>NW_020455943.1:392332-478592 GCF_003342845.1 Nothoprocta perdicaria
TTTTCTTCTTTTTTTTCTTTCTTACTTCCTCATTACCCCATTTGACACTGAAACGTGGGTGCACAGCCCAAAGCCAGTGACCTTTGGTCTTCAAACTCAGAAGCCAAGGTAGAGTTTGAAGAAGCAAATGACCTCAAACACATTAAAAAAGATCCAGTCCTCAAAAAAGTCCTCAAAAACATTAAAAAAAAATCTGTCCCACAGAATTTAAAAGGTATTTGGTTTTTACAACATGATAACACAGTTCTTGGCCAAAGGATGAATACAATCTCAAAATGGGAACTACTCTTTCTCTCTGCACTCCCATTCATTGTGCAGAAAAGCTCTAGGAGTCCTGGGGCTAAGCCACACTCTCTTGTTGAGGGAAGAATCCTGAATTGCAATAGTTATTTAACAAAATAAGAAAGATCTTGCCAATAAACCACAGCTGTCAGGCCATCCTAGCAGGGGAGAGCTTTTTCTAGCACTTCCTGGATTATTTGGAATCTCTGGAAATTTGTGTAGCCCTTGTATTCATTAATCTTCAAGTCACCATGTTGCTATTTATCAGTAAGCCAAATAATCACACTCTTGGTTCAATCATGATTTCTATATTGAAACCTAATACCATGTAGGCTAACTCAGGAATGAACATTTCCAAAAGGTGGAAGAAGTTGATACCTCTTATCTGCATTGTTTCTACCACTGAAGGCTCTGGCTTTCACAGATCACAAGGTTTTGGCTATCGTATGCAAAACAAGGATCATTTTTTGATTAGTTTTCTAGACAAAACCAAATGTGAGTGTGGGGTACAGAAGAGCAGGGTCTCCAGGTCCTGAATCTAGGGGATGATCAGGTAAATCCACACAAGCCACTGCACACATCGCACTTTGATCCATGCCTTAATTCAGCTCAGGTGGTCAGGAGGTGTTTCCCCTTTTGTTTTACCTGAGACTCTAGAGCCAGACCCTGTATAAGCTTTTAGGGCTGCAAGAGGTTCACCACAGTCCAAGGAGAGAGGCTGCCTCTTGGTCACCATGTGTAGATTTGTCCTGCAGGGTGACTCCTATGTTGTCCTAGGTGGCTGGATCCTAAACACTGTGTGCAGTTAATGTCTGACAGGCCTCCTGTGCTCAGGCCAATTCACCAGGACTATCCAACCAGCTTCCTGTTGCTTTTGTTCTTTGCTTGCTAATGGAACAAGTGCACTGCCATCCTTGAACTTGGTCTAACAAGGCATCCTGTGCTCCTCCTCATTTGTTGATAGAACACTGCACTGCCGTCCTTGAAGCAGACCTCCACAGGTGGACCTGGATTACATCACATTTTATTTAATACTGGATATTAAAAAGCCACTCATCTCTTATGCAAAACTTTTCAAAAATGCTTTGATAATAGATTAATTCATATATTTTAATCAGTATATAATTAGTCAAATAAGACACTTTTGTGGGTTTTAAAAATTGTTTTCATATTAAATTGTTAAGAATTTCTTTCTATGTAGATAAATTTTGCTTTTGGTATAGTTCTTACTCTGAAAGTTTCCTTTTCTAAACAAATAAAAAACAGATAAATTGAGGTTTGTGTTAATTCTTGAGGTGTGTATCATTTAATTTAGAAATTCTCTACTTCTGATACAAATTCAAATAATTTATAATAAAGTACTTAGTGAAAAGCAGTCATTAATCTCACCTGATGAAAGCAAACCAAATTGTCAATCAAAATCAGTAACTAACATTTTTTTTGAGTGGTACTTGTTAAGTGCTATAAAGTTTATAATATATTAACTCCATATGCCACGAACTATACTAACTTCTTACACTTTGGTCTCAAGTGTGGTTATTTTGAATTTGTGCAAACAAACATGTAATGAGTCACATGAGATCACAGTAGTAACATAATTCTGCTGATAGCAAATTACTATCAGCAAGACTGTTTAAAACTATGCAGGAGAACGCTACATTCTTAAAAGAGTGGTTTTTGCCTGTGTCCGTAACACAAATTTTTTAAAGATACAGTTCTCTCCACTACAGATTATTGTCAATCAAGCTATGAACTAGTCAGAGCTAGTTATTTTTTATTTTTATATTTCCATTTCCTATATGTCAAAAGATTAATACTTTGTTCTCCCTGTAGTTCTTCAGTATTTTCACTGCTGCACAAATTAAACCAGGATGCCTTTAGGAAGAATTAGTAAAGGAAAAAATACATCTTAATTAATTAAGGAGGTATTTCTTTACCACTTTTTAGGCCAATCACTAGGTCACAATCTGGTATTTGTACTTTTCCCAGGACACTTCTACAATGTCTATTACTGTTCATTAAGTAATCATATTTTATTATTTATTCTGAATATTTTACATGAATTGAGTTAGAATTCTTAGCTTTCATAAATTGCTATGTACACTTGGAGCTGAACTACACTTGGCTTGAGGGTTTTTTTTTTCCTTTTTTAAAAAAAAATCTGAAAATAAGTCACTGTACTCTGAGGTTTCTTTGAGAACATTATAACTTTATTTCTACTTAAAGTCATCTGAAACCAATTATCCATTAGGAAGAGCCAATTGCTTATTTGCTTTAAATTAACCTGTTTTAGTTATTGTATTTCAAAATGAACTTCTCTGAATATGTTTCATGTAATGTTTCCGTCTTGTTAAGCACATTTAAACAAAAATCAGAATTTATTCATTCTTTGATAAAAAGGCAAATAAGTTCACAATTTCATTTGAATATAAGGAAATTGCTATAATTTAAAAAGATTATTCTAGAAAAAAAAACTCAGATTTGTATTTTGAGATAGTTTGATTGTTATGTCCTGCAGCTGTGTCACCTGCCTCTTTTTGTGCAGATTTATTCTGTCGATTTATAAAATAAGCCACATTACACAGCCAGTGAGTAGAATGATGATGCATTTTTAGAGTTGTGTGATTCCTTTAACTCTTGTTTAAAGTGACTTCTCAGTCTCTTGAGTACCACGAAAGAGACTAGGCTCATTATTTATTGCCTAAGTGGCATACTGCTTAGTATGTGTACCTTATAGTACCTTTACAATGACACTTCACTAGATGTACTGTTTACTATGGCCAAGAGCACTTCGAAGTAGGAATTAGTTAAAAAAAAAAAAAAAAAAAAAAAAAAAAAAAAAAAAAAAAAAAAGTAGGTTTCATTTAACTAGTAGCCTAGTAGCCTAATTTTCCCAATTTTCTGTGGAAAAACAAAAACCAAAACATTAACAATGGGCTGTTGACTAGGAAAAAGAAATCTCTGAAATGCTAGAGCTGCTCATACTAGCAACTGGTTTAGTAAAATAGCATGCAGCCATGTGGTGGTGTTCTTATGGGACTTGAGTCTCTTCTGTGCTTCATTCTGGACACAAAACCATAATGTTCTTTTTATTAATTTGCTATGATACAGAATTCCCATAAAACTTCTCATAAGTAATTATTTATTCATGAAAGTATATTATTCTTGGCTTTTTATTAATATATTACAATATATTAGTTTATCAGCTGAAAAGCAGATGAGAAAGCACAAAGGGAAAAGCAAGCCCTAGGAAACAAATAAATATGGCTCAAGGATAAGCACTATTCCTAAAGGAAAGTATATTTCATATTTTGTGTTCTTCTATATTTTCTTTATAACACTCTAATATTGTCCTGTTTTCATTATAAGAAAGTCAGTAAAAATATCTTCAAGACAAATTACAATAATTGTTTGTAAGCCTGGGCTGATCTTACTGAACTGCAGCTACCTTAGAGTTAAATATGTAATCTAAACTTCTCTGTAGTTTACTGTCTACATCAGATAGCCCTTTAGAAACAGTTCTACTAGAATATAGGTGAATTGCCCTCTGGAAATACTTCACTGCCTATTTGTGTTTGCTTTTAGCAATTAAAGTTGGGTGAGACTGAGTATGTTTCCATGAACTTCCCTTGAATTAAGTGTATATCACAGAGATTCATGCATTATTTTCATTCATATATTTTATTGAAAGATAATTTCTATTCACATTTCTATCATGTTCTGATTTTTTTTCTTGCTATCATTGTGTTGTTTGTGTTAAGATTACATTACTGTCTTCCAGAGCCGCTAACATTTTTGCATTTTCCATTGAAGTAAAATTTCTAATATAATCAAGATTATAAACGAAAGGCACATTCCATTATAAAAATGCCAGAAACACAGAGAAGAGCTGCATATTCACATTTTTATTGATTAATACATAGTGAAAATATAAATTTTGCACAGGATTAAAACAAAAAGATAAAAAACCCTGCTAGTAATAGTGGTAACAGTGATATAAGTTATTATTCTTTGATATTAACAATTCTTTCTCTTTTTAAATAATCTCTCTTACCTAACTGGATTGTATATGTATATGTATATGGGAACGAGACATTCATTTGGAAGCTAGTGGTGGAGCTGTCACTCTAGATGACTGCTGAAGCATAGCTTGACTTTTTTCAGATAATTCACTGTCTTGTAAAAAAAAAAAAAAAAAGAAAATATATTTTATATTTGCACATATCCTTTGTAATTGTTTAAACAACTGAATAAAAGTTCTGCAATTAAAGATATATTTGTCATTTAATTACTGCGTTGTTCAAGTTTTAAGAGGCATTTGATCATCATAATTGAGTGATGGATTTTAGCTACTGTGATAATCAAAATATACGTAGACTATCTGTATAATGTCTTTTATCACAGGGCCTTTTCCAAATTATATAATCCATATAAAAGCTGACTATTAATATAATGCTAAGGTTAAACAATCCAGCCCTCAGAAATCAAGCACAGAGAAATTAAACATTGTCTTCTAAGCATATGTCTTAAAAACTTGGTATCTCATTGGCATTAAAAGGCTAAATATTTCTTGATTCAGTTGTATACAGTGCCTGAAAGGCGTTTGTAAAGTTTTGGAAGCTTTTCCTGATCACAGGATGCTTTAAAGGTTATCTATATGATTGGCTTTCCAGTGATATCTGTGTGATTAGCTTTAAAATGTGCTTGGTCCTATACACAAGCAAGAAAGATGTAACTAAATAAGTCTGTAAAATTTTCATCAACACCACTTTCTACTAGAAAATGCTACTTTATATAAATTGGCATTTTTGGCATTAAAAGTTTTTTTTTTTTTTAATATTTCATCTCTAATTGAATTTTAGCCTCAAAGTGCCCCATTTCTGAATTGTATTGAAATGAAATGAAAAATCTATTTCCAGAACTTTGACTTAGAAGCTTACTTCATTCTTTATAATGTTAAGTAAGAAATGAACACTTTGCCATTAGAACAATGTATTTTTAATTTTTCAAACTGAACTGTTTCTCTTACCCAGAAACATACTTCTAACAATCCCAAAAACTTTGGAATCACAGAATGGTTAAGGTTGAAAGGGACCTCTAGAGGTCATCTAGTCCAATCCCCCTCCTCAAGCAGGGACACCTAGAACATGTGGCACAAGGTGCCATCCAGGCACCTTTTGAAGACCTCCAGATAAGGAGACTCTACAACCTCCTTGGGCAGCCTATTCCAGGGCTGTTACCCTCACAGTAAAGAAGTTCTTCCTCACCTGACGATGGAACTGCCTGTGTTTCAACTTATACCCATTTCCCCTTGTCCTATCACTGTCCACCACTTAGAAGAGCTTGCCCCCTTCCTCCCTACATTCTCCCTTCATCTATTTATATATATTAATCAAATTCCATCTCAGCCTTCTCTTCTCCAGGGAAAACAGGCTCAACTCACTCAATCTCTCCTTGTACAAATGTATGAAATATTATGTTTCAGTATCATTTGAGATATAAAGAAATACATTCCCCCCTTAGGTGGGATCATGTACTCGCTGCAGGCTGTGGGAATGGTGTCATGGGCTTCTCTGGGACTAGGCTTTCAAATCGGGGCTGTATTTCTGTCTCAAATTCAAAGGTCAGGTACCAAGTAACTGTGCTATGGAAGAAAAATTTTATGCAGGCTGGATCTTATTTAAGGAGCTGAGTGAGGCTCAAGGTCCAGAAATCTGGAAAACATTTAGGGAATCATTTTGAATAATCAGATTTCTGAACACCAACATTTTGGCTATTTTTGATATTTGAAGAAGATAATGGAGTCTTATCACTATTGTTTATTCTGCAACATACAGCCATGGAGAAACACATTTCATGTAATCTTGTTGTCATGTTAGCCACATTGTTAACAGTATCTCTATCATTATTGGGATTTGTGAAGATGCGTAATTTTTTTTTTTTTTTATGTAAATGTGGAATACTAAGCTCTATGAAGGAAATTGGAATACGTAGGTAGTATTGGAATCTAGGTAGTAGTAGAATATTCTGCAATCAGTTTATGCAAATACAAGACTTTTTGCCACAATAATTTCAAGATAAGAATTTACTTGATCAGGGCAGGAATAAAAGGAATTCTAAATGTAAACTAATCGGTCTTCTCCTGCTTCGCAACATGGTTAAAGGAAAACTTTTTAGTAGGACACCCGATCTTGTGATAGTCTGTTCATAGTAATGAAAAATACCTTTGAGCAACTTTAAAAAGGATCATAGCTTCACAGTTCTGCAGATCTTTTATTCTTGACATTACCTCCTAATCCAATGTTATTACAACTCTATGTGAAATCTCTCTGTAAGAAATAAATGGTGTCAGTGGTCATGACATAAAAAAACTCCTTATATAAGATGAAGAATGCAAATGTCATCTAAGAATTTTTTATTTTACATATACCAAGGGTTAGGATGGATGAAAGACTGATGGAAAATTTAATCTACAATTTTTTTTGTCCATCTCTGTAATTGAATCTGTTTAGTATTCTGGAAAAATATCATTAAGAATTAGCTTCTCCCATCCTAGATGAAGTGAGATAAAAAGAATCCTGTTACTGCTTTTCTCTTGTGGCAGGCATTTATGCAGGAAATGAAACTTTGAGGAAACTAATGGTTGTGCCCAACCTTTTGATTCTTTTCCATTTCAGAAGTGACATAATCACACACTAAATCTCATTGATCCAGTTCTTCAAACACAATAGAGGTTAGGATTGACAAAGTTTTTAATATCATATATGTTATATCAATGGAAAAGAAAGGACATTTTAGGTTTGATTGTATTCTTTTCAGTTTGAAACAGTCAACCCTGAATTGTTATGGCAACAACTTTACTTCTACATCTTTGGAAAGAGTATATATTGCTGTGAGCATTAATCTAGTGAAATATGAAATAGAAAATTTTGATTTATTTACACTAAATGGTTTATTTAAGAAAATACATTCTCCTTGCTTTTCTGTATTCAAACATCTCCAGACAAATATAATTGATAATTCATAAATTCTGGAATCCCAGAAAATTAATAAATAAATAAATAAATTTAATTCAGTAAATATATTTTAATTCAGTAAATATAAATATTTCAGTAAATATAGTTCAGTAAATATATTTTCCTGCTATTGGAGATCTTTATGTAATTTCTTTTTTTTAAAAAACTCCATAATGGAGGTTAGTATTTTAATTCTAGAAAGGCATAAGACATCAAAAAAGAAGCTCTAATTTCCCTGAAGAACTCACAGCAGTGACAGATAACAGCCTGAAACAGCCTGAAATAAGAGGAGACAACAACAACAACAACAACAATAACAACAAAAAGGAATGAGCAGTAAAGTATTGCATATGCTTTCTTAATGATAATGGTATTTTTTTCCCCTGTGACCTCCAAAATGTGAGTGTTCCTTCTTGTAGTACATAATATATTATACGGGACTTCTTATTTTAATAAAAAGATAATTAAAGAGGAGTTTGAAGAGGAAAAAATACTGGAGCTCAAGTAGCTACAAGAAAGAGGAAGAATAGAAGGAATTCTGCTCTGAAAGTGTACTCAGTCCTGAAGACAATACAGTTTTGGAGAAGTATTTCTGAATAACAGAAGTATTCTAATACTACAGTAGGCTTAAGTTCAGTTTGATAGTTATGCTGCTTAGTCTTTCTGACAAATTTATTAAACATAAGGGAAAAGGTTGTTGTGCTTTATATTTTTTCCTAAAGCTCAAGCTGCTATTGAACACATGTTCAAAGAAAGTAGCTTTATAATTGAAAAAAAAAAAAAAAAGTCCATCATTTTGATTGCTTGGTGATATATTTTTCTCAAATTCCCACAAGTAAATAATGCTCCTTGAAACATACATGTGCTTTTGACATAGACCCTAAATCAGCTAAGAAAAATGGAATAGGGAAGTTCATAGTTTATATTTACTGGTCTGTCACAGTCCTTTTTGCAATATAGCACTTCTTCCAGTAGGGATCTATTAATCAGAAACTAATTCAACTCCCTTCCCATGCCTGCTGTCCAAAACATTATAACTCAGTTCTGTCAGTGGTCTCTGTGCTACTGCCAAACCTTTCTTACCCTCTTTTTCTCTTCATTAATTGAAACCTGTCCCACTTTAAATGCCTTCAATGCCATTAACTGTTATTTTATGTCTGAGTATTTTATGTCTGAATTGGGTGGTCAAAGAAGTATCTTTTTACAGGCTGATTATTTTAAAAATATTCTTCATAATACATTGTAACCTTTGCAAGGAGTTTGAGATTAGTAAAGATTCTTAGGAGCCTCCCTGACATTTTTATTCACTTTAATTTCATCTTTAGACATTGCAACATTTGCAGAAATCTTAAACACTATGCACTACCCTGAGTGAGCCAATGTTACCTAGTTAACCACACTGTCCTCAGTAGAAGCGTCCATCCTTTCAGTTTTTGCCCGTTGGATCCATGGCTATGTTAATCACAGGATTTGTCCTCTGTGCATGCTGGAACTGTGCACTGTGTATGCTGTGCTCAGCACTGTAACTTGCTGATCTCGGCTTGACCTTCTGACTTGTCATTGGATAATCTTTGCTGCCATGGACTCTTTGGGCAATTGACTCATTCCTGTTACCAGCCCTGCTCTGCACATCTTGATGGGAGCTGTGGGACAAGATCATTGGATAGTCCTAGTACAAAATAATGAGAAATACCAGAGAGAACTGCCTGCCATCCATACATCTCGTTATTCAAAGCAGAGTAATGTTTGCAAGGTGTAAGAGTTTACTTCCCTTGTGTCACACAGACAATGATTTGGTAATGAGAGCCTGATGGACCACACAAATGCTCCGAGCTATTGGCATGAGCTAACTCACAGTTCAGAATCTTGCACAGAGGATCTCACTCTGATGAGGCAATTGTTAGGACCCAAGACTCCTTTGCTGTAGTTCCTTCTTCAGTATAGTAATTTTGGTAATCCTTTAGTAACTATTATTATTAATTGCTCTATGTCCTTGGAATTCTATCTTTTTGAACCACTCAGTACTTAATGTACTCTTTCAAAGAAGAGATCTAAATTTATTTCTCTCTAAATTGATTTTCCCTCCTAAGAGTACTTCATCTCACCATCAGAAAGTGCTCTAGACAGCTATACATTTTCTAACTGAAGAAATGAGTGGAGAAGTGATCTTGAGAAATATGTGCACAGAACAATTAAAATACCTTTTTCTTGTGTGGCACTGAGCAAAATAGAAAAAAAATAGTTTGTCTTGTATATAAACTACTAAACTCTCTTGATGAGGTAAATTACGCTGAATATTAAATGCTGTTTCTTTCTCAATTTTCCATTGAGAAAGAAAGGCCGTGAAACAAATACATAATTTCTAAACTTAAGCTCTCCTCGTTATCCTGCAGACATTTTCTTTTTGTAATATTAACTCACAGTGAGCAATAAAAAAGTGTTGTGCATTGATCTTAAGGATTTTTTCCCCAGATCCTTACAACAGCAACAGAGGGTTAGAATTCCATGCACCTGTTTCTCTTTTACAAAGATTAAATAAACAGGATCATCTGCTCTGCATCCTGAACATGTTTTATTTGTCAGTATTTACACACCACAGGGCTGATCATACTCCGTGTGCCAAGGAAGGATCTGTAATTGTCACTGAATCCAGCTGTTTTCACTATGACATTTATTCATGATGAATCACTTTCAGAAAATGGCTCATGTTGTTTGTAGGGAAATTGGAATACAAAGTGATTTGACTACTTGCTGACAGAAATCAGGTCAGGATACTATTATGAAGTGACATGGTATGAAGTAGTACATTTATACCTTTGAAGGTATATCTTGTTATGAAGTTCTGATACATCAGAACAATTGGTATAATAGTGATTTCGTAACTCTCAAAAGTGATATTTGTTAATCCAATAGATTGACTACTTGCATCCTTGTAATTTTTTGTCATTCTATAGTAGGAAAAAAAAAAAAAAGAAAGTGTTGTTTTAATACGTAAATAACAGAAAGTCATAATTTAAAATAAAATCTAGTTCTGAATGCTGGAGTAGGCATCCTTGTCTTCTGAAAAATTAGCATTGGTCCTGGTCATATGTGAATTTGCCTACTGAATCAGCAAGAGACTTGACAACTGTAGTTGTGCAAGTTGTAAGCATGTAGTTGTAGTTGTAAGCATGCAACAGTTGTGTGCATGCTTAAAGCAAGTCTTGAAACAATTTTTATTCCATGCCTTGTATTCTTGCATCAGAATTATCAATACTAATATAATTACGTCTATTTGCTTTAGGTAAATAGGAAACATTCCCATTATCAAAGGTTTCTTCAGAGCATGCAGAGAGACCAAACATTTTTCAAGGAATGGAACTGGTCCTGAGGCTTCAAGGACTAAGTGGATTCTGGGAACTGTTAGTACAGCATTTCTCCAAAGCGGAACACCACTCACATAAATAAATAAAGGATGATCAACTGAATGTGTCTTACTGAGAAAGAAGAATAATCTGTCATTACCTGCTCTGGTCTTGCATATTTCAGATTACAAGATCTGCAGAGTTTGTCCACAGGCTTCTAAAATGTTTTTTTTTTCTCTGAAATGATAGAATAATACAAATAATTACAAATAATAACACTAATTAAAAAAAAAAAAAACTCCTTATTTGAGGTTAGAGGAATTTACAGTTGCTGTTGTAGGATTACAACAGCTGACTGTACAGCACTCCCTCATATCTCTCCCATCCATTAACAAAAAACTCTACAAAATGATTACTGGACATTGCATGGCCTGTGTAATACCTAGGAAGGAAAGTACAGTGCATTGTTTTGCTTCAAGAGATAGGCAAGAACAAACCTATTATTTGATGTTACAGAGAATAGGCAACTGGGGAGGACTTTGCTAATCTTCTTCAGTCCTGCTTTGTGCCAGAGGATTATATTTGGCTATGCTACTAGATCCCCAATTTGAATATGTCCGGAAGGCTTCCCACATGGAGAGAAGAGAGTGTCATAGGCCAAAAAAACAAGCTGCCTAGCAGACACAAAAATAATTATGCACAAGTGTATACACTTTGGGTCTTTACGAGGTCCAGATTTTTGCCTTGCTTCTCTGCATAAATGCCAGATCTATGGCCAGACAGCATTAGGATCTGCTGGGTATTCCCCCATGCAGTTTTAAGTGCCATCTGCTATTCCCTATATCCGCCAAGTGTATGGACTAAGTCTGCTGTTTTCCATTTTATATCGCATTATTAATAATGGTAATGAATGTTTGCTGAACAATAGTTATGGGGGCTGCAGTTGCGAAGTTCATGGCCATGCATTCCTGTCTCTTCCCTTTTTTATCTTAGCAGAGCAGAACTCTGGACATGCTTCTCACCTCTCAAATGTTTGTATCTCCTAATGATTCCATCTTATGTCTGAACATAGCACTTTATGAAATACCAGCAGCTAACTCATAAAACTGCATAATGCTGAGTATATACATGTATCTGTGTACCTTAACCCTATGCAGGCAGCCAGTACAAAAGTGCAACTAGTTTTAGACACACAAAAGAATAACCTGGCAGGGATCCTTGTTTCACACCTCTCTTGAACATTCCCTTCCTTTCACAGTTACATCAATAAAGATAGAAGAAAAAAACCAGTGATTCCCTGCATCTGTTTTGGCACCAAGTTCCATAACTTTTTTTGTGATAAAAACTGTGAAGTTCTTTGAGGTATTTTAATACATAATAACTCCTCCCCTTTTTTTTTTCAATGTCTGTTTTTACTTTTTTTTTTAATGTAATAAGGAGACTTTTTTTAAAAAAAAAAAAAGTATCTTCTTTTTGAATTACTGAACTTTGAAGACCTTCATGTCTATGGCTTAAATGAAGGAAGTATAACAATAAAATTTCAAATGGATAACCCATATGTAATTTTCATGATATGTAACTGAGTTTCAATGTAGCTGAGAATAATTTTGCTATTGGCATGACATATACTTCACATATTTATTTTAACTATTTTTTCATTGAAAACTGGTATCAGAGCTCCACGGTGAGATAGTTCAGTGTAATCAGAAGTAATCATGATTTACCCATCAGAACTGTCTGTCCCAATGTTCTCAAGAGTGTATAAAAAGCCACTTAATAACTATCTATAATATGTTTGTTGGCAATTTCTTTTTTTATTTCACCTTGAGAGCTACAGTAAGGTCATCTCCCATGTGTATGATTTTATACTCTGCTATAATAACTAGAATACTACCTTGAATTTCTTGCATAGAGAAAAGGTCAGGATGAATTGTAAATATGTATATTACAGAGCTAAAACTCATGGTTTGACATTTTTTTTCTGACTTCTATTTCCTTAAAAAAAAAAAAAATGAGAATGTAAGTAACTAAAGCAAGACCTAACTAGAACTAAGCTCCCAAAATTCAAAACTCTAAGAGTCTAAAAGTAAAATCAGATTAGTTTCTTCTTAGCACCAAAGATGTCTCAGATCCATAAAAGACCGCCTTATCATGTACAAGTGGTTGATAAGTTCAGTATGGCTATTTCTGGGCTATGCCTTGTGCATTTCAACATGAGTGGACATTGCCTTGTGTCTAGATTTATGCTTGTGCATAGATCTTTTGCCCAAGATACCTGAATACATGTCCTTTTTGGTCTCCTTGCCAATTGCCCTATTAGACTAGAAAGTACCTGAAGGAGAAGCTCTTGAAGACTTGCCTGTGCAAATATAAGATGTTACATAAGACATTATAACTAGAAATAAACTCAGACTGGAGATGTAGGTCTAGTTTTCCAAAATAGTGAAAATTTTCAAACCTGGATTTTAAGCTAGGTATATTTGATGTAGTTTAATTCATCAGAAATTAAAATGTATTTGTTAGAAATATTTCTTTCAATCTCACTTTTCATATTCTCATTTAATTGTCTTGAACCATTCAGCATTAAAATCTTAATTAGCTGTCAAACAGGCACACAAGGAAGGGATAATGAAGAAGCTGTAGCCAATTCACAAAATTAAAAAAAAACAAAAGTAAAAGAGAAATCAAATCTTTAGTGCATTCTATAAATGAAATAGAAATTTTCACCTGTACCATTAGATCCACAAACAACTATTCTACAGGATAACTTCAGAATTAAATCCATTTAGATTTACTCAGTGTGAAATTGACTGTGTTCTCTTTTTTGTTTTTTATCAATTAACACCTGAAATCTGCTTCTCTCTAATTGAGAAAAACTCTTATTTTCACATCAGATTTTCTTGATTTACTTGTATGATCCTTGAAATAGTCCCAATTCATGTAAAAATAATCTTCATCTGTATGCATTTAAAAATACTTTGAAATATTTCTACAAAGCTCGATAATTTTGCTCAATACATTCATGTGTAATCTTAGGCCCCATTATGGCTTCTTGGCTTACAAAAATATTGTTGTCCTTCAAATAAAATTAAGTTTAAACATCCAGTTCTCTTATAGGTAAAAAATGCTTCATGTGGCATGCACTGCATGTGTAGAGCAAATTTTCAGGCTTTCATCCTCTCGTTCAGCAAGTCGATTTTAAAATGGCAAATATTATATAAAATATTTTCCATCACAGTTGTGCAACAATGAGAATCGTAGAATCATAGAATGCTTAAGGTTGGAAGGGACCTCAGAGGTCATCTAGTCCAACCCACCTGCTCACGCAGGGTCACCTAGAGCACATGGAACAGGGCTGCATCCAAGCGGGTTTTAAAGATCTCCAAAGAAGGAGACTCCACAACCTCCCTGGGCAGCCTGTTCCAGGGCTCTGTCACCCTCACTGTCAAAAAGTGTTTCCTTAAGTTCCTGTGGAACTTTTGGTGCCTCAGCTTGTGGCCGTTTCCTCTAGTCCTATTGCTGGCCGCCACTGAAAAGAGGCCGGCCCCCTCCTCCTCCCTCCCTCCCTTGAGGTATTTACAGACACTGATTAGGTCCCCACTCAGCCTCCTCTTCTCCAGGCTGAACAGGCCCAGCTCTCTCAGCCTTCGCTCATAGGGCAGATGTTCCAGGCCCCTGATCATCCTGGTAGCCCTGCGCTGGACTCTCTCCAGCAGCTCCACATCCCTCTTGCACTGGGGAGCCCAGAACTGGACGCAGTACTCCAGATGTGGCCTTATCAGGGCTGTGTATAGGGGGACAATCACCTCTCTTGACCTGCTGGAGACGCATTTCTTAATGCACCCCAGGATCCCGTTGGCCTTCTTGGCCACCAGGGCACACTGCTGYCTCATGGTCATCYTGTCATCCACCATGACRCYSAGGTCCCTCTCTGCRGGGCTGCTCTCCAGCAGGTCCACCMCTAATCTGTCCTGGTGTCCGGGGTTATTCCTCCCCAAGTGCAGGACCCTGCACTTGCCCTTGTTGAACTTCATGAGGTTTCTCACCACCCAGTCCTCCAGTCTGTCCAGGTCCCTCTGGATGGCAGCACAGCCCTCAGGGCTATCAGCTACTCCTCCCAGCTTGGTATCATCGGCAGACTTGCTGAGGGATCACTCCAGCCCTTCATCCAGGTCGTTAATGAATAAGTTGAACAGGACCAGACCGAGGACCGACCCCTGGGGGACACCGCTAAATACAGGCCTCCAACTGGACTCCGCGCCACTGACTACCACTTTCTGCACCCTGCCACTGAGCCAATTCCTAATCCACCTTCCCGTCCACTCATTTATCCTACACCTTCAGAGCTTGCCCAGGAGGATACTGTGAGGGACGGTGTCAAAAGCCTTACTGAAGTCCAGATAGATGACATCAACTGCTCTGCCCTCATCTATTGAGCTAGTCACTCCTTCATAGAAAGCGATCAGGTTAATCAAGCATGATTTCCCCTTGGTGAATCCATGCTGGCTACTCCTGAGCACCTTCTTCTCCTCCATGTGTCTAGAGACAGCAGCCAGGATGAGCTGTTCCATCACTTTTCCAGGGATGGAGGTGAGGCTCACCAGCCTGTAGTTGCCCGGGTCCTCCTTCTTGCCCTTTTTGAAGACTGGAGTGACATTGGCTTTCTTCCAATCCTCCGGCATCTCCCCTGTTCTCGAGGACCTTCTGAACAGGAAGGCAAAACCTAAAAAATTGTTACACAAACTTAAATTGTCTAATTAACATTGGCATGTCAGTCTACTTGAGCCAGTCTGTGGTTCTACCACTGTGCTTAATGAAGAAAGGATTTCTCAGTAAATGTAGTACTTATGTACCAGTACCTTGGTGATTAAGTCAAGTGCCACCTTTCACCTTTGTTTGTCTCCTGCTTAGAAGAGAGTGGATTTGGTTGTTTCCTAGGACTAAGTATAACTTTAAGCCTTATGTGGAAATACTCCTTGTCCGCAGTTTTGATGTGAGTAGGATTTGGCTACAGATATCGTAAAGTGCAGTAGTATGTATTGATCTCCAGATTATGCAGAGAGGAAGTAAAAAAGTCTCTTATGCTCTCTAAATGAAATAGGCTCACTCTGTAGAAAATATTTAATATCCTTCAGAGTAGAGAGCTCTTAGGATACTTAACAGGCACTTAATAACCATCAAGAAGAGCATAGTCTATTCACGTGCTGCTTCTAGGATATGCGCTCTAACTACCAGGCTTATTCAAGTCCCATCCTAGCCTAACTACTCACAGTTACTACAAAACAGCTTTGGAAACTGAGACTCTCTATAGATTTCTCCATCAGTCCAGTGAATGCTTCCATTAAAAGAGAGAGTTTCTATATTTGTTCTCAGAGGGAAAAAAAGTTATTTGCCAGGTGATATGGAAGGATGTTTTATGCCATGCAAATGCAGGTCCTCATCTTCCTTCCTTCCTTGTAAAATAAACATTTTAATTTGGACTTTTTTTTTTTTTTTTGAGAAAAGAGAATTTGAGAGAATTGAGAATTGAGAAAAGAGAATTTTGAGAATTAATCGTTTGTGATTTTATTGTGAAAAAGTTATGAACTTGCAAATGTCTTTGGACTTATTGAAACTATTTTTTTCAGCTAGTGAGTGGCACAAATCACCCATTCATACACACATCGAAGTAATTTTTTACTTCACTGGTTTCTACCACAGAAGCCTCTCTTTCACCTGTAACTTGCAATCTTATGGAACAAGAGTCTGACCATAAGGTTTTAGCTAACAAAGCTAGTTGTCTAGACTTAGAAAATTTCCTCCATTACTCCTAGGATCAGGTGGAGATAGATGCACTTTGATGAGTAAGTCATATCATATTAAAGTAATTATATTGCATGCACTTTCCTAGCTGGAGACACTTCCTTCTCTTTCTTTCTCTTGACTACAGAGGAAGTACAAACAAAGAGTATGTCAACTTCCAGACATCTAAAACAAGCGTGTTGACTTCCCCCTTTGATAACTGAAGACAATTTATTTGGCCTATCTCCTCCTAACAGAATATTAAGCATTCCTTCAGCTCTGGGCTTTTCCTGACATTATTTCTACCTTATTGGTTGACAGAGTTACTGTCTTCATTTGGCTGCTGCTTTATTTGGAAGAAGAATGACTGTCAGTTCAAATCTTGAGTAACTGGTTCCCTTATTGTTGATTGATGGCCTGACCCCATGGACCATTCTTTTTTTTTTCTTCTTATATTTTTATCATTAAAAAAAAAGTATTTATTTATTGCTACTGAGTTGCTGTCAGAGGACACAGTTGCTTACAATTTTATTTACACTGTTCTTAGCTGTAATCCCTGTGACAGAAAAGCTCTGCCACAAAATGAATGATGTTAATTTATCAGGCAGGGATTGGATTGACAGCTGGTAAGCTACCATTTCTTTTACTCTTTTAACAAAGTTTCAAGATTCACTAGGTGAAGGATGTGTACTTTATTGGATCCTGATAAAATATTGTTTTAATACAGCATAATAAAAGCAAAGAGCAATATGCCTATTGTAGCTTGAATAGCCTTAAGGGTTGCATAGCAGGGACCTATAAAACAGCAAGAATCATTTAACAGAGCACTATCTGGTTCATTGCAAATTCTCTCACCAGTGCCTCCCTGCAAAGCACGTTATATGAAGATGCATATCATTGGTCTTTGCTTGAAGGAGATGGGATTAAATCAGTGAACTGAAGTCACGAGTGCAAATTCAAAAATAAATAAACCCAGAAACCTGCAACACATTGTATTGTTCCTCTTTTGCTACAGACTAATTCACTATAGACAAAATCATCTATTTTGTTCTGTTTTCTAGTTGAGTCTGTACTTTTCAGTTTATTTTCCAATAGAGGTTTTTAATTTGTAAGATCTAATACAATGCCCCCATAAGATTGCAATACTTTCTTGCTCTTCTTTGTTCCATCTTTGAGAGGTCTGGTGAAGAAATTCAAGGATCTAAAGTGTTTCTCTTCATTTCTGCCCACTTCAGGATGAGAAAGGGAGCCTGTTTAGCATGTCTGGCACATCAGATCTTCAGAAGTAGTCTACTAATGTTGTGTCCTCTTTTATCAACCAAAAACACAAATATTCTAAGGCTGGGAAATAATATAAACTCAGAAAGAGGTGATTAGGCAGTAGTATTAAAACCTACTTATTTACATAAAGTAATCCAATCTGTTCCTTATTCTATCTCTGCCACAGATTTCTTCTGACACAGTAGAAATTCATATGTGCTTCAGTTCCAAGTCTGTAAAATGAGATCCATGACTTACTTTCTCCCCTATTTTCATCTGACTTCTGTATATGTTGATTGTGATGATTGTGATTTTTACATTCGTTTTCATCATGAGGCACAGTTCAATATCATGCCCCAAGACATCATCTAAAAGACGTCTTAGATGATGTTCTATCATCATCTAAGTTAGAACAAGTATATAATGATATTATAGAAATTTGCATCTTTGTTTTTCAACAAACTTTAAGACAGGAAGCAATAGTGACTATTTTACCTGTGAGCATGTGGAATAAAGTGTTTTTGCCTTATGTGTGTTTATCACCAGATATATGATGATTTCTATTCTGTTAGCCAGTGTGATCAAATAATTCTTGTCTTGACCCCAAATTGCTGATTAGGTAGCTTCCCTCCCTGACTGATTCTGCTCAGGTACAGCTCCATCTGAAAGATTTGGCCTTTCAATGATTTTAATTAGGTGTCTAAAACTTTCTTCCTGTACTTTTGTATGTGTCTTTTTTATGGCTTTTAATTTTCACTTCTTATAGTTATTTTGTTCGTCTATCCATCTCTTGATTCCTGGCTTACATTCCTAGTAATCACCTTGTTTTTCATCTCCTAACTTTGGATCTTGGCTTTCTGAAAGCTGAGGAAATCTGGCACAAGCACTTGATCTGTGATTTGCCTTCTACTTCTAGATGTTGCCCCAACCCATTAGATAAAACTGTTCATGATGGTGGTCCTACCAAGTAGGTGTCCAAGAGTTACAAACCAGAAAGAAGAGCATTGGTCATTTAATTAATCATAAATAGCTGTTGCTCAAGTTAAAGTAGACTGTTCTTACATATGATTTCAGTATCTCTAGTACAGTATATTTTCTGTCTACCTTTCTCTTTTATCATCTTTTTAGTATTAAATTGATAAATGTCTGGTAGTCCTTTCTGTACCAATGAGTCATATGCGTTAGAATTACTCAGCTTCTGTTTGTTTTCAAGTGGGCTCTGCTCCAGACACATAGAAATATGTTCCTTTGATTCAGTAATGATTTGTTTTTCTGGGCATGTTGTTTGAAATACCAGTCATTTATTTTCCCCTGATATCCAGATAAATCTACCACATAGCTAAGGTAAGGAACTGGAATTTGTGAAGTTTAACAATAAGATAACCTGGATCATCATTTTAAAATAGAGGCAGATGTTACTTCTACAATGCTCCTCACTTTGATAAAACCCAGGCAGTTGATGATTAGTCTTTAACCTAATATAACTACCTATGGCCAGTCTGGAAAGTACTCTGTGTACTGTACTCTGTATCAGACTCAGAACAGAAAAAATATAGCCTGTATATCTTTAATTTTGTTAATAGATTGATTTCAAAGGTTTAGTGATAAAAATCACAGAGGCAGTTAGCTTTTAGTTTACTGTACAATGTAACGTTCTTTAATGAGATCTCTTTACACTGGAAACATGTTTCAATTTACTCTGCTTTTCCTTTTTTTTTTTGCATATTGCAGATGAACTATATAAAAAGCTGAAATGAAATAAATAGGAATCCTAGAAGGTGTTTTACACTGAAATTTTTCTTCCTGAACAAAAGAAGGAAAGATTCTGCAAAATCACCAGGTTCATTTCCCTCCTCAATCCTTCTGACTGGTCACTGTAACATTCTTTGACTTTCCCTTGACAATTCTAGCTCCTGGGTGAATTCTGCAATTGCAAATAGCTCTGATATTTTTGTATTTCCCTAGTTATGCATAGCAGGTAGAAAAACAGATCAAATGGTGCAAGGAATAATCCTTTTTTCCCCATTGTCTAGATCAAAGCCCATGATGCTAAACTGAACAGAGCATCAAAAATGTTACTAGATTTATAAAATCAGAGGAGTATTTCCATATGATGCACTCCATGCAAATGATTCATGATATTAAGTGACAGTAAATGATTTGATTATGTCTTAGAATTTGTTTTTCATATTTTTTCAATATATCCACTCTTTGGACACCCATTATGTTAACTGTTGACCTAGCAATTAGCAATTAGGGTACAGGTTCATATCTCACCTGGCAGAACAAAAGCTTTATAACTACTCCATTCCTTCCTCTTTCTTCCACACTGTATTTTTTTTTTTTTAGTTTGTTTGTTTTGCTTTATTTTCAGAAAGGGATTCAAGATACATAGACAGAGTATCTGCTAAAAAAGAAAAAAAATGTGTGTGGAGTGATGAGAAGACCAGGACTGAACAATATGCCGTGGGGCACAACTGTTTCATGAATTAAGTCACTGTCTTTCATTTACCTGATAAATGCAGTCTAGCCACCACTTTTGTCCACCATCTGTTTTCCATACTGTACATGTATTATGATTTTTATTTCTTGTGAAGCAGAATCTATGTGAATATAGAAGCGATGATCGTGATTTTTGAGCCTTCTTCTATACAGTACTAGTTTGGCTGATCAGGTTGTTATACCTGGAACAAAAAACTTGATTTCTAAAATAGTCTTGAATTTGTCTTTCAATTTAGTAGTTTCTTCAGCTAGATCTTCATCAGTTCTACCTTTCAGCACAAGATCAATAAAATCTGGGGGGATCCTCTATACTACACATATACCTGATGCAATATTTGACCTTCATACTTTATCACAGAATCACAGAATCACAGAATGCCCAAGGTTGGAAAGGACCTCAGAGGTCATGGAGTCTAATCCCCCTGCACATGCAGGGTCACCTAGAGCACGTGGCACAGGGCTGCGTCCAAGCGGGTTTTAAAGATATCCAAAGAAATAGACTCCACAACCTCTCTGGGCAACCTGTTCCAGTGCTTTGTCACCCTCACAGTGAAGAAATGCTTCCTTAAGTTCCTGTGGAACTTCCGATGCTTCAGTTTGAAGCCATTTCCTCTAGTCCTATCACTGTCCACCACTGAAAAGAGGCTGGCCCCCTCCTCCTCCCTCTCTCCCTTGAGGTATTTATACATGCTGATCAGGTCCCCCCTCAGCCTCCTCTTCTCCAGACTGAACAGGCCCAGCTCTCTCAGCCTTTGTTCATAGGGCAGATGTTCCAGGCCTCTGATCATCCTGGTAGCCCTGCGCTGGACTCTCTCCAGCAGCTCCACATCCCTCTTGTACTGGGGAGCCCAGAACTGGACGCAGTACTCCAGATGTGGCCTTATCAGGGGGGGATGATCACTTCCCTTGACCTGCTGGAGACACTCTTCTTAAGGCATCCCAGGATCCCATTGGCCTTCTTGGCCACCAGGGCACACTGCTGTCTCATGGTCATCCTGTCATCCACCATGACGCTGAGGTCCCTCTCTGCAGGGCTGCTCTCCAGCAGGTCCACGCCTAATCTGTGCTGGTGTCCAGGGTTATTCCTCCCCAAGTGCAGGACCCTGCACTTGCCCTTGTTGAACCTCATGAGGTTTCTCACCACCCAGTCCTCCAGTCTGTCCAGGTCCCTCTGGATGGCAGCACAGCCCTCAGGGCTATCAGCTACTCTTCCCAGCTTGGTATCATCAGCAAATTTTCTGAGGGTGTACTCCAGCCCTTCATCCAGGTCGTTAATGAATAAGTTGAGCAGGACCGGATCGAATGCAATGTTTGGCTTTCTGAATCCATGGAAACAAATTTAGTCAATGGAACAAGAAATATATATATATTCAAAGTCAGACATTTTTCATGACATTCTAAAAGTGTAAACATATGGCAATGCCTCATCTTGCAGTTTCTATTTTTTGTTTTCATATGACTTCATCCCCCTCATTTTTAGAGGACAATCATTTTGTGCTGTCTCACAACTATACTGTATAAGCTCAAACATTCATGTAAATAGGAGATAAAATAAAATTCCTAATAGTTTCTCTACTTTAGTCTGCCATCATCTCCTTTAAGACTGTGATTCCTGCTTTACAAACCACTACTGTCATACCTTTTCCTAATAAAATGCATCTTGTTTTCTTGCGTTTGTAAGACTGATCTTGATACTCAGACAATGATAAAATGCAATATGTGATGAGTGTCTACAAGTGGCTATTTTTCTTTCTGTTCTGTTACCGTAGTGGAATTAGACAAAAAGGAGAGGAGAGGGTTTTTTTTTAAAAAAAAAAAAAAAAGAAAGCCAAAAACAAAACAAAAACAATTTAGTTTGTTATAAACATGCCAGAAGATGACGACATTTAAATATGCTTTTCAGAACTAGCACCAAGGAAGCAACTAGCTGCTAGAGTTTTGGTGTGAGGAAGAACAGCAGATTATGAGGGGAAAAATATAGGAAAGGAATAAGGCTGTGGCATAGAAAGTGTTTGCTTATGTGATGGAAAGAAGACAAGAAATTTGGCTTTTCATTTTCATGGAGTTTAGCAAGAGAAAATATAGGAAACGAAGCTTCTGTATAAAACTGTTGAATTTAAAAAATCTATATTGTGATGGATGGAAATAATTCAATTCAGTTAGAAAATGTCTATTCTAAAGATATTTTGGAAGGCATCCACATTTCCTTGGGAGGAGAGTATAATAAAGAGCTCACATCAGTACTAGTGTATATCTTTCTTTCATTTTGAATTTTCTGACAGCAATCCTGTTATGAGAGGATGATATCATGTAACTCCTACCAAACACAACTCCATAGCTGCAGAGGAACTTTTCATCTAGTAGTAATGTAAATATAAAATATTGATTGCATTTGAACAGACACCGAAGGCCAAAATGTACAGTTTATAGATACTTTTTACTGTTCCAAAATATCTCCACCTATTCTAATACATTAGCATTTTGTATACTAGAGCAGCATCCTAGTTGCTTTATTGCTACTGATTGCCTTCAATAAGGGTGGTTTTCCCACCTCAGCTATGTGAATATTCATTAGTAAAGCTCAATTGAGATAAATGAAAAAATGAAAATAAATGATCGAGATAAACGTCTCTAACTATCTTCTTTCTTTAAAAATATCCAAAAGGAACCACAGCTGGTTTGGACTACCATTTCAGATGAATGCAATATCACAACACCTTTTAGCATTGGCCAGCTTTTAGATTAAACAGAAGTATTGATTCCAAAATATGATATTGACCCAGTTAACAGTCATTCAGACAGATTATTTTTTTTCTGAATAGTGAATACTGTTCATAGTAGAAATTAAGATGACAATTAAGATGATAATAGTATTGTGGGAAATATGCCAATATGACAAAACCTCATTGTTAAAGCTTATTTACTTAAAATTCTTAATATGTTATTTAACTTAAAAAAACACATATATTTGACAATCATATTATTCTGATAAAACATTGCTCTTCAATAAAGTAATCACTTATCCCTTACTATGATAAGTCAAATAAATATACAGTACTATTCTACAGTGGAAAGATACTACTACAGGCAAAGTGTGAAAGATTTTTTTAAGAGCGTACAGAGAATTTGTGGCAGCAACCAGAATTCTTGGGTCATACTTTAACAGTTCAATCATTCATGTGTTTTTGTTTCTTTGTTTGCTTGTTTTCCCTCTGACACTTTCCATACTCAAAATCCAAAGAAGAAAAATACACTGCCACTTAATGTTAGAGCTGAGGAAGCAGTGATGGAATCCTAGTCAATCTTCAATAATTTGCCCTCTTTCAAAACTGTGAGAACATATTTTTTTTAAAAAAATTGATTTAACATCACCATTACAAATATATCTGATGTAAAAAAAATGTAAATACTTAAAGTCTTGTTTTCTGTTTTAGCATTTGATTGTGAGTCAAGGTCTCTTACAAGTATTCATTGCTCAGACATTTTGCTGTTTAGTAAGATTTTATATATGCAGTTTGATTCAATATAAGATTTTAGAATTGTTAGCAGCCTAAGGACTCATAAAGTTCCTGATCATATGTTCTCTTGTTCTTCATATTTTAGTAAAAAAACAAAGTATGCATTTTAAAATATTTTTAGATTCCTAAACAAATGTAATTTCTATGCTATGATTAGTCCATGAAAACACTAAACCTTTTTTTTTTAAGGCTATCTTGCTTTTTCACAGTAATGGAGAAACAGCAGCTAAATAGAGGGAAAAGGGAAGAAAAAAAAAAAAAGAAAGAAACCAATTTTTGTTCACATAGGCAATACTGCTTTCCTTTTTTTCAGCTACTGCTTTCCTGTTTTCAGTCCATTATGCTCTATGACTACATCAAATTTCATAAACTAAACAGCATGAAGCTCATTCAAGATTTCAAAGGGAATCTAAGTTCTAAGTGATGTAAGAAGTTCGATGATCCAAGATTCTTTATTCTGTATTTGTATTGATCCATTATGTGGCTCTAGGTGTTATGCAGTTGGGACTAGCGTTTCATAAATCCATGTCTAAATCTCTTACAGCTTTTAAAAATGATGCAGTTTATTTTATATATACTTCAAGAATTTGTCCAGAATATGTTCTAGCTTATACCATTTATCCTCTAAAGATTCCATTTATGTTCTTTACTTTTTTCTTGAAAAAATAATACAACTGACCTATGCTAGTTGTAAGACTTTCAGTCTTACAGGAGTTCATAATTTTGGTGTTAAGATTGATGCAGAAGAGATTTCTGTCATGTCAAGTTAAAATCACAAAAGAAGTGACTGCTAAAATGAACGTTCAACTCTATCTTGATTAGAAATGCTGCCACCTAAATCAGTGTAATGGATTGATATCTAGACATTCCCATTTCATTGCTTTGTGTTTCTTGAATTTTTGTCCTTCCAAAATAAACAGTTTTAAAATTGAATTCTCTTCTGAGGAATTCACAGTGCAAAAGGGAAATATGTTCAGGGTTGTGTTTTTTGTCTGCGTAAGCAAGAATGTAATTCTAAGACAATAACAGATGATATGACCAGGAATGGGATCTCAAGGTATTTAAGCTCAGAGCCACCAGTCTATAGATAGCCATCTCGAATGCATTTATACATGTGATGCAGGCATGCTCTTTGAGCAAAGGAATTGCAATCATTTGAATTATAGAATATGTCCTATCTCCCCAAATCCCTTTCTTATTTGAAAATAATGAACCACATACTAAAAAGAGGATAATTTTGAAGAAATATTATAGGATCACATCATAGTCAGTTAGATCCATAATTTTTTAACCAGATTAAAAAAAAAAAGAAAAAAACCGCTCTTAAAACTCTTTTCTGTGAAGGATGCTCTCTATTGATATCTTGTATTTTAAAAATTTTGTAAATAGCCTTCAATTCTGTTGCCAAGGTATAATATATTTATCCCTATAGTGCTTACTTGTGTTATTTCAGTGGAAGATATAGTGAATAAGAGGGAAGGAAATATTTATCTAAATATTCTTGAGTAAAATAATCACTGAAACAAAACAAACAAACAAACAAACAAACAACTCCATCATTTTGTAAGAATCCTTGCCCTCCTTTTCAATTTTTTGTGGTGGAAATTTGTGGTGTTTTGATAGGCTGAGAAGAAGAGGAACGGAAAGTGTAAAGACACTAATCATTTATTAATGTTCTTAATGCTACTCATGATTTTTGTGGAAGCATGAAGACAGGTGAATGAAGGCAATGCTGAAAAATATGAATGTGTTAGGAGTTACAGTAATATTATTCTTGTGAGTTTGGTCCGTTTTTCAGGTCTCTCTCATTTCTGATCCTACTTCTTCAATGCATAACTGCTTTGTCATTGTTTTGCTTCGTCTTGCATTGACATGATTCTCAGTATATATTGATGAATCCTGAGAATTTGATTCTGATGAAACTTCTTTTCACATAAAAATTTCAAAAAGAATATTATATTAACAAGCATGAGTACTCTTATCTCTGTATCAGTTTTGAGCTAATATATTAAGAATGAAAAAGAAGGACATAGCAGAAAAATGTTGATTCAGTGTTGTTGTGCTACAGAAAAAAAAAATTAGTAGATGATCTTTCACTTTTTCAACATTCATGTTTCCTTTGAAGTAACTTTAAAAGCTCTTTCTTTCTTTGGTTTTACAAGATCCTAAACTGATTGAAAAAATGCCCACTCCTGCAGATGGATCTAGCAATAAAGAAATGACAGAGATGTTTAAAACCAGCAAGAATAATGTGAAAAATCAGAAATACGAGGTAATTCAATTAGCCTGAGAAGAATATGAGAGGGAGCCACTAGGAAAGGACTATGAAGACCAGGGTCTATATAGTTATGCTTGTTCCATTCTGTTCCTCAGAAATCCAGGTGTCCTGCATATACTTCTTTAGTTTACTTTCTCCAGTGTATCTTCAAATAGTACAAATTGGTCAAGACTTCAAAATTACTTGCAATTTCTGGGAGCAAGGTGTAACAGCCCAGTAATCACTGTTTTACAGTATGGGTTAGTCACAGTATCTAGGGGATAAGAACAAGAAGACAGCTTAAACAGCTGTTATTTCTTCTGTAAAAACAACTTGCATCTAAAGCTATTTATCTTAAGCTATTCAACAGCTTAAAGCTATTTTTAGCCTAGCACTTGACAACTGGTTTTATTTCAACTTAGGTTTATTTCAAAATCCACTTTCTGTCATAATTTAAAAATTCATTGTTTCAGAATGTCGGTTTGTTTTTCTTAGATCTCTTCCTCCCAAGGAGAAAACTTAAAAAATGAAAAACTGGCATTTTCTTTAGAGCTAAGAATGCTTTAAACTTGATCATAAAGAAACAGCACAATATTTCAAAAAATGCAAAAAGTGTCAAGGCTGAAAGAGTGACTTTTCTCCAGAAAAATGGAAAGAGGTGGGAATTTCAAACATCAGACCAAAATCTTTTTCTTACCTACAGAAAATCAGATATAAGAACTTACTGGAATAGAAAATTTACTGCTACCTTAGTGTGCCAATGTGGTCAGCTGCTCGGTGTCAGATAGAGGTCAACTCTATCATCCATCCCTCAAACTCAAAAGGACAGTTAACACAGAATGGTCTAGCACCAGAAAGTGCTTTCATATTGCTCATTCTTTAGTCTTCTACTGCAATGACAAATCAGAGTCAAGACTGGATTTGGCCAAGATATCCAGTGCTTTTTGTAAAAAAAAAAAAAAAAAAAAAAAAAAAAANAAAAAAAAAACTATTTTTTGATTATATTCTATTTGTTTTATTTAGATTATCTTTTTGTTCTAATAAATGTCAATTAATTCTTCAAGTTTAACATGCTGACTTGAGACTGGAGGCTTCAACAGCTTCTTGACCACACTGAGGTAGATGCTTTATACTTTACTCTTCCTCTTGTTCTCCATTTTACTTATCCTCTTCTGCAGCTATAAAACTGCAGCTATATTTTAGGTCATGGGCTGACCAAGATACTGTTTATGATCATATGTGAGATCTCTCCCCTACCCCTATATGTCAAGATTTTCATTGAGAAAATTTTGGATATCAAGAGCAAGTTAATCAAAATAATAAAAAATAAACATTAAACTCCTTCAACTTGATTGCTGCCCCTTTCTTAATGACTCTTCTTAGAAGAGTTCGTATTAGACTGAGCACACATTTTACTTGTAAGCAAGTCAGTCTCATGAATTGGAGCAGAAGACACAATTTCTTCTATATTCTGTTGAAATGATAAGCAATTGGACCCAGAGAAGACAATTAAGCACCCCATTTTCCATGATATTTTTGGATCAATTACAGAACATTCTTTTGTTCTTGTTGTTGTTGTTGTTCCTTTTGGGTTGTTCATTACATCTTCTCAGTAACCGTGACAATTAATAGAAAAAAATCTGTTAGCGTTTAAGTCCAAAACTGACCTCAGTTAAAATTGGATTAAAATATATTTAAATCACAATAATTATAAGAGAAAAAGGTGCATTTTTCTTTGTTCAGAGCAAAAATCTATTTGAGCATGACCTATAGACCTAAGAGTGAAAAAAGACATTTGGCCATGTGTGGAATTTTGTAAATTTTACTGCAAAAAACAACAGTGTTATAGAAAAAAATGGGAAATGGCTATGAAAAAAAAATATTTTGAATATACTTCTTTTATTTAGATGGGGTTAATAAGCAAGAGAACTTGACTGCTTTTTGTCCCTGAGTGCCACAAATGCCTGCTGTGAAAGACATAGTGAAATGCACTTGCACTACTATTTCTTTTCAGGGGTACAGAACAGTTTTCTTTTATATGACTACAAGAGTCAAGACTACAAAAAAGTTCTGTTTCTGTTATTTTGTTTTGTTATTATTATGGCACCTAATGTCAAGGTCAAAATTTTAATTTTATTTTACTTTGTTTTTCCGATCCCAAAATCATACATTTATTTGCTATGCTTTTAAATAACAGAGCCACTAAAGGTGCTCAGAATAGGTGTTCTACACTTCTTTCAGATCACTGACCACTGTGTAAGGTACGGAGTTTCTAAAGTCATAGCTCCTATGTGTAATTTCACAATTCGCTTGTTGTGCCTACGCTGGCTACCATTATACAGCTAAAATGTTAGTGCTGATTGGCAAGAATACATAATTTAAATAAACTCAGCATAGTGAATAAGTCCAGCTCTGTGGCTATCTCTAACTCTGTCTTCTGCATCTGTGCTTTATTTCCTCCTTTTCCTGAGGTATAAGATTTTATGTATTTTGTTCAGATCTGGGATTTTGTCATAGTCCACAGGTTCAACCCTTCTCTAGTTTTTCCAGGCTACTTTGTAGTCTGTGTATGGCTTACTTTACTGTTCCATTTATAGTGTTGTCAGCAGATTTTGATTATGGTTAAAATTCTATCTGTCAGCAAGAGATATTTGTTCAGCATTATTCCAGATACCCCAGTATCACCATCCGAATAGAAAAATTTACAGGGAACACCTTCTGAATAAAAGACAGAAGTGTTTGAAGACTGAATGAGCAATTAAAAGTGTTTAAGTGTGGCAACTACCTCATTTTTAGTGATAATTCTCTGGCTGTGGTGTAACATGCTGCAAGGACCTGCCAGAAATGCTCCTTAAACTAGCAATTAAACATCAAGTATTTGATTATCATTGAACGAAAACAAACAAATAAACAAAGAGATAAACCTTCAGCCTTTATATTCTCTTTATTATGAATAATAAAAGCTCAGATTAATCACTTTTAGTGGAGAATCCTGCTTTTTTTTTTTTCCTTTTTTTTTTTTTTTTTTTTATGGAGTCACTGTATCAGTATGCAGAGATGTAAAGTGTTAAAAGAAAGCAAAGTGCTCCTTATGGGTGCTTCAATTCCTTTATCTATGAAGGCTGAAACAAAGGCTGGGAAATTATTAATATGTCAGCCCTTGGTTTTGCCATAATGCTCAGCAGAGCTGAAAGGGAAGAAGGTGAAGTACCACAAAGATAATTCACATGTAAGAAATTTCTGTTGAATTCTGCCTAGGCTCCTACTTTATTTGATCATATAGCTTATGTCTGTACAGTAACTTGAAGAAAGGCTACAGACATGGATAGGCTCATGACCACAGGGCTTACCCCCCAGCTACTTGGCAGCAGATATTTATTGGAGACAACAGTACCCAGGAAGCAGCTGGAATACCCCAAAACAGAGCCAAGAAGCAAGCTAATAATTATGTAACATGGACAATTAGACATCTAATCCTTGAGCTGCCTCCTGACTTTCTGTGTGCATTTGTGCAGACATACAATAGTGCTTCAAACAAGGCGTTCCCAAACCATATTAAAATTTGGAAACCAGCTGTAAGCATCTGCTCAAAAACTGCCCCACACAAGCCAGCCTTGCTTTTGTAAAAATTGTTGCTTAATTATCTCTCCCTGAGCCTGTTCCTGCTCTTCTACTTTACAACTGAAAGTAAATCACTTCATTTATCTGCCTGTCCGTAGAACAAAGGAGAAAGCGTGGAGGTAATTATGACTCAGATAATACTGCTGGAAGAGCAGAAGTGTTCATTTATACTTCTATTCAATCTGTAGCAGTAGAGTTGAAGTCAGATCCTTTAAGTAAAATTGATATTTTGATCTTCTGTAATATATTTCTTTTCTGACCTATACATTCCTGTATCAATTTGGGGGAAGGACTTAAGGACTTTTTTGTTATTGTTGTTTTCTTCTAAGAATCTTTATGGACCTAAATCTTGTGAGAGAACAAGAAGGGGAAAACTTCATCACTCTTATCAGATGGTAGACTGTCCATTTGGCATTCTGCCTGGAAGCTTGCAAACTCAATTAAATGCACATATGGTCCGTAGCAGGCAGAATCAGTCTTTGCCAACACACATCCCTCTTATGGCGCTTCCAAGCTCTATCCATGCTACATAGCTTTTTCCACACAGATAATTTTTTCTACTTCTCCAATAGCATCAGCTCAGCATATTGTCTTCTCTGTCCCAGAAGAATACAGGGAAGAATGCCAAGTTGAGCATCAGTTTGAACTCCACAGGAGTGATTTTGCTATTGAGGAACTTCTGTGGAGGAAGACAGGTACGGAGATACCTAGATTTAATGAGCAGAGCTGGTAGAATTAATAAATCTTCTCAATATTCCCTGAAGCAGCTGCTCTCTTTTGAAATAATGAGCATATGGTTTCATCATATTTCATTGATTTGATCCCCTTCAGCTAAAGAAATATTTCAGTGGAATGCAAACAACTTACAGAATTTCAGCATATTTCTCACCCATTTTAGCTTTCCTTGCTAAACAGAAAACTGACTTGCAAGTGAAAGGAAGAGCCAGAGGCAGCATTCAGACTTCTTTATAAGGAGTGTGTGCGGGGCAATGGGACCTCTGAAAATAATGAGGACTTCTATGTACCTTGAAATTACAGTGCTTGGGGGCGGTTCCTTAAAGGTTTACATTCTGTGAAAGAAACTGTGCAAGAATAGAAGCTCAAGTTGGACTTGGGCCAGCTATAAACTCTATTCTCTGCTTGCAGCTTCTTACTGGGGGTGAGCACGAAGGGATGAGAAGGCTGGCAGAGTACATCAAATCAGATCCTGTTTAAATTAATATGGTGAAAATTTATAGAAAGAAAGTGGCAGGATAATTTTAAGTTGTCTACAAGAACAAAAAAAAAAAAAAAAAAACAAGAAAGAAAGTCTTTTTACTTTCTTAATTGCTACAGCACTTCTCAGTTATTTTGAGAGGAAATTCCTATTCAGCTTTTTGTCTAGTGTGCTCTGATAATACTACTGATATTAGAAAGCTGAATTCTGAAGTGAAAGTGAAATGAAATTCACTTTTCTTTTATACATATATATCACCTTTCCAGGAACTGATCTATGGCAACTGCAAACTCTCTAGCTATCTTTTTAAATGCACCAAAATGAATAAGGAAATCTCTCACATAGGTTTTCATTTGGAAACTGCATAGTGTTAGCAGTACTGGGATCTAGAGAAAAGGAACCATTCCTGGAAAGGCTGATGGTTGACATGCTTGGCATCATTAGAGTCTGCTCTGCCAGGGCAAGGTGTGGATTCTGCTTCTGTTTTTTTCCTCTTGCTTCATTAGGCCTTGCAACTGTGGTATTCTGCAATATAAATGTAAGATCAAGAACAAGGTTACAGACCAAGAAGTAAGTCATAGCAGCATTTTTGCATGCCACAGAACATGGTGAATTTTAGGGAGAAAATCTTTATAGTCCATTTCCAGGAAAATATAAGTAGTATGTGTTTTGATGGATTGCAAACACACCAGGATCAGTCAAAGGCATCTTTTCCTTTCTTACAGCAAACAAACAAACAAAAACTACTTGATCACAAGTAGTGAGACAATGCCATTACAAATTTCCAGTCTTTAGAAATGAAATTAATCCCACCACCCTTAAAATCTATCAGAAAAGTTATATTTGCTATCAACCTAAATTGTAAATTTTACTTCAGTATCTGTGGTCCTGCAGAGATTGCAGCACAGTCTTCATGTCTTTCTGCTATGCAAGTGACAGGGAGACAGATGAATGCAGCACCTCTCTTTTTGTGACATAATCCATACATTATTAATTTTCGTTGTTGTTTCTCTAAAGCTGTGAAACAGGTGCCGTTCTGAACTGAAAATCATCATTCTGATATGAGCAGACGCAGTCCCTATGCTATTCAGTCAACTAATTAATGCTGCATAATTTAATAAAGGAAGGTAATTACTCAGTTTTCCCCATCTTGTTCCCCTCCCAGCTAATGATAACATTATCGAGTTTAGGCAGGGGGTAGTGAGTGTGTATGTGTGTATAGAGATAATTTACAGTGAAAGTGGATGAGTAAGCAGATGAAGTAGGAAATGGTAATAAAGCAATGAGATTTTTTTTTCTAGTTATCTGGTGTCCAAACCACAGAAAGTCTTCCAAAATCTGATTTTGCATGTAAGTGGAATAATAGTGATGAAAGATTTGGTAAAAGGGTTAGAGGGAAAATAGAGAAAAAAACCCAGCCATCCATGAAATTATTTATCTAATATTCTTTCACATTTTATTTTTATTCTAAGCTTTGATAGGAGTCAAAGTTTGAATTTACTTCTGGAAAAAAACTTCCTCTACAGTTTTGCCCCTGCCTTTCTCCTCTGTCACCTCTGGCTGAGAAGTGGATGATATCATTTATAGCAGGATCAGTCTCAGTTGCTCAGACAGTTTCTTTAGGCATCCTTCAGTAGACCCACCATAAGGTACAAGATTTCCCTCATTTAACAGAAGGTACCAAAATGTGCTGTAAAGTCCATTAATCCAAGCTTCTGAATATGCAGCCCAGCACTCTTTTATACGTAGAGGACATCTCAGAGGAGTCCTAAAGTACCTACATATCCTTAGTATAATTAGTAAGTTATTTAATTTGTTATGTTCTGGTTAGAAAAAATCTAAATTTTCACCTTCTTATTCAGTCAATGTTCCAGGATTTCTTGGAATTTTGAATTTTTTCTTTAAGAAAAAAGGATGCTAAATAGCAACAAGTTATATGATAAGCAGATTGATAAGAAAAAAATGATAATTAAAAAAAAAAAGAAATATTATTCCAAGATTCACCCTCTTAAAATTGTGTTATAATTATAGAAACTGACTTACTACATCATTGGTTTTACTATTTGAACTTTTAACTTGATTTAGAGCTTAAATGCTTTCTTCATTTGTTAACGTGTGATAAATATATGTTAAATGTATGCTAAATGTGTGCTAGCTCTACAGAGCATCAGCTCTGTAGAGAGTGACTCAGAGGTCATGGTGGACAAAAATAGGACCATGAGGCAGCAGTGTACTTTCGTGGCCAATGGGATCCTGGGGTACATTAAGAAGGTGTCTCTAGCAGATCAAGAGAGGTACCCCTCTGCTCAGCCCTGGTGAGGCTACATATGGAGTACTGCACCCAGTTCTGAGCTCCTCAGTGCAAGAGAAATGTGGAGCTGCTGGAGAGAGTCCAGCACAGGGCTACCAGGATGATCAGGGGCCTGGAACATCTGCCCTATGGGCAAAGGCTGAGAGAGCTGGGCCTGTTCAGCCTGAAGAAGGCTGAGGAGGAATCTGCTAAGTGTCTATAAATACCTCAAGGGAGGGAGTGAGGAGCATGGGCCTCTTTTCAGTGGTGGCTACTGATAGAACTAGAGAAAATGAGCATACACATCATGAGTAGGACTGAGGATAAATAGACGGAGTAGGACTGAGGCTAAACACGGAAGTAGCATTGAGAGTAGAACTGAGGGCAGACACAGAAGTACCACTGAGGGTAAACTTCAGGAGTAGAACTGGCTAAAGAGGGGGAGTAGCACTGAGTGTAAACATGGAAGTGCCACTGATGGTAAACATCAGGAGTAGTGTTGGGACTTAGGGTAAACAAGGGGGAGCACCACTAAGAGTAAACATCGGGAGTGGGACTGAGGGAAAACAGGTTGAGTAGGACTGAGGGTAAACATGGAAGTACCACTGAGGGTAAGCACCGGGAACAGGACTCAGGGTAAACAGGGGGAGTAGGACTGAGGGTAAGTATTGGGGGTAGGACTAAGTGTATACAAGAAGGTAAGAGTGAAGGTAAACACAGAAGTACCACAGATGGAAAACAGGTGGAGTAAGAATAAGGAAATACTACTGAGGCTAAACATCTGGAGTAGGGCTGAGGGTTAACAGGGGGAGTATGTCTGAGGGTATACGTGGGAGTACCACTGAGGAAAACAGGGGGAGTAGGTTTAAAGGATAACATCAGGAGTTGGACTGAGGTTATACAGATTGAGTAGGATTGAGGGTAAACACTGATATACCACTGAGGGTAAACATCAGTGGTAGGACTCAGGTTAAACAGGGAGAGTAAGACTGAGGGTAAAAATGGAAATACCTCTGAGGATAAACAGATTGAGTAGGATTGTGGGTAAACACTGATGTACCACTGAGGGTAAACATCAGCAGTAGGACTGTAGGTCAACACTGTGAGTAGGACTGAGTGTAAATGGAGATGTACCACTGATGGTAAGCAGGGGGTGCACTGCAGAGGATAAACACAGAAGTACCACTGAGGATAAACACTGGGAGCAGGACTGAGGGTAAACAAGGGGAGTAGGACTGAGGCTTAACAGAGGGAGTGACACTGCCAGTATACATGGAAGTATCACTAACTTGCTGCCAATTAGTTTCCAAGACCTTTGTTAGAGGCTTCCCAGTACATGTAGGCAGGAGAAGATGAGGCCTGACTAAAATCTTGTTAGAAATTAAATTCATGAAGTGCTTAGTCGCCTCTTCTGCTAAAGTACAAAATGTCCATGACTCTGTTCTGTGAAATATACAGCTGCCTTTTCATTATAAGGGACCCTTTGACCTCAGTTTAGCAGAGTGTAAATGCATGTTCTTAAACACCTGCACTTTTTCTTGTTAATGCATCTCTCTTATTTCCCTACAACCTTATCAAACCTACATGAGAAGACAATCTCACTCGGTTTCCAAGCAGAGCAGGCCTGAGGTACTTGAATGTCACAATGCCGAACCATTTTAGTCTATAAGAAGTGATATGTGCAGCCATCATCTTTTAGATGACCCTGAAAACAAAAATTATATTTCCAAAAGACTTTCAAAATTTCAGGTTTCAAGTCATATTTGTTCTCTGTGGAACATAAAATACCAGTCTCTCTCAAAAATAAATTAAATTTTGTGTACCCACCAGAACAGCCAAAGAAAGAATGCTATAAAATTTTGTTAAAAAAATGTGAAAATAGAACATTTTTAAAGAACTTTTCCCTCCCTCTCATTGTTTCTTCTTTGGAAATAATGTATTGAGAAAATAAGCACATTCAAAGTAATTTCCCTTTGACAGACCACATTTTGCTATTAGGATATTTCTTACAAACTCTTCTATCAATATTTATTTGTTTCATATTTTGTCTTATACTAAGCAAAGTATAGAAATAAAACTACATTATAAAACCTTATTGATTAACTTAGACTTCCTGTCTTCACTTCAAAAGGCTATAGGTCTCCAAGATAGATAGGAACATACCCTCTCCCTCAGGCTGACTGACCTATACCTTCTTTAAAAAGGACTATATTTCATTATTAATATGCATTAATGAATATTTCTTTATTTCTTCATTTTTTTTTCACTGCCTCTTTCTCTCTCTTTTATTAGACTTTATTAGGTCATTATGTGTTTTAAAGTGATAAGTGTAAATTGTAAATAAGATTGCTGTGTACAGCAGCAATAAAAAATAAAGACAATAATTTTACTCAAGATAGTATCTTTTAGAGGATAGAATTTTTGTAATAGTTTCAACCAGTGTAATGTGATTTTTTATCCGTTTAAAATAGACTATTTTGGACAAGGCTTTTAGAAACAAATAAAGATGTTTCAACCCAAGAAGCTTTAAAAGGAGAAGAGACCTCTGTAGGCTGAAGTAGAGTTTTCATAAATGGGACATTCTGAGGCCAGAAACCATTCTCCACTTTTATTACAAGTGATCTTGAATGTTTCCTTATAAAATTGCAGACGGAAAATGCAATTTACAAGTTGCTTTGTGCTTACAAATTAATATGTAATATGTTGATATTCAGTTGATAGTTTGGAATGAGCAGTAAAAAATGTTTCAATGAAACAAAGTGTCAGCATTTCATATTATGAGTGTGAATAGAGAAAGACCTTTCATGGCAAAGAATGTATTAAAGTAATAAATAGAGTGCTATCCCTCAAATATTCATAAAGTAAGCATTGGAGAGCTTAACTCTATTCAGTTCATAGCAGCCTGTGCTACAAGTCTATATCTTTGCAGGATTTAGAAGACGTCATTTGCAGGAGATATGTGTGTATTTTGTTGCAAAATGTAGCTCATTTTTAATATGAAAACATTAAAAAATGATTTCACTCCAATACTAAGATTATTTCTGTAGCTAGTAATAGTTATGAATATTATTGCCCATGGATAGCACAGCAGGAGAATCATAGAATCTAGTCATAATAGCTAGTAAAACATGACAGACTGCCTAATTCTGCTGCTTAGTTTCTCTTTTTTATATCAATTTTCATTATAATTCCTATCAATCTATTCCCTATGTTCTTATTTACATCCAACAGCTAAATACATGTGTATTGTAACCTGAATTACCAGTTAGCCTTTTCTTGACATGAAGCTACTTATTATGGGTATTATGGTAATGTTATAATCCACAGGATTTTATTCAAAAAACAACAACTGCAGATATTACACTACTGGCAGCCCAGGTGCTACGATTTAGGGAGCAGATACTTTCAAAAGTGGCAAGATATATTTTTCTACAATGTTTTTATAATATTTTTGTCTGATTATGGCAATCCACAGTGCTTTATGTGCATGAATGTCTCCCTTGTCTTCAGCTTTTAGATGCAGATGAGCAGCAGTTGTTAACTTCTTGAAATGTAGGTTGACTCTCCTTTACTAAAAGAGACCATAGAAGGAGGGGAAAAAAAGTTGCTATGGACAGTGAGAAATTACTTCAGATCCCCTTTGGAACTATTATTAGCCATCACTGCAATTTCAGCTCTTCCCAAGTGAGAGGAAAAATTTAAACAAATCAATGTAGTGGGTGGGTAAGAACTCCTTGACACAACTCATGCATTTTTCATCATTATCTTATGCAATTATTTGTAAAGAAAGAGTAAAATAGCGAAGACCCCCTTTCAATTCCTTAAACTTCACATGACTAGAGTCTAATTTCCTTTGTAAGTTCTTCTAAGTGTCTGTTTTTCTGTAGGTATTGAACACCTGACCTAGAAATCAAAACCGTAATACCAACCAAAATGCAAAGTCACTTTCCTTATGTCTGTATAAAGTTGAATATATCACTGAAAGCAAAAGCTCACATATACTTCCCACTCTGAGATAAAATCTCGTTTATTTTAAATATGTGGAGGACTTTATTATGTTTTCTGGCGAGACCCGGTTTTATTCATTTGATTATTCCCTATTGCTTTAGTAAGGACCAGTGACTACTCCTTAGATGGTTATGCATGAGTATTTTTTTAAGATTTGGCTTCATTTCAGAAAATATTAAAATAATACTGTGAATGAGAGTTCCAAAAGCCTTCCCAAAGCCAGTATAACTGATAACTTCTCGCAGTATGAGAAGTTCTACTTCATCAGCTACTGCCTTGTTTCACACACTGAAATGCCAGGGCTGCCAATTCTGTCCCTTTCACCAAGAGTCAACAGCAAGTGGAGTGTCAAGCAAAGAAAATAGAGTGTCAGCAAGGGTATGCTGGCAATACAAAGAGGTGCTATTAGTAAATGTGCACATGTGCACTTCTTAATGTTAGAGACATAATGAAGCCAGAAGACTAGCTGGATTGATATGTTGTGCAGCAGAGAAATGAAGAGATAATGTGTCAGGCATGAGAAGTCTTATTCTGTAACAGAGAAATTTTACACTTTCTGATAATGCCCAAGGAAAAAAATCACAGCAAGAATATATCCATGGGAAGGAGTATGGTTTGGGAGGGGTTCACATTTCAGGGAGGTTTCTCTGTTTTTTATATCCTCATTTAGTAAGTATTCTAATATAAGTTAGTTCTGCATTGAATTGATAGCATGGTCAATAAATGTTACGAATCTTTATCAAATTCAGACCTGGAAATCTTCTGTACTTCTTTTGTTGAGGATTGCTATAAATAAAAATTCTACCAAATTCATCACGAAAATGTGATTTACTGTACCCTTATGGGACTAATTTGTAAGTTGAAGAAAGGTCTCAAATACTTGAAAATCTCAGAAATATAAATAGTTCTGATTAATTTTGATTGTTTTTTACTGCTTCCCAGAATTTCCCAAACTATAAAAAAGCACAGAAGTGACATATTTTATGGTAAACTGTTGTAGAAAAAAAAAAAAAAAAAAAACAGTAGGGAAACTAGAAAACATTAATCATCTGGAAAGACAGAAAATGTAGCTTAGCCCACTACTAGGCATATGATATCTAGTGCATACAACCTTTGAAAAAGTGTTAACCTGTTGAAAAAAATCAGAGATGTAACTACTGTTTTCAGGGCCACTAACTTTCCATCTGTTTTTGTTTGTTCACTTGTTTCACAAGTAATAATTTGCTTCAAGTGTCTAAGTGATTATTTCCCACCTGACCTAAAACTGGATTATCCAGACCTCTCATCTTACATAGTGTTCATTTTTATGGTTTGAAATGAGCAGAGCCCTCTTTGGTGAGAAAAACATTGTGGGCACATTTTCACCCCTGAAAATCCCTTCTGAAGAGCCCAGGACTTATCCAGGAATTCCCACAGCCAGGAAATGCTTCCACCAATTCAGGAAAAGGCTGAGTTTGGGCACGGCACCTAGAAATGGATCATGGCCACAGTCAGGGATGTGAACAAGCACAGAGGAATGCAGTGGAGGTGGCATGGGGTTACAATCCAGGGCGATGTATGTGATGAAGATCTAAAGGTTTTCCCAAGAATGGGAAAAAGGATTATGCCTTGAATGAAAGAAGTTTGAGTTTGGAGATGTTTTTTGGGAAGGTTGTATTTTTTTTTTTTTAGCACTCCTTTGGAAATTATAATGATAAATCAGAATTGGCAACATTCATAGAACTCTGCAATAATAATTTGTCTATTCAAAAGAAAAAAATGTTATGGTACTCTAAAACCTGAAGTTCAGTTTTGTTTAGAAGCACAGATTTGGGAGAAAGCACTAACTCACCAAAGTAATTCCCATATCCTTTTCAGAATATAAATAATTATTTGATATATTTCATGCTGACAATGGGATAGGTTGATGATCAACAAGGTTGGCATCTTTTAAATAGAATCACTAATGTTCTTTCTGTTGCAGCGAGGTTGCAGCCTTATTGGAATTGCAAACAAGATGAAGAAGGGCAGGAGAGTTGAAAAAAGTGATAAAGGGTTTTAAACAATTCCTTTGTGCAACGTGCAATTTATGTCACTATTTTTTTTTTCCATGAGGAAGATTATTACTTCATGGTCTACATGAAATTAAATAATTCCTTAACTAATTGTTAGTATTATATTTTTGTGCTTATAAATTATACCAGGAAATACTAATCACATCTTTATGTAATCTAAACCTAATCAACGGTCAAAAAAATGTATAAAATAATAAAACCACAAAATGCCTAAAGAGAAAATACATTTTAAAAGTGTTTTTAATTTTAGTAAGTATCTACATATGAACTAGACTATTAAATTGCTTATTTTCATAAACTCTTACTTAAAGAATATAGGAGAAGATTTAAAAATATCGATGACTTTTGAACTCTGTCTCTGAAGGCAAAGTGGGACCCAAAAATTTTATTTTGCTCTGGTTGCACAGTACAGCAGTAAAAAAATGTATAGTCTGAATATATATTCACTCTGACCCACACGAGACACCATTCCAGGGGCTTTTAAGATGATGTGATCACATAGAAGGCACTGCTAGAGGAGTTAAGATTGGCTTTTCTGAGGATTACCTTATCCCAGAAGGTAAGACAGACACAGGGAAAATGCACCCAGATGCTCCTCATCCCTTTTCTGCAAATGTGCAATCTGTGCACATCTATGCATTACAATCTTGCCACAACCTATCTCCTGCAGGAACATCCTGCTGAACAGCAATTTCTCCAGGGTCTCCTGAAAGACAGGAAATGATGAAGGGTCACAGTTTGGATACATTTTTGCATTCTTCCTTCAAGCAAAGTCCTCCTTCATCCTACAGAAGAAGAAATAGGTACCTTATCTATATTGCTTAGTTTTATTGATGAAACTTTGATTGCATGAATGGACATGAATTCAAATTGTCTTTGGTGTTGTTAAATGGATAACTAAAATCTCTGTCTGCTCATATTTTACTGAAAGATCATTACTTCAACAATTTACTGATGGTGAGGGACTTGAATAATTTTACTCTCCAGCAACTATGGTGTCTGCCTAATGACATTTGGGCATTGTATCACTGGACATTGCATTGGACAACTGGACATTGGGACAGTTGTAAACTCGGCTATTCCATCAATAGAAAAAGGAGATCCTGACTAAACACCAAACACTGATTTATTGACAAGGATAACAGCCTTTTAACATATTACACTTTTTATTATAATTACACTCTGGAGAAGAAGAAACTGTTGAGTTGTTTTGATTCTTTTAATAAAACGATGATCAGAGCATTATAGTTGACAAAACAACTCTAATCATTTGAAGCTACCAGAATTTACATTTCTTCTAACTTACTGCAATTTAGTAGATGATTAGTATCTTGTCATGTATATTTTATGAGATGCATAATAGAAACAGTTTAAATATAAAATATTATTGAAGGACATTATCATTCAGTACATCTTTCTGAGGTTTTGGATGAAAGACACTATCTAAAGGAACTGCTTATATACATATATTTATATATTTTTTAAGTGGCTTTTTTATTAGAGTTGTTATATGAAGGCTGCATTAATTTTCCTTCACTTCTCATATAAACAGTTCACTAGACAAGAAGGTGCTGAACACCAGGTCGTCAATGACTTGGGCGAGGGCACGGAGTGCACGCTGAGCAAGTTTGCAGATGACACCAAGCTGGGTGGAGTGGCTGACACTCCGGAGGGCTGTGCTGCCATCCAAAGGGACCTGGACAGGCTGGTGAGTTGGGCAAAGCGGAACCTCATGAGGTTCAATAAGGACAAGTGCAGGGTCCTGCACCTGGGGAGGAATAACCCCAGGCACCAGTACAGATTAGGGGTGGACCTGCTAGAAAGCAGCTCCACGGAGAGGGACCTGGGAGTCCTGGTTGACACTAAGTTAATCATGAGTCAGCAGCGTGCCCTCGTGGCCAAGAAGGCCAATGGGATCCTGGTCTGCATCAGGAGGAGTGTTGCCAGCAGGTCAAGGGAGGGGATCCTGCCCCTCTACTCAGCTCTGGCGAGGCCGCACCTGGAGTACTGTGTGCAGTTTTGGGCTCCCCAGTATAGGAGGGACGTGGAGCTTCTCGAGAGGGTCCAGCAGAGAGCAAAAAAGATGATTAAGGGAATGGAACATCTCTCATACGAGGAGAGACTGAGTGAGCTCGGCCTGTTTTCTCTGGAGAAGAGAAGGCTGAGAGGGGATCTGATTAATATGTATAAGTTCAGGAAGGGAGAATGCAGGGAGGAAGGGGACAAGCTGTTTTCATTGGTGGCCAGCGATGGGATGAGGGGTAATGGCCATAAGCTGAAACACAGGAAGTTCCATCTCCAGGTGAGGAGCAACTTCTTTACTGTTAGGGTGACAGAGCAGTGGAACAGGCTGCCCGGGGAGGTTGTGGAGTCTCCTACTCTGGAGGTCTTCAAACCCGCCTGGATGCCACCCTGTGCCACGTGCTGTAGGTGTGCCTGCTTGAGCAGGAAGGTTGGACTAGATGATCTCTAGAGGTCCCTTCCAACCTTGAATATTCTGTGATTCTGTGACGCAGAGAAACAAAATAGATTCTCTAAACGATTTCACTGAATTTTGCTTCTCAGACCACTCATGATGCAGGTCTGAGAAAACAGGTGTTTATCATAATTCTTTTAAGACCATTAGTTTTTTTCTGTTGTTGCAGTAAGAAGAAACTAATTTTTTTTTTTTTTTTATATCATAAAAGAGAACATCAGCATGACTAAGAATACAATATTCAGATGCCAGCATTACCTTTACTTTAAATAAGTCTTTCTGCAGCTAGGAATGGTGAGTGATGAAGAGGATAAAGATGTTAAGCCGTGATCCTGTAAATGGTTGAAGTTAATTTGTCTGCACATGAATAGCCAATCTCTCTCTATACAATCATCTGTAAGACTTATATTTTTATGCATTATGACCACAGGTTTTATGTAAATCATCTGTCTATAGGAAACTTAGGTTGACATTCCCTTATCTACTTTTATGCCCTCCAAGTTTTCCTACTGTAAATATTATTTATCAGAGAAAATACAAACAAGAGAGTTATCCATGACAGACTAACTTGGTTCCTACTAGATATATCGCAATGCAGTGCTATTATTAGATAAGCATCCCATTTGATTTCCTGAAAGAACAAAGGTAATGATTTGTTATTTTTAAGGTTTGGATATAGCAGCAGAAGGGAAAGGCTAGTTTATAACACTTGTGTTACTTTGTATCATATCAGATAATCACACAGCTGTGTAGCTTTCTGATTTCAAGGATGCTTTTCTTCTCTCCACTTAACCAGATTCAAGCAGGATCCAGGATCCATTACTGTCTATAGCACAAGAATATTCCTTAGCAGATCTTTGGGAAAAGAGCATAAAATAGTAAATCTGTTTTTCCCCATGTATATTTCTGGTGGTATTTTGAGTATTAGATTAATGATAAAGCTTATAGTCATTTTTAGGAGTACAGAAGTACCTGATGTTTAATAATTTTTAGTGTCTTTTGTTTTTAAAGTCTTTTACAATTTCAGCTTCATCATATCCTGTGGAATGAATTTCACAGCTTAATTTATGAACACTCTCTTTTCATTTTACGTCTCTTAGTTCTTCCCCTCTTAAGGACCTTTTTATATATCTTTCTCTTATCACTCTTCTTTGACCTGTTAACAGCTCAGATGTCCTAACCTATGCATTATCCTCATAGAGAAACATTTTACTCTTCTCTAACTTTCCTTTTCTTCCTTCTCTGTGTCTTTTTTAGTTCTACTATTTCTTTTTGATGTGGAAGGACCAGGACACATTACTCAAGATGTGGTTACACAGGTAGATTTGCACAATGATAGTTTGTTATTTTTGCTCTGTTTTGTATTCTTGTCATCACTATCCCAACATCCGGTCTATGCTTTTAACATTGCGGAGTAGTGAAATGAGCAGGTGAGTGATTCCAAAATATCTTTTCTATCCAGTAATATTCTGGGGTCCATCAGGGATCGTGTACAGTCAGGACAGTTTCCTTTTAGAAGTTATTTGCATTTCTTCACATTCCTATCAGAGGAATGAACAGGGATTTATAGAGTAGTTAAATCTTCTCCTATTTTAATACTTGTACTCATTGTATACCTACCTCCTGTGTTTATATTTTTTGTGTGCCCTGCCAGGAGATGCATTCACTTCAGTTGTGCCCTATTCCAAGCTGTGAAAAACATACCTGCCTCTGAACATTTGTTCCTAAATCCATTGGATTGTTTTGTTTGTTCCCCATCAAAGACCAAGCTTATCTCCTCTGTTTCTAGCAGTGTATATCCCCTGCAGCACTTTCTCTTTTTGAGCTGAACTGTTTTATTGCTTGTAACATTGCATCTTGTTTGCTGTTTTGTTAGTTTGCCTGCGGCAACTTAAACTTACTATAGCATGTTAATAAATGCCATCTGCTCTTCTGTATTGTGTGATGAAAGTTATGGATCTTCTCAGCATATCCTCCATCATTTTCTGAAATTCAAACACAGTACTATTTCTTAAGAGTGTAGAATTAGGATTTTACTAAGTTTTGTTTTGTTTTCTTTAGAATTGATTTGCATTTGCTGGAGGCTATATTCATCTTTTTAAACTTTAGGGATCTACCTGAGCTGCCTATAAAAGAACACAGTTATCTTTTGTTGATTGAATAATCAATGTCTAGAAATATGTGTATGATGATTCCCCCCATGTAAGATTTGGCTTATCCTCTTAGAAATGCCTATCCTATGTAGCTGACACACTATATAAGGAGCATCAGAGAACACTGCCAATGATTTAGATGCCCCAGTTACATGCTATTGTTAGATGGAAAATGTGTGCTATAATAGTATAAAATGTAGATATGCATTCGAGTCACAAATCCTTGAAAACCTTAGTGTTCATTAAAGAAAAAAAAAAAAAGCTTTAAGAAAAGCTTTATCTAGTAACCTCTTTATCAGGAATATCTCTTTTTGTGGCAATCGCAACTAAAAACTGAAAAAGAAATCCAGAGATTTTATTGTAATCAATACAGAGAACTAGTTGAAAGTCTGAAGGTAAAAGCAAACTTGAGTAAGAGCTCCTATGAGAAAGTCCACTGTTCTTGAAGTGATAAGGAGTTTTATTGAAAAAGGCAAATATTAAGGACAAAAGACAAAGAGTTCAACAAAGAAGTAACAATAGATATAGTATATCTTGACCTTAGTAGAATTTTATTTTAGGAGTAGTTATCACTGTTTCTCTGTCAAACTGGAAAGTATATGGTCTCTAAAGGTATCTGTCCTGCTCTTGAATCATATTAATATTTTCATTAATAACTGATGGTTTGAGACTATGCTCATTAGAGCTGTGAATGACTGCAAGCATGTTGAAGGGAAGAATTCAAATAATCTTCATAAATTGCAGAAGAGGTTTTCAAAAATAGGATACAACTCACTAGGAATAATTAAAAGTACTATATTTGTGAGGAATAATAGCTTCCACAAAGAAAAGATGTGTAAAATATTTTAATTTTGGTAAGGCTATATTTACTGAGAGAGAGAATATTTTTATGAGATAAAAATCATGTTCACACTACCAAGATTTCCTTACCTCTTGTGAGCAGAAGAAGGAAATGTATGGGATCTAGGAAATATCACAATTTGAATTATATTTTCTGACTATATTTTCCAATCTAATTAACTTCTGTGTTTCATTTTTATCATCTTATTATACCATAAGGTAATACATAGCAGATGAAGACTAGATACCCTTAGCACAGAGTCCTGAAAAATAAAGATTTTAGAAAGATAATAGCAGTATAACCTCCCTTTAAGCTGCCTTTTCAAGAGCAAATTTAGAGATATTTACAGGTTTAACAACTTTTCCAATGATATTCTCAAAGTTTGAAAGAGCTTCATCATTCTTGATCATTCTTGATCACAATCAGCAAACACTGATATAGATACAGCACAGCAGACAGCTTAATATAAACTGCATTTTTCATTTCTGTCAGCTTTGCCTCTGTCATGAGTCTCTAGGATTTTTTTCCTTTTAAATTAAACTACAAGCAAAACGAACTAGGTTTTGATTAGTTATGACATCTTCATTAAGTATTTATCAAATCAGAAAGGGTATAAAAAATCCTCAGGATCATCTTGACAAGGATCAGTCACTGTTTTTGTTAGCTCATTCTCTCACCTGTAAACAACTTCTAAAGTACCTGTGCCATTGCTGGACAAGACAAATACATGCAAATATAATTATGACTGGATAATTATATTTGGATAAAAGTGGATAAAAGAGTACAAAATGAGCTCAACTCCCACACAGTGCAACTGTGTTGCACTCCCTGTGCTGGGCCGCTGATAAGCCACACAGTAGCTGTCCAATGGGAGATATATGATAACAAGTCCGGTGCTGAGCCAGAAAAGCGGCAAATCACCCCTTTCGGATGAACTTTGCTTGAACTTTGCTCATTATACGCTAATTATAATGGCAAAACATAGCTCCATCGCAAAAGTTACCCACCTCCGAGGTACGACTACCCCTCACTGAGCATGTGCTCTAGATTTTCGATTGACTGTACCTTTAAATGAAAGCGAGAAACTTTTTCACCAATCAATACAATATTAAGTATGACTCTAGTCACTCAAGCTCCACCTGAGTGTAAAGAAAAGTATAAAAGGTGAACTAAGGATGAAGAACTTGGGGGGAAACATCCATTGTAACTTCTGGATCAGCTGATGGGCTGATCCGCCTTCCCTCCCCTCGGGTTGAGACACTGCCCGAGAAGACTAAGAACTTGGAGGGAAGATTCCATCATCACTCTTGGGGTCAGTAAACGGGCTGATCCGCCTTCCCTCCCCTCGGGTTGAGACGCCGCCTGAGGAGACTCGAGACTGAGAACCCTCTCCCATCTTCTGGGGTGAGTGATGATCGCACATTTGTACATCAGAACTAGCTAAAAAACCCCACGCTGCAGTAGAGAATTTCCTATACTGACACCCGAATCCTGCTTTGTAAATGTTACCTTTGAATAAGTCATACTGTTTGTGAACTCAACTACTTGTTTGGGGGGAGGCTATCGGACCTAGAGTTCACAGACTGTCTGTGAATCCGATACTGCCAGAAATGAGCTTACAGCTGATCAGGCTATTTGGGAACTCAGTTCGCTCCTAGGAAGGCGATCGGACCTATGGTCTACGGATTGTTCGTGAAACCGATACTGCCAGAATTGAGCTTATAGCTGATCAGGCTATTTAGGAACTCAGTTCGCACCTAGGAAGGCAATTGGACCTACGGTCCACAGACCGTTCGTGAATCCAATACTGCCAGGACTGAGCTTATAGTGGATGACGTTATTTGGGAATTCAATTTGCTCCTAGGAAGGCGATCGGACCTACAGTCCATAGACTGTTTGTGAATCCAATACTAATTTGATATCTCCTCCCCTCCGCCACTACCACCAGTACGGCTTTCAAACCGCAACATTTCCCACAACAACACTGAAAAGAGTCCACAGCCCATGACAAGGACTCTTCTAAACTGTGCTAAGGATATATTTTGGAGAAGGAGGCCTAGTTGATATACACAAAATTGTGCAATGAATGTCCTATCTTTTTGTCCGTATGATTCCATTTTCATGACTAGGATTGTTCCTTAGCTTTTTAATTTACTAATACAGATGACATCTAAAAGTCTGTAGCACTATCTGCAGATTTGTAAGATTGGTAACTCAGTGTTACTGATTAATAAAAGCTCTTAAGAGAGGGAAGTCTACAGGAACACGACATTTAAGGGACTTCCACGGAATAAAAATTTCAGAGAGTATCATAAGCATTCCTGGGATTCACTAATGGTCTATTTCTTTTTCTCTGTTTTGAAATGTCCATACATAATGGAGACTAAAGGAAATAAATAAATCATTAAAGGGGATTACATAAAAAGACAAAGGAATATTTTCCACTCATAGCTTGAAACATCTCTCTTCATGCAATACAAAACTCAGAAAATGTTGTGAGAAAGGAATGAAGCCTTTGATCCAGAAAATAATCTGGAATCTCTACAATCATACTGTTCTCTGATGACAGCTATCTCACCTCAGCAGAATCCCACCTCCACCTGGAACTCTGAAACACACAGTTGCTAAACTGGAAGAGTAGGTGCTCCCAGCCCCTTCGGTATCCTGTGGAGGGACATAAATATTATTGCAGAGAAGTTCAAACCAGCTAAGATCTCAGTTTTCAGGAGTACTAGAAGTGCCAGCATCATAATTTTTCTTGAATAATGCTTAGGGTAGCTATACTTTTAACTCATAAGAATGCTTAAAGTTAAACCAAGTCTACCATCAGAGCTAAAATGCTTTTTCTTATAAAATGAAAAATTTCCTGAGAATAGCTACAGGAGATGGTGATTATCCCATCTAGATTCTATATGAGTGCATAGCCAGTAGGTTATCAATGCTGGTAAGTTTTCTGGGTTTGCTCTCAGTGGTAGTTAATGGAAACAGAATATAATTGAGAAGAACAAGCTGTTTTAATCCACTGCAAATTTAAAGGGTCTTTTGTTATTTTAGTGTTAAGATTAAGAAATCAGAGGCTGCAGAAATATACAGGATCTCAAGAAATTACTGTCCATATATACCAGTAATAATAGCATGGAAGAACTGCATATAGCATTTCAGTAACTCTCTCTGAAATTACATGTGCAAAACAAAATGAAGGGGAGATGGAGAGCTGGCAGATGAATATAATTTTATATCGGAAGTTCTAAAAAGAGCCATTCTGCTTTAACAAATCTCTTCTGAATATACAAGAGCTGATTTAGTCATATGCTAGCTTCAGTGTACAAGAGCCTTTCTATATCAGCAATACTAGAAATAATTGATATCTCTTTATCGTCAAGAAAATGTGCTCTGTTGAATAGTCAGATACAAAAATGTGAGGGAATGTGTTCTCTTAGGGAACCTGCAACCATTGTGTTTTAGGTAGTCTAATCCTTGACTAGATCTTTCATAAGTGATTTTGCACATATTAAGCTAGACAGAAGGGAAGGAGATAAATTGCTTTCTCATCATGCAGATTCTCTCTCAGATACAAAACAGAGAGGCTGAATGCTCCAGCTCCAGAGTCTTCCTGACCATGCTGGAGCTGATCAAAGTGAGGATTCGTGGGTTATTTCAGCGGTTCATGTGCACAGAGACTCAGACCTTCCATTACAACTCAAGTTGTAAGGGAGCTAAGTTCAGGTGAGATGATACCACTAGAAATATATGCTTCATTTTAAACACTTCAGGGACTGTCTGTAGCAGAGAACAGCTGTTGCTGCCATTACTTCAAAGATCTAAGCACAGAACCTGTATAAAATGTGAAAAACATAAAAGCAGAGCCTTAATGGAATATTCTTCATTTTACTTTTTAAATTAAAGACGTGTGATTAAGAACCAAAATCTGTTTAACATTTATTACCCGCACTATATTTTCTGTGTTTTCTCTCCTGTTCAATGGTCCAGAAGAAAATCCAATGCAGATATTCAGTAATACAAAGCCTTAAAGTTATGTACTAATCATGTCACTGAGCACAATTTATTTAAAAACCTTAAGATATATTCCTGTCTTCTTCTTTTTTTTTTTCTTTTTTTTTTTTTTTTTCCAGTATCAGAATTATCTGTGGATATGGATGAGAACAACAAGCTTCAAAAGGCAAGGTACAAGAGACAAAAAAATCTCCATTTTATTATTTTTTTTAAGTAAAATTTTGCAGCTCTCACTAGTATTTCATGTGCACAGCAGTAGCAGTCTGTCTTAATCATTTTTTATTTCCAGTAAAAAGTTAGAACAAGGCAGGCATCATATGGAGATCCAATCACATGCTGTGACTCACATCATGTGCTTAGACTTCCTTGCCTTCTTTCCTGAAACCAAGTGTTGGTGTTAGTGTTGCTCTCTATGACATTTGTACATGCTTATTCTCTCATGGAACCAGAGTATTGTTTAGGAAGCTGCTAATTGCTACAGGACAAAAACATGGGAAAATACATTAAAAATAGAATAGGACGGCTTCCTGTGCCCTGGTTCTAATATATTCTTAAATACAGATGCAGAAAGAGGTTCCCAACACCAATGACGAGCTAGAATTGACAGTGTATTTCTATTTAAAGTTGCTTCTTGTTGCTTCTTGTTCACTTTTCAAAACATATAGGTAATTATACACAAAAAAAAAGCCTAAAATTCTAGTTCATCTACTAAAAAGCTAGAAAAAAACAGAGTATATGTGGTGGGAAGGTAAAGCAAATTATAGCAATTCAAGTCTTTATTCATTCTGTGCACTTATGATGTAGAGGTTCTTCGAACAAAAAATACTTATGCAGAAATGAACTTATAAAGAAATGAAATAGTCGCAGATACTCTTCATCTTAGTGACGGATACTCTTAATTATTAGTGACAACACACACACACCAGAATGCACCTTTTTATAATTTTAAGAAAAAAAATACTAAAAATTAAAAAGTAACTTTTTTTGCAACCATCTTCTTATCCCTCCCACAGATACTCATTCCTGCCTTAGTGACTGAGTCACTGTTTGGTAGCTACTCCACAAGTAGTCCTTGGCTTGCTATGATAATTACTTGCTCAGGGACTGCTAGGCAAAAGAGAAACCATTAAAATACATTTTGTTATGCATTCCTTGTTTATGTTCAGGTCATTCTGAATCTTACATAATATTAACATTATTTTGTTATCATATCACATATGTTTAAAAATATTTCAATTATGTTATATTGTATATTATGTTATACATTAGAATGTTTTATTGTTAATGACTCATACTGTTCTAATAGGTCCACGTTCATTAGTTTTCCAGACTGAAGGACTGTGGTCTTTTTGCTGCTAATTACAGAAATCAGCCTTTTGCAGTAATTTGGAAAGAAACTTTAACGGCTGGAATATCCCTGAGAATATGAAATTTGCTTGAGATATGAAATGATGGTGTCCAGCCAGCTACCTAACTATTATAACTGTGGGCCATTATTACTGAAGACAGGGAAGGATGGCAGGGAGACCATGTCAGTGATACGACCTTTTCCAACTAGCACTAACCACACTTACAGCCTGGATCCAAACCAAATCCTCTGCCACAGGCCTGAAGAGAGAACAAGAGTGCTGAGCAGCTTGAGATTTTGTAATAAATAATCAAAAGTTTTATCTCTTCGTCCTCTTTCACATAAATATGTTTCTTATTCTACATATACCTCTTTATTGAAAATATATAAACCAGAAATAGATCCCATTATTCAAGGCATTTCTCTTAAAAAAGTACTCTGAAGTGCAGACCATTTTAATCAGCAGTTACTAGCAGGACTCAAGTCTATTATGCTAAATTGTCAAAGTATTAGAAAGGATTCCAAAATCCTATTTCAATCCATGTGATCTGTTCTGAAGATATATTGAGCAATCTCATAGCTTTCATCACAGTACAGGGACACTCATAGCATTATATTAACCACAAGAATATCTCTGTTTTTTTCCTTAAAGTTCTTGATCAGAATTTATTTGTTGTCACAAATTAGAACATCCCAGTGTATGTTCCACAGCATGTAGAATAATGACAGCATAAACCTGAGGTACAACTGAAATGTCCATGCATTCCCTTGGTTATTTCATATAACCCATTCGGCTTCTTCATGTGTCAGCTTAATAGTCCCTGCCTCAGAACTACTGTACTTGCCTACACAGTGTATCTGATACTCTCTGTACTCCTGCTATGTTAGAAGAATGACTTACACTGACAACAATTCTCTTTTCTTTTAACAGAATCCTTGAAACACAATGGTCATATCTGTAGCTTTCTTATCAAAAGTAAGTATCTGTCATTTACACTGTATTAGACCCTTTGAGAGTGCTTTCAAAATCCATTTACCATTTCTCCCAGCAATCAGTGCATTAGGGTTTACTCATTCATCAGTTGGTAACTGAAGACATAAGGAGGAGAAGTGACTCCAGGCTACACATAAAGGCAGTGATGGTGAGTCTGAGAATAGAGTATTTTGTTTCCACCTCTGCTGCTCATGCTCCTACTTTGCAAATAAAATATTTTTTTGCTTGTTTGTTTGTTTTTCTATTTTTGTCCTTGGGAACCAATTTACTAGTGAAATATTATGAGATTTTGTTGATTTCTCATATTTAGCTCTCTTTGATCTTATCTTTCTTACTCTATGCAATTTCCATCTTTCATCTTCAGCCTTGACTACGGAGATAGAGCTTTGTAGAGCTTTTGTATCTATTTTTGTTTTCATTCTGTTCCAGCTGCAAACACCTCTGTACACACTTATGATTTCATAAATCAATATGTGAGGGATGAACAGGCCTACTGTGGAGATGTGAGTGGGTCATGGTGGCCATAATTAATCGTACACCTCCTGAACTTTAATTTCAAATGTTTATTTCTTGTTTCATCACTTTAGCATGTCAGGAGAATTCAAACCTCATTTCATTACCTAAAATTTCTGACAAATATTTGATAGACCTCAGTCAAAAAGACATACTTATTTGAATTTTATCTTGCTTGACAATCACCTTTTGTTTTAAAAGGGCAGGGTTATTGTGTTAAGGGAAATTCCTAAGAGATTCAACGCTTGTGTTCATTACTTAAAAGAGACGTTTGATAGAAGAATTCATTTACATTTTTTAAAAAGATAAAAGATTTCCTTTATGAAAGGTGTCTTTACCAGAGGAAGAGGGAGAGAAAAGTTATGTTTATGTTTTTTCCAAATTCCAAGATATACATTTTCTAGAATAACTTTCTTATAAGTAGTCGAAAAGTAACTGGCAGTTTAAATGTTTCAATATTATATACTGATATTCTTAAATTAAGATTATGGTAATAATCTGGAAGATGATCCTATTCGTACTGAGTAGCTGAACCAGATGACCTCCAGACTCCCGAAATGTTTTTCCTATGGCTCTATGATGTATGTAAGTTTTGATTTACCCAGGTAATCTTGCTACATCCTCCTTTCCAGAGGATTGCCTTCTCTTTTGAGAACTAAGAAATGATCTCAAAAGATCAGTATAAAAGTTCTGATGAAGACAGAACTACATGAAACCATATACATTTTTTTTTTAATTGTCCTAACTGATTTGTATTGTGACAGCTTTCCTGCTTTCCTCAGGAAGAGAGAGATGTGTACATACAGTAATGTGGTTTTCTGAATTAAAGCGGAGATATGTGCAACTGACAGCCCAGGAGGTTGGTATTAGCTCTAATGCAGTTGCAGTGGCAGGTTGGCTCAACAGTGCAAGAGCAAAAGCATACATGTGCATTGGAATGCTTTGGAATAGGGAATGTCCCATGACATGACAATGATATTTTCATTTTCATATAAAAAAAAGAAGACGATAAGTTACAAAAGCTTTTAGAAAAAAAGTATATGAGGAGTTATACATATAGCAGTATGGAGCATATCCTATTTTCTTCATTTTAAGTAAATTTTCCTGTTAAACAAACTGAAGATGACAAATTGAAGACCCTGGAGATAAGATGGAATATACAAGTTATTATATAAAGGGATGTAGATGTCTAAACAGTGCTGCGACTTTTATCAATACTGCTTAAGAACATCTTATAAATAGTTATTGATATCAGTCCTGGAATCTGATTTTTCCTACATAGTTCATGCAATATCAGTGTAATATCCCTATTGCTGAACTCTGAGACTGAAAAAGTCTCCAGAGAAGAGAGTTATCTTTTATTTGGTGATGTTTTTGTAGTTCCCAGTCCATGACTGTTTCATGTATATTTTCTAATTACCCGTCTCAGGATGCTAAGAGAACTACTCACTGGGCTTTATGGCTCAGGCTACCTGAACAACACTTCCATATCATGAAAAAGAGGAGTAAAAAATCTCAGATAAGTAAGAAGGGAATAAAATGGAGAGAGAGAGTTCAAAATTAATAGAAAAGAGCGGCAGAGATGGTACAAACAAGAAAGAATGTGGAAGATGAGTAGAAAGAAATTTTCTAGAAAAGGAAGTTAGAAATACAAAAAGGTTGAGAAGAAAAGTAAGGAGGAAAGTATGTTCTGTGCTTTGAGAATTGGTGCCTATGTGCTTTACATGGTAACCTGAAGATATATTATTCTACTCTACAATGCAATGTCAAATGTCTCTTGGAAACCTAAAATAGATTATGTCCACTGCTTCATCCCTATCTGCTCCCTGCATTCTTCTGATGATAAGACAGAGATTTATATTCTTATTCTTCTCAGATGGGTGCATCAATCTCTGCTGTCAGGTTGCCTGTCCAAATAACAAACTTACATATCACAGAACTGTTTTAAATGTAATGTTGATAGATGTTGTTTGTGTGCACTTGGTCACTTGCTTACAAATCACACTCTTCTCAAGAAACCTTTTCCGTCTTTTCTGCCTATTTACCATAAAGATTTAATTATGATCACAGGGTTGTTATTCATGACATTTCCGGGAATTCTGTGAATCCAGGTCAATAGGTTGAGCCACAAAACTTGTTCATCAAGCCCACTATTGCTATTTCTGGTTTCAAAATCCCAGGCTATAAAGATCCTGGTTTTCATTTTACAGTAGATAGAGTTGCCAGCACTGAATTATCTGAAAGTTTTCAGATCTGTGGTCTGACAGAGCATTGCAAGGTTTTTTCCTTCCTCCATAAACATTGCTGCTGTCAAGGGCTATCCTACATTCCTTGATAAAATTTCGACTGCTTTAGAGAACCTGGTGCTCTCCAGCTGCTCACTTTGACATTGTCAGTGACTGGCCAAGCTCCAGGTTGCTCATCCTCGCTCCTCCCTTCTTATCTGCAACACACACCTCCTTCCACCTTTCATCTGTTCCCAGGTAACTCATCATACAAATCCCACTTCCTTACTCTTTTTATTTCCCAGACTTACAAATCTTGATGCATGTCTCTTGAGTTTTGTTGCCCTAGATCTATATGAAGGCAGGATATTGGAAATAGACTCCAAGCTTTATTTATGTGATTAAAATGTGATTGTTAAACTGGTATTTAATACATGTAAACTCAGAGAAGGACTATTGTAATGCATTGTTTATGAAATTGTTTTTTTTTCCTTCCAATCCTCATATACCCTTAAAGCAGTGAAGTGGGTAATATACAGGACACCATGTATCCATAAATGAAATTTTCTCACAGAATGCTATATTCTAAATGCTCTTTCCTCTATTTCTCTATTTTTTTTTCCAAACATTTCAGTATTATCAGATTCTAAATCACGGTCATGTGAGATCAGTATTTTTTTCTGATTGTAAGCAAATGGGCCTTTTGTGAAAATTAAATTGAGCATATTAATAAATATTATAAATGCTTTTACTTTAATATCTATTTTTTCTTTTTTTTCCTATCCTGGTGAAATTGACATGAGACTTACCATAGGTCACCCTTATACCAAACTTTTAAAACTATGTCATTTTCATTAAAGATTAACTTAACAAAAACAGTTAAATATAAGAGAAAAAAATAGTCTTCTATAATTCCACCATATTTAATAGAAATAAATGATAGAAGACCTATGCAGAATTCTCCTTTAAAATAGAATATCTTTTATTTGTGAAAGGACACCTATATATCAGGTTCTAGCAAAATGCTGCTTAAGCTTCTGTTCAAGGACATCTGAGAGACAACCGATTCTGTCTAGTACAAAACCAATGCAAGTACTGTATTTTACTCTCAGAACACAACTCACAGTAGATACTGCAATAGGCTTGTGATCATGATTAGGACATTCCTATTTGAAAATATTAATTAATGATTGTATTTCAAAAATGGCCAAGTGAGAGTTTTTATTTTGTTCTATTTTGTTTTTAAATCACATAGACAATGACATTTTAGTCTTTCCTTAGAGGTGATGTTACAAAACTTAGGTTTGCTCCACACAGGTGTAAAATAAAATTGTTAGATTATTTATTCAAACTAGAATATTGCAAAATACCAATTTTGAATTAAAAAGTACAGAATTCCAATTGACTTTCTCACCCTCTATTTCAGTCCCTGTCCTTTCATTTCATTAACTTAAATATCAAAGTAACTGAGACCCTTTTAGAGGGTTATAAAGTTTGAAAAAAGAAATAAATCCCAACTAGCCTTTTTCTCTGAATACAGATATATTTTCCATTCATCATCTCTATTTCAGTTATTCCTTTCCAATGAGGCAATGAGATTGTTTTTACGAGTACCATCATAAATTTTGCTGAATTACTCTTTCTGAGGACATGAAAGATATTTGATGTCACTTTTTTGAAAGATTGAAGAAATAAGCAGCCCTTTAAAGATTTTCACCAAGGTCATTAAATATGACTCAAGTGTTTGAGAAATCTAGATTTGAGTTCCTGAAAATCTTTTCTTTTTCACAAAGATTTTTAAAATTGCTCAAAAAATGTAGATGTAAAATCCCAATGAAATACTCTACAACTTCATTTTCTTTCCTTAGTTAAAACACAATTTAACAATGTATCACTAGCATATCTAAGAGTACAGATTTGTTTGTGCTATACTTTGTTACAGTTTTACAGATTGTTGTACTGCATTTCTCAAGTACTTTAGGTTGACATATAGGTCTTTGGTCACTGTTCATTTCAGTCTTTAAATAAAACAGTATTTAAAATATGATTACTGGGCAAAAAAAAAAAAAAAAAAAAAAAAAAAAAGAAAAGAAAAAGAAAAAAAGAAAAAAGAAAGAAAGATTGGGCCAAGAAATGTTTTCACATTGTTTTAGTTTTAATCCACAAGGAAAGAACGAAGGAAGGAAGCAAGAAAGGAAGCATTCAAGGAGATAACACACACACACAAAAAAAAATTATTTAAAACTGTCCACTATGCACTACATTATTCAAGAAATATGGTCATGGGCCAGATCCTCATTTGGTGTAAATCATTATGTCTTTGATACCTGCCTGAAATCTTGAAGACCGCTTGTGTGTGAGCCAAGGCAAATGTCACTGACTGAGGCTCTGCTTACTGCATTGGGCCAATATAGGATATATTTTTAATTAATTTAAGTCAGTGATTTGATTAATCTTATCCCAGAGCTTCTACTTTCATCTATGTTTGGTTCAGCTGTGAAGTGAAGGCTTGTGCAAGGTGAGCTACCTATTATCAATCAAGAAGTTTACATTTTCTGTGACTGCAGTTCTTTGAAGTGCTGGGAGAAGCAGAAATATTTATCATGTTCTCAAGGTGGTTTCTAAACCTTTCAATCTTATATCTAGATCACAGCCAATTCCTCCTTCTTCAGACCCTTCATAGACTGTGAAATCAGCAGTTTAAAAAGACATTCTCAGCACTGGAAGCGCAATGGAAGTAGGACACATAATCAATCTTCAGACTCCTGTGGAACATGCTAACAGGTTTTTATTTCTGCAGTCATCCAGAGGATTAGGCTGCTTGGTAAAATGTCTTCACTCTCTTTCTTCCTCTCTCACTCTTTGTGTGCCTTATCCCTTTTTCCTCTCTCTGTGATACTGCTACATGTTGCCCATATTTTCTCTTTAATTTCTTTTATAAAATATCCATTGCTGCTTTTTTTCCTCAGCCAAGCACATTTTCCAGTCAGATCTCAGCTTCCCATATACACTTGAAAGACACTCAGCATGATATCCTTAGAAAAAAGAAGACAAAAAGATACTACTATAGAGCTTATTTTATAGTCTCAAAAGTTCAGGCAGAAAGAAAATAGCAACAGCCCTGTCGTTACACCTCTCATTAGGTATATATGAAGTGCAGAGATCCCACTACAAGAGAACTAAATACAATAACATTATCTTCACATACTTGCAGGGTCGCTGTAGCTGGTAAGCGGAGGTGTGAAATTTACTGTGGAACACTCTAATTCCCCCAGGCACCTTCATCAAGCCTGAATGCATAACTGGGTTTACAAGCCTTGTTCTTACATGTCACACTGTGCTCTTCCATTGCTTCTTGCTGCTTTCTGCCATCTCCCTGAGATCCCCTAATATCCTTGATCTCCTCCAGTCATTTTATTAAGCTCCCCCAGCAGCTACCCTTGCAGTGAGCTCTTGACAGGACTCATCAATTCTGGAGGTTTCAATTAATTGCCACAGCCCCTCTCTGCCAGCTCCTTCCATTCGTTCCTCCCACTGGCACCACAAAACCTCCTGCAAAGCGACAGAGCCGGGTGGGAATAGCTGACAAACTTCAGTGCCATGGGACTGTGCAGAGTGTTTCAAACCAGTATCTTTGGTTAAAAAAAAAGGAAAAACAGGACATAAATTTTGTTCAAAAATAATCTGCCTCGTAGTATCCCCGTGCAGTTTTCAGACTGGTTTACATGGACTTTTAATAAGATACAAATCAAGAATGGATTCTAGGGTTTTTTTTTAAGTCTCTTTATCTTCTTTTTAGTAGATGTATCCTGTTCCCTTCACTGATGAGCTGACTAGGGAGTAATTTTGGAAGCCCAGTATAAAATATCTGGTCCTTTCCCATCATCCTCTGTTCATGCATTTGGGATCAAGCATATTTCCTGCCCTTTCTTCCCTGTGTGTGTGTGTGTATGCATTTGCACACTTTATGCATTGCATAGTTTCTAAAGACTCTAAGTTAATTGCCCCTTCTCATTGTTTTGATGTAAATGTATGTATATATTTGTAATGTAATGTATCTATGTAATAATAAAAAGCAATGTTTGCACAGTTCAGGTGAGTTTCTATAAAGATGATAACGAGCAGCTGCAGGAGAAGAGTACATTTAATTTGCATTTGTTTTTGGCTAGATCCTGAACATTTCATTTTAGATAAAAATGTAAAATCATCAAAGCAATGTGAATTCTCATGAAAAAGGCTTACAAATAAAGGAAATCTAGAGATCATTTGCAGTATGTTGCAAAAAAATGTCTTCTGTATTCTTGGGCTAAGTTCTGTCCAGTCTATCCAGCTCATATCAGTTTCATAAAAGTTAATGGAAGTAATGCAAATTTGCGTCAGAGTAGAATGAATGAATAAAACTTAAATAACTACATTTCCTTGCAAAATTTTCTTTTTTTTTTTTTTTTATTTTATTTTCTATCAAGGAAAGCTATTGAAGGTAATATGGTGAAATCCAATAAGTTTTACATTTGAAAGGACAACAGCATTTTGCTGTAGCAGCGGTGTTTGTTTCATTTCAAAATGTGTTTTTTCTCTAGAGGAGCCAGAATCTGCTAAACAATGAAGTTGAGTGCCTTGTTTGCAGCTTATAATTTATTGAATGTGAAGGAATGATCCAATTAATAAGTAATTAATCACAGACTTAGTATAAAGAAAATTTATGGTGTAGAAGGGTATTGCATGCACTTGTCTTCACTTAACAGGTAATCACCACCTGTGAATGAAACTGCATTAAAAAAAAAAAAAAAATGTTGGCAGCATCACAAAATACTAATTATTTGGTTAATTCCCATTGTCATTGAGAAGGATGCCATTACCAGGCAATTATAATTATAATGACAGCATCTGTGTTGCTTTGTTACCATTCTAAAAATTAATTAATATTTTATTGTCAACAAACAGCAGTAGAAACGTTCAACATTTCAGGCATAGACATTTCTTCAGTGTTTCAACCATGTTGACAAGTAAAATTGCCTATCCAGGAAAACTTAATTATGATATATGATACATGAGGAATTGAGTAGCATTTCATAGAAAATTTAAAATATTTAAATGTTAATTTTTATATAAAGATAATTAGTATTCTAAGTAATATGCTTTATTTTGTAACAAAAGAAGTGAAAGTGAAAAGTGAAAAGACAGACATTTAAATGAAGCAGAGAATCTTCACATTTTTTGTTTTATGGATTAGTATTAGTGAATTTAGATACTATGATAATCATTCTCATCCCTACATATGGCATGTACAATCCACTATCCTTTGTCAAATTATCCTATACTGACCAGCTGTTATAAGATTTCGTGTTTTCATTTCTTCATTTATGAAAGTATCTTTCAAATTTTTATTCTGTGCAAGATAGGCATAAATAAATCCCAAGTGAGTGGTAACCTTATGATATTTAGATCTGACAGTGATGAGAAATACAATAATGAGATTCTGTAGAAGTAAATGTTGAAATAACTTGATATAGACCTCTCAATGCTCAATGAGCACTGCCCCAAACCTTTCCACATTTGCAATTAATTAATTCAAATTATATTCAGTGCGCACACACACACACACACACACACACAAAAAGACAGTATGGGAAAAAAGTTCATGTTAAAATATCAATTTTCAAGTAAAAAAAGAAATAAATAAACAGGATAGCCATCTGTCATCTCTATGCACATTGTGGTCCAGATTAGTAAGACAATACCTCTGAATATCATAGTGTGAGACTGAAGAAGAGTGTCACTTTACTGGTTTAGACAAGCATAGCCTCCATGCATACGTCTCCAAAACATATTTCATGTATTATATCTTTATATCTGTGTATTGCATTTGAGCTTATTTTATTTGTACATTATATAGTATACGATAGTAAACAGTAATATGTCTGGTGCTGGAAAAAAATGGTGCCAGATCAGTCCCGTCTGATGGACTTTACTCAAGCTTTTCCTCATCCTAATCTCATTAGTCCAGGCAACTACATGCCAGTTAGTCTCACCCTCATCCCTGGAAAAGTGATGGAACAGCTCATCCCGGCTGTTATCTGCAAGTGTATGGAGAACAAGAAGGTGCTCAGGAAAAGTCAGCATGGATTCACCAAGGGGAAGTCATGCTTGACTAACCTGATCACCTTCTATGAAGGAGTGACTAGATGGATAGATGAGGGCAGAATGGTGGATGTCATCTATCTGGGCTTGAGCAAGGCTTTTGACACTGTCCCTCACAGCATCCTCGTGGGCAAACTCCAAAAGTGTGGGCTAGATGAGTGGACAGTGATGTGGATTGAGAACTGGCTGCATAGCAGAGCTCAGAGAGTGGTAATCAGTGGCGCTGAGTCCAGTTGGAGGCCTGTAGTTAGCGGTGTCCCCCAGGGGTCAGTCCTCAGTCCGGTCCTGTTCAGCTTATTCATTAATGACCTGGATGAAGGGATGGAGTGCTCCCTCAGCAAGTTTGCTGATGATATCAAACTGAGAGGAATAGCTGATAGTCCTGAGGGCTGCATTGCCATCCAGAGGGACCTGGACAACTGGGTGGAGAGAAGCCTCATGAAGTTCAAAAAGGACAAGTGCAAGGTCCTGCACTTGGGGAAGAAAAATCCCAGACACCAGTACAGGCTGGGGCCTGACCTTCTGGAGAGCAGCCCTGCAGAGAAGAACCTGGGCGTCGTGGTGGATGACAAGTTGACCATGAGGCAGCAGTGTGTCCTGGTGACCAAGAAGGCCAATGGGATCCTGGGGTGCATTAAGAAGAGTGTCTCCAGTAGGTTGAGAGAAGTGATCATCCCCCTATACACAGCCCTGATAAGGCCACATCTGGAGTACTGTGCCCTGTTCTGGGCTTCCCAGTACAAGAAAAATGTGGAGGTGGTGGAGAGAGTCCAGCGCAGGGCTATGAGGATGATCAGGGGCCTGGAACATCTGCCCTATGAGCAAAGGCTGAGGGAGCTGGGCCTGTTCAGCCTGGAGAAGAGGAGGCTGAGGGGAGATCTGATAAGTGTCTATAAATACCTCAAAGGAGGAAGTGAGGAGCATGGGCCTGGCCTCTTTTCAGTGGTGGCCACTGATAGAACTAGCAGAAATGATCTCAAACTGATTCACCGCAAGTTCCACAGCAACTCAAACAAATTTCTTGACAGTGAAGGTGACAAAGCCCTAGAAGACGCTGTCAAGGGAGGTTGTCTAATGCCCTTCTCTAGAGATCTTCAAAACCCACTTGGGAATCTTCAAAACCCATGCAATCCTGAGACACATGCTCTAGGTGATGGTGCATGTGCAGGAGGGTTGGACTTAATGACCTCTAGAGGTCCATTCCAACTGTAAGGATTCTGTGATTCTATGATACTATAGTTATGATACCAATACACAACCCCATCCCAAAACTAACTCACTTCCAAGGAATGACCACTGCTCATTGAACCTGCTCTCTGGCATTTCAGTTAACTCGAGAGACTTTATAAAACAATCAGTAATGAAAGTATGTACGACTGCAGTCACTGAAGCCTAAGTGTAAAAGAAAATACACAAAAGGTGAACTGAGGAGGCATATATTAGGGAGGAAGGAGGAAGAAGAAAGAGGGAAGAAAGTAGAAGGAAGAAGGGAAAGTGAAGAGCGAAAACTCCATCCTAACTTCTGATCAGTTGATGGACTGAACTCTTTTCCCACCCTCCGGTTCAGATGCCACCTGAGGACACTAATTGAGATTGAGAGCCCTCTCTCATTCTCTAGGGTGAGTGGTGATTGTGCATTTGTACACTAGGCACTAGTTAACAACCCCACACAGCAAATTTCCTGACATCCGGACATCTGAAACCTGCTATGTAAATGTTGCATTTGAATAAATTGTGTTATTCGTGAACTTGACTACTTGTTTTGAAGGTGATCGGACCTACAGTTGACAGGTTCTTTGTGAATCTGGTACTGGCAGAGTCAGGTTACCTATAGTTACCTCAGTATTTGGTGTTCCTGTTAAGACGTGTCCAGCTGCTCCCAGTCGCTCTAACCTTTGATGATCGACTGGAACGCAAGTGGATTTATCTCTTACCAAATTTGCCTCCCCCATCAAACTGCAACACTGGGCTGTTCTGGGTTAACCTGTGTGTGCAGGATAAACATATCTTATTTTTATTGTGGACTGTAATGCTGAATCTTATGTATATCATGTTTATAGTATTGAGATATGTTATTTATAACAATCAACCATTCCTGGAAATCATTGAGAAAATTCAGATGGTGCTTCAGATGTTTTATTTCCATCTCTAAATGAAGAGAACCTATTTGCTGAAATGCATGAGGAAATCTGGGATACTGTCCCTGAAATATTAAAGAATGCAGTGTGATTCAGAAGCATGTACCATAGTGATACAATTAATAAATATGCAAATTGAGTTGTTCTGCCTGTTTAGTGTGCATATCCCTGTGATAACAACAGTAGCTATTATACTTATTCCCAAGTACAGGTCTTACAACATGCACAAATAGATGTTGAGAAACAAATAGATGTCCTGCACTGTTCCACTCCAATTTCACAATTTAAAGAAAAAAAAGAAAAAAAAAAGAGAGAGAGATTTGGAACTCCCACCGATATCTATAATAATAATAATAATAAATAATATATCTCCTTCAAACATACTTTATTTAAATGTAATAGGAAAGAGAATCCTAATACATAATATATGTATATACAGAGAGACAAAAAGCAAGAGATATTGTGCAAATACAGAAAAGATTATCTCTCTTAGACTGTATTGATAGGTGGCAGTACTAAACGCTGGATTCATATTTCTAGAAAAGCACAACATAAGCTGCATTGCCCTTGCTACATTAATTCTTCGTTTGAAGAAGTGCACTTGCTTTGGAATAAAAGGTCTTATTTGGTTAAAAAAGAATTGAGAATGAGTGAGAATCTTACCCAGAGCTATCAGATTATCCATTTTCTGCACAGGATGGAATACTGTCTAGATGAATCAAAACAATTGATCAACCAAACCTAAGCTCAGATAAACATGATCTCTTTTTGAAAGTTTTCAAAGGCATATTACTTTTCCTTGATTAAGCAGGAAACAGGCACTCCTGCACAAGCCATCTAAAGCTGTTGGTAAAATACCTAAGCCAGAATAAAAGGATTTTTTTCTTTGACGTCTTTTTGACTTGGACAGTTAGTTTCAGACACTGCTTCGGCAAATATTTCCAACTTGCAAGCACAAGTTACATTCTTTGACTGTAGGGGCATGACATTATTAACTGTACTGAAATCTGCACACAAAGCATGTATCTCACCATTCTTTTGTTTCACCAGGCTGTACTTTTTTCCTAATATAGTCTCCATTCCATCCTCAAAGCAAAACCCTAGGGAAAAAGAAATCATGTCACCAAGTGCAAAAAAAAAAAAAAAAAAAAAAAAAAAAAAAAAAAAAAAAAAAAAAAAAAAACTTTGCGTTTGACCAGCCACCTCCATTTTATATGGTCCACTGTTGATTACAACTGTTCTGTGACATGACAGGCAGAGAAGCATGTTCAAACCAAGTGGAATTCAAACTGGTTTGGAAAAGAATAGAATAAAATCTGTAAATCTCTCCTAGAAAATGCTTGTTAAACAATGCAGATGAAACATATGATTACAACATACACTTCTGGAAGAAAACACTATTGAAGCAGAAGCTGTGCTATTGAAAGGGTTTGAGGACCATGAAGTGGAGCCAGAAGTATGCATAAGGAAGTCAGGCTTCTGTGTACTTTGTCAAGCTGAGATGCAAATAATATAAATATTTCAATCAAGGTTTTGGAGAAAAGATGTTACTCTCCTGCATTAGTTAAGCTGGAAATCTCTGAGCTGTGTCACCCCAAACAAAAGAGACCATAACAGCTTCTGCTATTTTTTGTTTGTTTGTTAGTTGTTTTCCTTGTTTTTGTGAATGAGCTTTCAAATGTAGTGGGTCTCTACTGGCTACTTTTACCCTAATACACAGAACATGCCTGAGAATTTTCTGTGCAACAGGACCAGCTGGCATAAAACAGAACACATCTATGCAAGTCTGCCAAAGCTTATGCAGCCTTCCAAAGCAGGGATGGCAAAGCTGCCCTTGGAGAATGCTTCCCAGGACCTTCTAATTGCTGAGTCATGCTCAGGGTGAAACTAGGAGAGTGTTGCTTGGCCTGGGTCCAATGCATGTATGAGATCCCTCTCAATGTTTACTGGTGCAGATTTCTAGGTCCTAGTGCCTGATAATGTCCCTTAACACTGTTCAGTTTCTTGACTCTCACAGCACTGTGCTTTTCCACTGTGCTGAGGGCAACTTTCCTCTGGAAAAAGACAGAGCTATTTCTGTATGCTTACCTGAGAACTTACTCCCTGCTATGCTGAGTTAAGACTGGAGTTCGTGCAAGCCAGCATTTCTCTAGCAAAAGGCTTCTGCCTGATTCTGAGTGTGGAGGATGACTTTTTTTGTCTACATTGCAAAATTAATTTAGTTGAAATTTCATTTTCAAGTGACAACACTTCCAGCTGTTTTGTTTGGCTATATGTTTACCATTAATTTCTAAATTTTAATTTAATAAAATATGTGCAATCATTTGTGGGTGTGATTTTATATCCACAAAAATAAAGGGTCTAAATTATGTAACCATTCTCACTTTGTCATAAGACAAGCTTGTGCTAGTCCGTAGATGTTGCTTCTATGTAAACATGACACACTAAAACAAGTCCCTCCTTATCTAAATCCACACACATCTGGTTTCCACTCAAAAACCTAGTTGCAGTACTTTGTTTCTGTCTTAACTGCATAAATTCACAACCAAGTGAGACATAACACCATGTAATTATCTGGTTTAACATCACACATAAAAATGTTTACAAAAGTAATACATACAAATAAGGGAAAAACAGACAGGAAAGAGACATCACTTACTCTAACTTCTAAAAACAACTGTAGCACTTTTTTTGTGAGATCATCATAAAATATATGTATATATAAATATAAATAGCATATACAACCAAGCTTCTTTTTGAATTTCTTTTAGCCAGTATGCCAAGCAGCTTGAACTTTTAGAACTTTAACAGCTTTAACTTATTATTAGTAAAATAATATCAGTTGATGATGCTTCCAATCAGTTTTAGAGCTGATATTTTATTTCTTATACGATGGATAACTTTTCAGATTATATATATAGATAAAGGAAAAAATACAAATAAACTTATTTTCTTTATAAACATAATTGTTTCCAAAGAGAATGATTTCCGTGAGTCATCAGTGGAACTTTGGTGCTCATGCCAGAATTATTCAGCTTGAGACTGGCTCCTAAGGAATTATTTTTTTTTCCATTAAAGAGGTGATGCAAAATGTTTTTTAAACTATCAATTTGGAATAATGAAATGGAACTTTGGAGTCACTTCATAATGCGACTCTGTAAGCCTTGTCTAATAAATCTTCCTCTCTAATTCCAAGTGGTCAATTAGGCAAGAGTGACAGCTGCTGGGTTGGCAGATGCCAAGGTCAAACTAGGGACAAAAACTCTTCAGTTTAAAAAATATGTTTTAATTAATCTTTTTTTGATAGAGTAGCAGAAAAGATAAACAAATCACCTTGAAGTGGTAAACTGTGTATTCTTTTCCACTTTAATTTCTGTGTCTAGGGATCCAGAAGATTAGACATAACACCCTCATGTCATATAGCTCCTCATTTGATTTGAAAGGTGCAAATAGTATACCATATATGTATTAGAGAAACATTTTCATTTTAAGATTTGGAATAAGTTGTAGAAGAAGCAATAGATATAGAGAGGATGAAGGAATGGATAGTTCTAGAGAGAAGATGAAAGTGCTATTGAAAACGAGGTCCATTAACGTCCCCAATATATTCATTCTTAATATAACCAGGACGAGTTTCTCTGAAAAAAAATTACCTGAGGGAAAAAGGTTAATTTTTTTGATCGCTTTACAATTTTTGCCAGTCCTTTGACAGAATAAATAAAGAAAGATTGGAAAGACATTGGAAGAGAAGAATGTTTTGGTTTTGAGCTTTGAGTTGAACAATATCCCTGGGGGCAGTGTACCACATCTTCACTTCTCTGATGATTGATTCCCACCCCAGTTTAGAGCTGAGTCTCAGAAAAAAAGGCTTCTGCTCCTCTGCCAGGTTGCTGGCAAGACATGCTGGAAGTGGTCCCTGCTAGAGACTTTCCTGTCTGTGCTCTGCTGGCTGCATCTGTATTAGTAAATGAAAAGATCAGAAAGCCTTTTTCCAGTCCCGGGAGCAATACCACATCTATCTTTACATTCTTGACTCCTAAAAATGGCTAGACAGGTCCAGTCTGCATTTTGGGAATGTCCCTAGACAAATCTATTCCCTGTATCGTGATTGAGAACCATGGGCCAATGCAGTGCCAGGGACGGCATTTGTGGTATCTCTATGATCAGTCTAGACTGTGCCTTGCTTTGACCTCTAGTAGAGATCTGATTATTAGGAATACACTGAAAAATACACCTTCTATGAAGGAATATCTAGCTGGATAGTTGAGGGCAGAGCGGTAGATGTGGTCTATCTGGATTTGAGCAAGGTTTTTGACACTGTCCCTCACAGCATCCTCCTGGGCAAGCTCCAAAGGTGTGGGATAGATGTGTGGACRGGRAGGTRGATTAGGAATTGGCTCRVTGGCAGGGTGCAGAGAGTGGTTGTCAATGGTGCGGAGTCCAGCTGGAGGCCTGTACTTAGTGGTGTCCCHCAGGGGTCAGTTCTCGGTCCGGTCCTGTTCAACTTATTCATTAACGACCTGGATGAAGGGCTGGAGTGCTCCCTCAGCAAGTTTGCCGATGATAACAAACTGGGTGGAGAAGCTGATAACCCTGAGGGCTACGCTGCCATCCAGAGGGACCTGGACAGACTGGAGGACTGGGCGGTGAGAAACCTCATGAGGTTCAACAGGGGCAAGTGCAGGGTCCTGCACTTGGGGAGGAATAACCCTGGACACCAGTACAGATTAGGCGTGGACCTGCTGGAGAGCAGCCCCGCAGACAGGGACCTGGGTGTCACGGTGGACGACAAGTTGACCATGAGGCAGCAGTGTGCCCTGGTGGCCAAGAAGGCCAACGGGATCCTGGGGTGCATTAAGAAGAGCCATTAAGAAGTCTCCAGCAGGTCGAGGGAAGTGATCATCCCCCTCTACTCAGCCCTGGTGAGGCCACATCTGGAGTACTGCGTCCAGTTCTGGGCTCCCCAGTACAAGAGGGATGTGGAGCTGCTGGAGAGAGTCCAGCGCAGGGCTACCAGGATGATCAGAGGCCTGGAACATCTGCCCTATGAGCAAAGGCTGAGAGAGCTGGGCCTGTTGAGCCTGGAGAAGAGGAGGCTGAGGGGGGGACCTGATCAGCGTGTATAAATACCTCAAGGGAGGGAGGGAGGAGGAGGGGGCCGGCCTCTTTTCAGTGGTGGACAGTGATAGGACTAGAGGAAATGGCTTCAAACTGAAGCATCGCAAGTTCCACAGGAACTTAAGGAAGAATTTCTTCACTGTGCGGGTGACAAAGCACTGGAACAGGCTGCCCAGAGAGGTTGTGGAGTCTCCTTCTCTGGAGATCTTTAAAACCCGCTTGGATGCAGCCCTGTGCCACGTGCTCTAGGTGACCCTGCATGAGCAGAGGGGTTGGACTCGATGACCTCTGAGGTCCCTTCCAACCTTGGGCATTCTATGATTCTATTCTATGAAAATGTCATTAGACAGAATGGTCAGCTCTAAAGCAGAATTGAAGGACCTCTTTCTTGCTCAGAGCTGCTTAGGACTTGCAAGTCATCATCAAGGCTGAGAGAGCTGGGCCTGTTCAGCCTGGAGAAGAGAAGGCTGAGGGGGGACCTGATCACCGTGTATAAATACCTCAAGGGAGGCAGTGAGGAGGAGGGGACCGGCCTCTTTTCAGTGATGGGCAGGGATAGGACTAGAGGGAACGGCCACAAGCTGAGGCACCAAAAGTTCCACAGGAACTTAAGGAAACACTTCTTGACAGTGAGGGTGGCAGAGCTCTGGAACAGGCTGCCCAGGGAGGTTGTGGAGTCTCCTTCTCTGGAGATCTTTAAAACTCGCTTGGATGCAGCCCTGTTCCACGTGCTCCAGGTGACCCTGCGTGAGCAGGTGGGTTGGACTAGATGACCTCTGATGTCCCTTCCAACCTTAAGCATTCTATGATTCAAAATACAGTTTGTTTTCCCCCTCAAAAGAATATGAAGGGGAAAAATATCTCTTAGCTTTGAAACTGAATCAAGTGAAATTGCATTGCAGGCTGTATTCCTGTATTTGGTCTAAATAACTTAGCAGTTAAGAAAAAAAAAAAAGAAATTATCAAGTTTAAGATGTACTCTCCCATCGCAGGCATCATTTTAGTATTTTGGGGCAGTTTCCTATCACCCTGAAAGACTCCATTCCTGAAGTCACAATCAAATCTTAGCTTTTCTAAAAACTTCTCATTTTCCAATTGTCTATTTCTGGATACAAGCATCAAGTACATTCAGTTAATTGAACTCTCCAAACAGAAATACATGTATATATATATATATGTATATGTATCTATATTGCATTTTGTGTCTTTTCCAATGAGGATTCTCTATAGATGTTACCAGAAGCCAAACATACTAAAAGCAGATTTAACACTGTCTTACCTTGATATCTAGCTCACAGAAGTAAAATATTGTTAAAAAACAAACAAACAAAAACTTCTGATAGCTTCATAATAACACATCAATAAATATTGATCAAGGACGTATAATACATCTCCTGGGACTTTAGGATTAATTAATCATTTTGCTAAGTATTTCATATATCTTTATGCATGTCTTCTATGTTCATAACATAAATGTAAGAGGATAATAACAGACCATGAGTCAAACCAAAGATTCTTTCAATAGTTTTATGTCCAATTACTATCTTTTTTGACAGTACTGAATGCCTGGAGAAGAATTTAAGAGGAAGGGAAGAAAGCAGTGATATTTTCTCCAAATAGTTTTGCAGGCTATTCAGATTTGTGCTTTGGACAATTTCTGGTGGATTATTTTTTATTTAATAAGCTTCCTATGTAACAATTTATTTATATATATATATATAGATGAATTATATTAGGAACAGAAAACATAATTCAATCCATTAAAATAATATTTAAAATTATTATTTTTAAAAAGTATTCTTTTAAAAATATTTTAAAATACTAAAAAATAGTAAATACTAAGTTTAAAAATACATAAAAGTATTATCTTTTCTATTAAAAAAATAAAAATAAAAGATTTTGAAAAATTGAGTGAAGTGCAGAGAAGGATCACAAAAGAATTTTTTTTCAGATTTTTCCACATAATTCCTGGTAGTATGGACCTTAGAGAGATCTATAAAGCTGCATGGCTAAAATAAATGTGAAATACGAAAAATGAAAAGTGAAATGCGGAAAGAGATGTTTTTTAAGTTTATCCGATTAATGACCATTCAGAGTAAAAACAAAGATAAGACACAGGAAAAAATATTAAGCCACACCTAGATGCACAGATTCTAACATAGAGAAAATAAAGGACACAACACAAAGTCCAGAGCTTTCAGGTCAGTTACTTGCTGGCCATTGAAGGAACTCCTCAAAGCCAGAGGAAGTTTTAGACATGATTGTGTATCTGATAAGAATAGGATTGTCATGGGAATTTGAGGAAAGAGCAAACTGAATATTATGTTCAATAGGGAAAAGGTCAGCTGATGTGTTTATGATCTTTACTCACAATTTTTTAGCCAGGGAAAGACTAAAAAATATTATTTTGTTAAAAAAAACACCTCATTGATGATGCAATTTTGTTCAGTCATTTTTATAGCTTCTTTTTTAGAGCAATTCTTGCACTTAAGGCACTAACATTCAAACAGAAAGTCCCTTTTTTTTGCCTTTTTTTTTGTTCTAAGTATTTTTTTTAATATCACTGTTAGTTGATGCCAGTGCAAGCGAGGAGAATCTTCAGCAGCAATTTTTTTTTCCTTTAAGTATAGTTTTAATTCTAAGACACAATCTCTAAAATGATGGACTGTTTAGATAAGCAGTTCAGATTCTTTTTTTTTTTTTTTTTTTTTTTTAATTTAGCACATTTCCTTGGTTTCTATTTTTGTTTTCTTTTATTATTTCAAGACAATTACAATTTCTGAAATTAAACATTTCAGAAATGTCAAAGCACTTCTATAGTTTTACAAAGCTTGACATTTTCAGAAGAGAGATTTTGATGCTATCTGAGGCTTGTGTTACAGACAAATATAGCCATGAATTCCTGGTCTAATTTGAAGCTGCATAAATAATTTCTATGCTGCTGTAGTTAAAATTTGATTTTTTTCTCCACTCACAGTCATTAGTAATACTTGTAGAGCCTACGTAATGATATTTTGATGTGTGAATGAAATCATGGACTACAAATATAACTCCAAAATCAGTAGGCAGGCATTAATATTTATTTTAGTGAAATCTTAAATTTGACTTTGTTACCTTCTAGATTATCATAGAACTACCATGATTTTCCACAAATAAATGAAATCAGGTGATTATAATTTAAAATATACCTAAACAAACATATATGTAAGGCATAAAAATGAAATAAGACTAGTAAAAGAAGAGATTACCTTTACAGATGACTAACCACTCAGACAGATTGCTGAACCACCATGATCAAAGGAATAAGCTGCAATCAAGTATTTAGATTGTATTTCAGTTTATAAACCTTAGGCTACTAAAGAACTTGATTAATAACACGTATAGCAGGTTCTGTAATAATAGTCCAAAGAATTATTCAGCTTATTATTCAGCTCTGTTAGATCTTCAAAATATGCTAATGCCTGTCTTCTTTACTCCTTTAATAATGAAGGTTTGATTCTATTTTTTTAATGCAAATTGTACTTTTTAAATTATTGTCATTTAGCCTTTTTGGCCTTCATCATATTTTAATGTATATGATTCATTTTCTTTTAAAAATAGCTCATTTTTATAACTAGGAGATGAACAAAAGTGAAAATGTCTAACGGCTCTCTTTAAAATATTGCTGCACTTCAATTTTTCTTCAGCTTTCAGGGTCATTGAATGTTTATACTTCTGAGCACTATGTCTAAATATTATCTTGACAAGTTTATTTTCACATTTATCAAAGTACATGGAAGTTTGGTAGAGAAGATCACTCTGGCTTCATCTGTTGTCGTAGGCTTATTACATAAATTAAGACACTCCAAGGAAGGGAAAATTCATGTCCATTCAAAATATTCTTACTGTCACATTATTGTCATGCACATGCTGCTTTTTTTTTTTTTTTTTTTTTAAAGTACTTTAAAGATCTTTTAGCACCATTAGCTCTTTTTGTTCTTTAACAACATTTTTGCAATATCAATAGCTCCATTAGCTATAAGCATTTTTGTTTAATCAGAAAATAAGACATTTTTTATTGGTCTCAGATCAACAGCATTTTCAGGCTATCCATTAAGTTTAATGTAAAATTTGTGACTTTATGTGCCTTTCTCTAAGAATTATCTCTATCTGCTGATTACTGTAGGAATTCTCTGTTAAAAGATCAGTCGTATAATATAGAACCATCAGAGCAGGCAAAAATCTGCTGAGACGGCTGATAAGAGAAATATACTGTGAACATATAAACTCTAGCATTGAAGCCAGGTGTTTAGAGGAAACACTTTGCATGTCAATGATTTTAAGAAAATGACAGACTAAGAATAAGAAAGACTGGTTTTGCTGAAATCTTGAAAAAAAAGTCAGTGTTATATGTTTATCCATTGTTTCAACACCTTTAAAAGCTTTATATAAACATTGTATAACCAAAATCTTTCCAACACCATCACATTGGTCAGTAATTTAAATATTTTAGAATTTGAAATATGATGTTGGATTCTAAAAGCATATTCAAGCTGTTTGTATCTTTTGGTCCCAAGAGAGTTGTTCACATCATGACAGTGTGCTGCAAGAATCAGAAAATGTGCAATTTTTTTACCATCATGATATGTGCTCCACATAATTGGGACATGCTTAATTGGAATGTTCCCAAAGGAAGTGTAATGATGCTTAATTAGAGTAGTTATGACATCAGATGAAAGATGCTTTGTAATTAAAACATAGAACTATGTAAATCACTTAATCTCTCACTCTTCCTCTCTCATTCCTCCCTCTCTTGCTACTTCTCATACTCTATCAGATATATTTATGTATCTATAAAATGAACGGAATACTCCTCAATCTATAGAAAGTGAGATTATTGCTTGCAAGGCACATGTCTTCAAATATATTTCACTGCAATACATATTCCTGCACAGCAGAATGGAGCATAGAGAAGGAGTGACAAAAACAGGAGAAAAACATTCTGTTAATTTATATTTCTCTCCTCTACAAAACTTTGGACCACGTGGATGGGATTGATGGGATGTGCAAGAAATGGTATAAGGTATTTCATAACTTATTTTCCTAATAAATAGGATTGTTTCTGCCATACCATATATCTCAAAATTACTTCTTCAGGGCCAAGGCCCAAACTTTTGTTGCAGCTAATTCCATCTAGAAATATTCTGAAAAATTTATAATAACAAATAGAGTAAAAGAGTAGTGAGTATATGACTGTGTTTTCTTTTATGATTTAAATATTTTCAACAGAGCCCTTTTCTGAGAAAATCAATAGTGAAAAGACAATGAGGAAACAAGTACAAGCAAGAAATATAAGGTCCTGCTCAATAATACAAGCAGAGATATCCTGATTCTGCAAAAGGCAGACTATCCTGCATCACAATGCCTGTTGAGCTGTGAATTTTACAAAAGTTTGAAATATCGACATCTATGAGAGTCTTAGACTCAATTGTTCTCTCACAGCTGAAAGCCATCAGTGTTATATAGCTTTTGGGAAAGGCAAGAACATAAATATATTCTTCTAATTATTTTGCTAAATAATCATAGTAATATCTTGCTATTCAGGGAAATAAAAACTTTCCTCCCTACATGAAAACTCAATAATATTAGAACTGTTTCCTAGTTCTTGGAAGAAATAGAGAACCATTATCTCTCAGAAAAAAATAAAGTTATGAAAGAAAGTTATAGGAGAAAGCTCCTTCTTGTCCCTATTTTCTAAGTAGCTTGTTGAGCTTTTAAGCCATTTTCTCTACATTAAATTCTGCACACTCTTAGTCTGGCTGGATCTGAAGGCAATTTAGAGTTAACATATTTTACCCAAAACACTCTTGTCAGTATGTGCTACTCATTACAGACTCATTCTCCTAGCACTGCTGGTAGCCTTAGGACGGCAAAGCATAGCCTTTCATAATTGTCTCTTTATAGCTGGGTGGAAAGTCATTTTCTCATGAGGTAATTTATGGGCAGTGGCAGGCTCCCCTTGTCCCTGCTTTGAGCAACCATGCCAACAGCAATACGTCAATCCTTGCGTAACAATCCCTATGGTCGGAACGTGCTTGAGCTGAAAGCATTGCAAGAGCAAAGCTTCACTGCCAAAACATTATCATGTTGCTTCAACAGACTCTCTCCTGTGAAAAAATCAGTCTCCAGGGTATATTTGTCAGTGGGGAAGGGGAAATGGTATTGGGAGATGTGTGTAGTTGTTCGAATAATTTCACGTATCTGTGGAAGCAAGCAATGCAACTGGGCACTCAGCAAAGATGTCTTTTTGGCTGGAAGTTTTATTTTGGTTCACAAGGGGGTGGGGGAAATTTGTAAATAAATATATCTGCAGTCTATTTCTAGTACAACCCAGTGAACTTATTGTGGGAAATAAGGTTAAATATTTCTTAGAGATGAATCTTCTTTAAGACATGTTTTCAGTAAATTATGAACCTTTTCAAAGAATAGTGAATCATAATAGTATTTTCTGATCTATAGTCTACCCAGTAGACTCCATGAGCATACTTAGCTCATCAGACACCAGGACCTTACCTTTCTTTCGGTACACATTGCAGAGTCATGTTATGCTGTCTCTTCATTCATATGTAGCACAGAAGCAGTGAATGCTTTCATCTGAATCATGTTCAAAGAGAGGCAGCCTATTCCAGAACTGGAGACAGGGCCACTTTGAGATGCAGTAGTACTGTAAAACATTGCCAATTCCTGCTCTGTGCAATTAAAGGTTTAAGCGTGTGGATCTTATTGGTTCTTGCCATTCTGTCTCCGTGATTACTGCTTGAAAATGTTCTCTACTGTCTTGTTCTTCTGAAATCATTACAATTAGATAGGTTTTGTCTGGTGCACATTGCCAGTGCAAATTAAAATGTGTGATTAACCAATTGTCTGAGATTACAAAAATTTATTGATCATCACAAGATTTCGGAATAAAGCACCTTTCTGTTCAGACTGTCTGATCATCACTAATGCAGAGAACGCAGGTTGACTGTACCCATCAGAAGCAGTCACAAGGACAATTTTGTTTCTGAGATACTGATGAAAAGGTACAGGCACAAGTTGAAAAATGGGAGGTGACAGCAAGATCTGAATGAGCCAGGCTTTGGATGATGCTCTTTGCCAGGCTGCAGTAATCCTGTATTTTGTTCAGAGGCCAAAGCTTGTGTCATTCGTGAATGATGATATTGCCATGCAGTATTTCTCTGTGGCAGTTTGTAACCTCTAGCATTGATAAGAGTTACTGAGTTACTGCAGGCAAAAAAAGTAGTAATAAATATGAATTTTAAGAAATAGCAAACTGCATAATGACATTGCTGTTATAATCTCATGAAAATCTAGTAGAAAAGAATTGTGTGTTTTAGAGTCTCAGATTTAAAAACCACGTGAAATGAATGCCTTTTTGTCTCTTTATATGTATTTGTAATCAATACTGATTATTTGTAAAGAATTGTTTAATTTCAACATTCTATACAAGGAGGAACTAGTTAATATAACATGATGAAAGGACCATAGATTTTTTCCAATTCTTATGAATGATTCTGGGAGGGCATATCATCCCGGTTCTCAGCTGATATGTGTGGCACTATGTTTATGTGGACATGTAAATGTCCATACAAATGAATTCATTTGTCTGTATTAAAAAATCCATCCTTGCTGAGAAACTGAGAAACTGGAAAGCCTATCTGTGGTTATTCTACCAGGAATTTCCACACAAGGAAATTCTCCAGGATAGGGAATATATCCAGCATTGCTCTAAATGTCTGAGGTGAGCTTATGGGAGATAAAGTACTTTCAAGTATTTTTTGTGAGGAGAAGACAGTGATAAAAGTGATAAAAGTCCAATTATATTCAAATAAAATAAAACAAAATGGCTAATATTCTTCCACAAATGCTGGTTCAGGGATTCCAGTGAAAACAAGGTCTTACTTCTGATTTGATTTTCTATCTAGTCTGTCCTGCTTGGTGGTCCCACAGGTTTCGGGTACTGATCTAAATCTTTAAAGAGAGAAACACTTAAGAAGGGTGTCCTGAGACAGAAGGTTCTGCAGATCAACATCTGGCCAGGATCTGTACACAGATGTAGCCTGATTTTCTTTGCCCTGCAGACATCTGTATCTGTAGTACTAAATACAGAGTAATACTATGCTATTATTACTTATATTCACATTATTAAAAAAAAAAAAGTTCATGAAGTTTACTAAATAATTGATCATGTAACTTTGGAGAGAGGTATTAAGAGAGGGGAAAAATAGATTGCACCTAAACACAAGTATTTTCTACTATGGGTAACAATATAGTTCTGATCCTTAGGAGTATGACTCACAAAGGTATGCTCCATCATTTATACTGTTAAGACAATGATATACATCACTAGAGAAAACAGTAAAGCACAGCTTTCTCTACTTGTCATTGTATGAGTTTTAGCTTATTTTTTGTTTTGTGATATCCAGGTGAAATAGCACAAGGGTTAGCTTTGTCACGGATACAAATCCATTGGGATTCAGTCATTTATAAATCTAGTAAATGGGAACAGCTTTGAGAAAAAGAATCAGTTTCCTGCTGTCAACATTTTGTGATCTTTCTACCAAGAGCAAAGCCTAAGTTGATACAATCTATTACTGTCGTAATGCAATCTCCATTCTCTAAAAGAAAAAAATGTTTTCACAAATTAGTTTGTACAATGTGTTTTCCTTAAAATACTTTTTCTGCCCTAAGATAGATTGGTAAAGGATAATATAGGACATGGATTTTTTATATTTCTTTCCTTTAATATTTTCTTCAGCACCCAGAAAGAGCAGAGCATGTGGCTGTGATGGAATATATTCATGCATCATCAAAGACTAATCTCATTCCCCCTCAGGTCAGCAGGCATGTCTTCAATGTGATCAACAGGAAATGAATCAGATACCATGTGCACTATAATGAAAAGCAAGAAAAATACACCATTAGAGAATGTTTGTATTTCCTTTTGAATTTATATTGCAGCTTTGTATGAGGATATGGCCTCCATTAAAAAGAAAAATAGGAAAAGAAGAAAAAAAACAGAAAGCAATAATTAGATGTAATATAACGATTTTCACAGGGAAAAAAAACAAAAAACAAACAAACAAACAAAACCCTAAGCTGATTACTAGCAATCTCTAAGAAGAGGAGCCCTTCCAGGCCTTTCCAGACCATATACAGAAAGAATGAGTGTTTGATCATCTCATATGGATATTGATAAAAAGGTTCTGTTCTGGACTACTGAGCATAGTCACCTCTGCAGTGTAAAGTCACAGTCACACTGTCAACATATTTGTAGCTCCAATTGAAAGGTCCAGTTCAGCTTTGACCACAACGTTTCCTGTTTCATGCCTTTTAGCCAATGTAGAAGTAATGAGCTGAGGTACTGACCTCAACTGAAAAACATAAGATATGTTTTTTAGAATGATTTTCAGTTAGAGTTATCTTTCTTCTTAGCCACATAAAAGCCTAGTACAGGAGAAATGGAAGCAGTTGGCAGTAGGAATAAAGGGAGAGTAGGGCTGATCAGAAACTTAGGCTATATCTAAAAGTGAATAAGAAATTATAGCTTGAATGTGCATCCATTTAACAGGGAAAATAGAAGAATGTAATCTTCAAGACAGTAGTATATTTTTACACAATTTATAATATTATGAAACTATCTTTTTCTCAGTGTTTTTCAGTGAACAACTAGTTCTTTCAACTGAAAAGGTGATTCAAAGTCTTTATATTTTTTTATGAGACAGAAAGTTAAAAGCCAAAAAAAGGCAGCAAAATATGACAGTACTAATTCAATGTTCTACCATATACATTTGGGGTCTACGGAATAAAATATTAGCCATGAATTAGGGACACATAGCTTCGTATCTCAGTTTCTTCACATACTTTCTATATACATTGGGAGATTCTCAGTTTGGGCAAGTTTCATTTCACTTGTCTTTGTTTGTTTGTTTGCTTGTTTAAAATTTAATCAGGACTTAGGTTCCCATATTAGTGAGCAGGTAGACGAAAATGTGTTGAGAGAGCTGATGAATTTGGCTGGCATTAGGGCATTATCATTGGAAGAAGTTCCCAATATTGACATAATAAGACAATTTCAAGCAAATTATTTTTAACTGAATGTCTTTCATGTTGCAGTTACAAACAAGTATATTTGCAAAAGTATGAAGCGTAGCAAGCTAAATCTCTTTAATATCTCTCTTGGAGTGGGGGGTTTCTGAATCTGTTTCTTCTTATGTATTGTTTATGAAGACCAAGCTAATAACTTGAATACACTGCAAAATATGACATGCTTTCTTTATGTGCCAAAGAAATTGCAGCTGATCAAAAAAACTAGTTATGTTTGTAAAAATAGCTATAGTGTACATTGTAAGGTGGTTAGAAATCATGGTTAAGTGGTATGCATAAGTTGTTCTAATCTCTCAGTGCTATTTATAGAAGAAAGTGTATACCTTAAATTGCATTCAAATATGTTTTGACCAAGCTTGTAAATTTCTATTTCAGTCATGAGAGTCGAAGATACATCAACTTTAAAATCAGTTGCACTATGCTCCAAACAATAGATTTACAAAATATTCATCATAATAAAAGTTGTGCAAATATTGCTGTAGATTCCTTTCACTTATACATGTTTTGCAGAAAGTCTCTTTTGTGACCTACAACATTTTGTATGAGTAGCAAATAATTCCCTCCTGCCAGCTGAGCTCATTGCTTTTTGCAGAGTCACAAAAGGATAAGCAAGAACAAAAGTCAGCTTATTATGCATGAGAAATTGGGCTGGAGGGAGCGTGAATTGTGTATTTTATTTTCTTACTGCTTTATGTCTTCAGTTTCAAGGGAGGAAAATGAAAAGAAGGGCCCAAAATGCAGAGGCAATTTGTCCACAATATTTTATGATCAACAGCAACAAAGGCAACATTTCAAACAGGTGCAGCCTGCTTGAACATCTCAACAGTCTATGGTTTAAGCACTACTATAAAATTGCTATGAAAGGAAATTATTTCATTTCTGTTTGTGTTAAAAAAAAAAAAAAAAACTCTAAAGAAAAAGCAGCAGAGTAATTCTATCCTGTTCATAAGAAGCTTTATTTTAGGTTTCACGAACTCAGAATGCCTCAATTGAAATCATAACAGGGAAATACAGAGTTCACAGGCAAATAAACAAATAAATAAATATATTAATAAATTGTTTCAACATGAGACCAAGAGAGATGAATAATGTCAACAGGTATCGACTTTGTACATCTATTCAGGACTCTATGGTTTCCCTGATTTCTTTGCTATAATGGCCATGCACTTTGCAGGAGCAATGGGGCTTGGTGCAAGACAGATGGCTGATACTCACCTGCAGATTAAGACAAGAAAATTCAAATGTTTATACATAGGTGCCTACACGAGTTTAGGGGTGATTCAGCTTCCTCTGAAGCAGATAACTGAAGAATTTCCTTACTTAAATGTGGACTTGCAGTGTTGTCTGGGATATTTTGTGCCATCCTTTGGATTCAAAAGACCACTTCAGAAGAACAGTCTTCTGTATGTCTTGCAACATATCTGCAAGCTCTGTGTAGATGTCTAAGGTATTCTAGGGCATCTCCAGTGGCACCTCCACTTAGGCAGTTATATCTCCATCTTGACTCTACTGACCTGCTTAATACAGGTGAATCACATCTTCATTGTCCAAATCAGGCTCCAAATACCCAACAACATTCAGGACTCTCAAGGTCTTCTGTATACTCATTTTAATGTTCTGAAAGCTTTTAAAACTTGCAGATACAGGTCTGGAGGACAAGCCATGCAACACAGGAGAGAGATATCTTGCCAGCTGGGCAGGTAAGGAAAAACCCCACTGTCTTCACAGGATGACTGTTCCAGAAATACAGACACTAAAATCACTTGTGTTAGTGGTATGCAGTGCTGTCTGGAGGAGGTCAGGCACTTTACCTGAGTGTGCTTTCTTAAAATAGGAAATAATGCTAAGCATGATAGCTTAGAAAATGACTACTTTTAAAAACAAATCAGTAACATCAGTAGATATGGTTTTAACAACATCTTTAAATGAGACTTTAAATGAAATTAAAAATCCAGAAAAACAACTACCTTATACTTCATCCTGTCTTTAATAAACTTATTTCATTATCTCTTGAAAATGCTCTCTTATTAAGGATGAAGTGAAAGATATCTTAGGAAATAGGTTAGACCTCCAAGACCTTTTACTCCATACTGTTTTACCGCTTTTTTTGAAGTTCATCAAAGTTAACAAGGAAAGTAAGAAAGATGATTGAGTAAAAGGATCCAATAATGAGAAAAGTACAAAAACTACAGCTGCATTGTTTTAGTTTCAGGTCTAATAAATCATGTTAATTGAAAGGGAGGTATTCAATCTTTTGTTAGTGTACATTCTATGCTTTCCTGGAACAAGTACCTTCAGCATGGTGTTTTCAGCCTAACTTTAAGTGAGAAAAGATAAATTGAGAAGCCACAGTGGAAAAAAAAAAGTTGAGAGAAAAGAGAAGTGCAATTCCTAATCACACAGGGCTTACCAACAATTCCATAAATCATCTTATTCACTTTGACCTTGTTGGTGTTGCCTGCAGAACTAGTGGCCTGATCTGCATTCCTTTCAATCCCCCTAACAAAAACTCCCTTCCGGAGAGAATCCATGGCTCCAGTTTAGAGTTCATCATCTTGCTTCATCACATAAACATTTAGAGAAACAGTTACAAAATACTCAGAGACTCTTACCAGTCTATCCTCTTTGTGGAAGAATTGATTTCTCACCACTTTATTTCTGTATATAGAATTTTTATACCAAAGCCTGTATCTATCTCACATAAATCCAGGAAAACCTTTGCCTAATATAATCTTCACAGTGGTCTCCTGCCACTGAATTGCCTTAAGGTTTTCCCCACCATAGGCGTCTGTTGGCTTTTACAGTCCCGAACGGATCAGACAATAGATCAGAACTAGCAATCCCTTGGTTCTGTTTCCTCAGAACAGTTAGGTATTAGGTAAGGAAAAGGTGAGACCATTTCTTCTCGTTCTTTTTTTTTTCTCCATCTACTAAAATAACACACCCAAAACAGATAGGAAAAGAGAGAGAGAGAGAGAGAGAGAGATGAACCTGCAATAAAAACAGAGCACTATTCACTCCCATTCTTTCTCTTGCTGGGGAATAACAGGAGCCGGTAATGATAACTTTTTTAGGAAGGCAAGGCATTGATAATCCTTTGGTTTCAAATCAGAGATGGAGTACGCCTAAGACATAGAGATGATGCATGCTGTAAATTTGTACATATCAGGGTGAGGAGAGGGGAATGTATAAGGCTAAAATGATCCACCTGAAAAATATTTCCATATTTTTATTGAGAGAAATATTGTAAATTAAGTAGTGAGATGAGGCAGTGGCTGTTCTGATTATTGTGCAACATCCAATGTCATTAAAAATAACACCAAAGAGCCATGAAAATAAAAGTATTATTTTAGATCAAGGAATGAAATTGATAAGTCGACCTGTATCTTACAGACTGATATGAGAAGTATCTGATGTGAGAAGACTGATACGAGAAGTGGGTTTATTTCAAGACACATGGATTGATGTTGCAATCTCCATAGAATAAAAAAAACACCTAATGATAAAAATACATAAAACCTCAACTTGGCCTGTTTTTAGAGCTGTCAAATCAAAGACATCATCAAAACAAACCACTATGCTTGCTGAAGGACTTCACTGAAGACAACATGGTTCTCAAAGTTGCATAAAATAGGAACAAAAAGAAAAGATTGTCCCACAAAGGAGGGACTTTCTCACTAAGTACAAAAAAAAAAAAAAAAAAAAAAAAATCTGTACAGTAAGAATCTTGTGTTAGGTAGATATTTGAATTAAAAAATATACTAATGATAGATATTCCGGATTGAAAGGTGGGGTATACTTACACTAACTTAAGCATTCACAATTAGATGCCTAAATTTTACCCATTTCACTCTCACTTCCTATTCCATGAAGAGAATAAGAAAATAAGACAATCAGGAGGGTAATTCATTCCATTTTAAGATTTTCATCTTAGAAGGGTAAAGATTTTCTGCATTGGAAGTGCCTATTTTGTTCTGTAAATTGTAACAGTCTTCAAATACCCCATCTTGGAACTTCAAATTCAATCCTATAAAGATTAACTAATCCAATCCTATTGAATGTCTTGGATGTCTGCAATACAATATCTAACATACAAGGGAAGCAGGAGGCAAAGAGAAAAGAGAAGACAAATTTAGGCAGTAGATATATCCTCCATTTCTGCTGAGTTTTTTTTTTTTTTTAATGAAGTTCCTCAGATTAATTCAAAAGTACAAAATTCAAAAACGAACAAGCAAACAAAAGAAACAAATTCCCTTGCTATTACTAGGCAGCTGATCTGAAGCCAGTGTTGGGAAGTTTCCATTTAAATATATTAGTAATTTTAATAAGATTTGTGTTTATTCAGGCATTTCCCATGAGGAAATCATTTCTATAGCAAAAGGTTTTATTAAACCATTAAAGAAGACTAAACAACAATCTACACAAGCCAATAAAATGGCACCTTGTGTCATCAAACAGGCAGAGAAAGTTTTATTAAAATATTGAGTTCAGCAAATACATCAAGCCTTACCCAGTGCAATCTATAAAATTAATTAGGCACAACATATCCCATAGAGTTTAGTACTCACTTCACAGTGAAAGAAGATACATAAATGCATACATGTATATTTATATCAATTTAATATGCTCTATGATATTTTTACTCAAAATAGAAATACATTAACATTTGGTTTATCATTACAAATGTTATGAGTAATGTAATCGTGGACATATAGGACACACTTAATTTCTCCTGCTGCTTTTTGACTGTTGCTTACACTTTTTGTACTGTATTACATTATAGAATACAATTGTAATATCAGCATGAAGTCTCTCTTGTGTACACTTTTTGGGAACACTTGACTAGTCTAATGGATATGAAAAAAGTTATAAAGGTCCAGGCCATCAATGCAGGACCTGGAAATTTAGCTTACAAATACTCTGCTACATAATGTCATATGTCATTTAGCCAGATGAAATTCCTCTCTTCTCACCATTATTTTTCATCTTGTGAAAGAAAAAATGAGTTTTTTTCTCTGCTCACAATCTTCTGTCAAACTATGTTGATTTAGTTTGGCATCAAAACATAGATTAACAGAGGTGGAATAAGCTCAAAAGTACGGCAAATACTTTTATCATATGAAAGGTCACACCACATCCAAGCATTTAATTGGCAGGCTTCCTACTGTATCATTCTGTCTTCCCCAATATTAGCAACTGGGTGCAATAACTGGGAGAGACTGGATATTTCCATCCCTATTCCCAGCTTTCCAAGCACAAAATTGAGCAAAGGAGGCAGAGTTTGCCAGGGTAGCTTTATATTTTATTTTCTTTACCCAAATGAAGTTCAGAAAGCTGACAAACATTCTTTAAAATATTAAGGAATATTTCAAAGTAGGGTAAGTAAGACTAAGAATTTTACTCTATCAGTTTTGCTAAATCTGTCAATAAGTTATGTTTTAAGCCCAGTGAGCAAAGTTGGAGGAGTTACTCTGATCCTCCTAGAATAAATTGAATAATTCATCCAAAGTTAACATTGATAAATCTCTAAATGGAATCTGAGTTCAGGCCCCAATGATCTTTGTCCTGCTCCTGCTTGTTTTATATTTTTAATTTTTTTTCTTGCTACTTTGTTTACTCAAAGATATTGATGAAATAAGTCATAGTTGGAAGGGAGGAAAATAAGACTCTGCCATGTTAAAATGCACTTTTTAGCTTTCTGTATCTCCTTAGTGTCTATATTAGAAACAGTTTTTGAAGCGGCTGTTCCTCCTGTTCCTTAGAGCTTATACTGGTCACTGACTGGCTTTCTATGTCAGGAAATCTCTGCCCTATCACATCATCTTCCAAATTTCTTCCTTCCCATTCAAAATATTGATAAATACAGACTGAGTATCATTTGGTTTCTCATTTTCCCACCACATCTTCCCTTTGGCTTAAGAAACTCAGTGGAAGCGGTCAATGAGTAAGCTTGGATGTAGCTGCCACAGAAGAAAGCTTGAATGCTGTGCTATTATTGGCCTGTATGCAAGGATGCAGAGGAGATGGTCAGTGCTGGGGGAAAAAAAAAAAAAAAAAAAGATGTTGCAAATGCTGAGGGAGGAAGCCAAGTACATGCCTGTCCATCACAACTGAGCTACCATGTCCACACTGCTCTAATTACCACAGCTTTCCTTGCTTCTTTTTGTGTGATGATTATTCACTGGCTAACCGTTTTCACTGCTAGCTGTAACTAAGTTACACAATCAATACAAAATAGCATCTCACAGACAAGGTAAGATCAGTTCTCCAATTAAAAGTATAATTGTAGAAAATTGTCCTGACATTACTTTTTAATATGCTGCCTAATTTAGGCAATATATCAAGAACGCTTGTTAAGCTGCAAAATAATATCTCTCCAAGAAACCTGTTATGGGTTGCTATGGATTATATTATTGAGGCTGGTGAAGTTATTTGTGATGGTTTGCAAATGAGTACCTCTAATATGTTCTCTAGACTTTACTGAATGAACATCATATGCTTTGAGATTCCTAGTTCTTAATAATTTCTACACGTTTGGCTTTTTACAAGCTCTGGTTCTTAATAGATAATGAAAGGCAGAAAGACACAATAGATGGTATTGGACAGGCCTGAGAAAACCACTTTTCTTAATAAAATCAAGAGGAGTCCTGTGTGCAAAACATGCAGAGAAATGGGTATGTAGCAGTATAATTAGAGGCTCACCTTGTAACCAGTAAGTTTTGGAAGACTACAGACTAATCCAAGACAGAAATGTAGCACTATGATGTGGCAACAGTCTGTTGTCAAAGAAGCTCTTCTTCTGTAGAAACAATCCCAAGGAATTGAATATAGTAGAAGACTGCATTGGCCAAATGGTCTACCTGTCTTTACCACACTTTGATAGGACAAATATTACCACTTCAAAGAAGTTTTTGGAAAATGTCAAGGAGAGAAATGAAAAAACAAACAAACAAACAAACAAACAAACAAAAAAAACCCCTGCATTATGTACCAGAAAGATAAGAAATAAGAGCTATGAACAGCTCCATAAACACTAGGATTATAAAGTTGATGGCTCAATTCACTTATCACATATCTACATTTAAGTATGAAAGAATTCAGTGTTACTACATGTATGCCTAATGTTGGATCCAGGCTGCTATATTATACTGAAATGAGTCTTTCAGGATTTAGTCTTCTAATTAGTTTCTTGGGTTTAATTTCTCTGCATTCTAATAATTAATATAATATTATGCCAATAGTGAGTTCTCATTTTTCCAGAGTGGACATTCCCCAAGTCAGCTTCTCTCTCCAAGGAATTTCTTACAGCTAAGTCTATTCTGGCACTTTCTGAAAATGGCTGTGTGCATACAATGTTTAATATTTCTTTTATTTTTGCTTCATTTTTCAGTTTTGGAAATTTAAGTATTATCCTTGGAAATATAGTTCATTTTAGAACTTTCTTGTTCATCAGCTGACCTGGGAATGATTTGTAGCATATACAAATTTGCTTTTGCAGGGGGCTTTTCACAAAAGACTCTTGCAAGCAGAAAGCCAGAGGTAAAAGAAGTACTACAAATTGCAACATAAAATTATCTTCCAGAAGACAGCTTTGGAAATTTCTTTCAGGTCAGATTAGGCCTGGTCTGAGGTTAGTTTAGATGTGTTAAGCATGATAAATGAAAACAGCAGTCATAAGCAACGATTAAAAAAAACTTTATGTTAGATAATATACACAGAAAGAGCATAAAGAGAAATTTAGATTATAACAACAGCTACTTGAAACCTTCATACCTGTCAAGTGGATATATTGAAATTCCCTAGTGTGTCACATAAAAGAATAAGGAATACAGAATAGACATTTTTGTCAGTCTGTTTTCTTCAGTGGTTTTAATTTGATGATAGGTTTATAAGATTACCATGACCATGGTAAGATGACCATGCCTTTCCAATTACTGAAGATCCTCAAGAAGCAATGGTGTTCGATGATGCAACACAATTGGATCATCTATAACAGAGCTCTTTAATGAGCTCTTAAGCATAATTCTCCAGAAAATAAAATGTCTCTTGGTTTAAACTATGCTTATACTTATTCTTAATATCAGTGTCCTCAGTGAAAAATGAACATTGATCCTTTTGCCCGCGACTCTATTGTTTTCAAACTCTTTTACTTTGAAAATAATTTAAAGGATAAAGAAATTGAATTTGGTGATGAATGAATGTAAAAATAAATAATACTACTGCTAATAATAAAGTATTATATTTAATTAAAATCTTCTGGCCAAATAGATGTGATTAATAGTCAACATCTTCTGAAGAATTAAGTACTGATTTAAGGTGTCCACTAGTGGGCAGCACTAATGCACCAAAAGCGAGAAGCATCAGTCCAAAACAAGTTAGAAGTGCAGTTGTCCACATTTTATTCTGCATTTGGATTTCACAGATGGACCAATTTATCAACACTACTGAAATCATTTTAGTATAAACCTACAACTTACTCTAGCAGATAATCGAGTTTTTAATAGTAAACAATTAGATAATTTATTATATATTATTCTATACGCATTCTTATATGAATTAAAGAAATATTTTTATTGCAGACTTCCTCAAAAGATGGTGAGAAGAGAAGGAGGAGGAAAAAGAAGGAACTTGAATTAGAAAGCATAGCCTACTCTGGTAAAAGTTATGTGAGCCTCTCATTAAGAGTAGGCAAGGGTAGTGAATATTGCTATATTTCTGCTCAGATAAATGTTAAAATGTAACACAGATACTTCTTGCACTACATGCATGAAATAATCATGTCTCTTTAGGAAATAATAATCCACATCCATTGCCAGGTGTCAATATCTAAAAGAGAGAGTTCACCTTAAAGCTGAGTCTAGTTGTAAGAAGCTGGCTGTAGTCTGAGAGCCGCCTACTAACCTTCTGTGCTGTTGTGTGTCTTTACATCTTGGCAGTGGCTGCACACAGTGCAATATGTTTCAGCATCCCCCTTAGCCTCATGTTACTTTTTTTTTTTTTTTTT
>NW_020455943.1:478842-483035 GCF_003342845.1 Nothoprocta perdicaria
TTGAGAGGAAAGGAAGTTACAATGGAAAATATGGACAAAACAAACTATTAATGTTCACATTGAAAACAAACTATCAATGTTCACATTCTACATATATATATATATATGTACATGTACACATGTACATATACCTATCTATCTATCTTCAAATTTTTCTTTAGGGTCTAGCATTCCCTTGGCATTCCCTGAATGCCAAGGAGTGTCAGGTGCTTGGGGAAGGAATGTCTTGCATTCTTAAGCTTATTTATTGGACAAATTGAAGGAAAGTACCTACCTAACTAGAATTTGTGCTCCATACAGGAAGCAACTTCAGTTAATGCAGAGGCAGGAAGGAGTTTGGAATTCTCCAGGAAACAACCTCTTGCCTCAAAAACATCGACAACAAGTTCTACAAAGCGTACAGGGAATTAGGTCCCTGATGCTCCTGACTCATATGCAGTGAAGACCACACATATTCATCCCGTTACACATTTTAATGCAGAGGAAATGCAGGGGAAAAAAAAAAAGAGTTCTCATACAATACTAAAATGAGCCAGGGTTAAGAAGATACATGCATAAATGTTAAATTATTCAATTTGACAAGACAACTGTGACCTTTGCTTCCAGAAAGAGGATGTAGTTATTTTTATGAGTATTCAACAAATTTAAGTATTTGTTGAATAACATGCTTATTTTAGTCTACTGTACATTCAATAACATATTTCTAAGTTGCCTTATCATCATATAAACCAAGAGAATATTTAAATTTACTGTCATATTATTTTCAATATATTTTTATCTTTGTTTGCTAAAAATAACTCTTGCTAAAAATAATTGCTTTCAATATTTTTAGCTTTGTTTTTTTTTTTTTTTCTGTCAACTCAGAATGCATCACTCTACTCCTTATGTAGGAGTAAATGTACAGAAAAATGTTTTATATGTTTCTATTTGATTTCACAGAATCACAGAATCACAGATGCACCCAAGAGTGCTGAGGGAATTGGCCGAGGTCATTGCTCAGCCTCTCTCCATCATCTTTGAGAGGTCCTGGAGAGCAGGGGAGGTGCCCGAGGACTGGAGGAGAGCCAACGTCACTCCAGTCTTCAAAAAGGGAAAGAGGGAGGAGCCGGGCAATTACAGGCCGGTCAGCCTCACCTCTGTCCCTGGAAAGGTGATGGAGCGGTTCATCCTAGAGAGAATCTCCAGGCATATGGAGAAGAAGCTGCTGAGGAGCAGTCAGCATGGATTCACCAAGGGGAAGTCATGTCTGACGAACCTCATAGCCTTCTATGATGGGRTGACAGGCTGGCTGGACGAGGGGAGAGCCGTGGATGTTGTCTACCTTGACTTCAGCAAGGCTTTTGACACCATCTCCCATAACATCCTCATACGGAAGCTCCGGGAGAGTGGACTAGATGAGTACACGGTGCGGTGGATCGAGGGCTGGCTGGATGGCAGAGCTCAGAGGGTGGTGATAAATGGGGCCGAGTCCAGCTGGAGGCCTGTGGCCAGTGGTGTCCCCCAAGGGTCAGTACTGGGCCCGGTGCTCTTCAGTTTGTTCATCAATGACATCAATCAATCAATGTTCATCAAATGTTCATCAATTTATTTTATTTTATTTTATTTTGTTATGTTTTAAAACAATTCCTTAGTGCTAGAATAAATGGGACTCAAAGTTTAAGTTGCTAAAGTCCACCGCATTTTTCTAAACGGTAACTTAAGTCTTGTTCTCATTTCTTTGAATTCATAGAATCATAGAATGCCGAAGGTTGGAAGGGACCTCAGAGGTCATCGAGTCCAACCCCCCTGCTCATGCAGCGTCACCTAGAGCACGTGGCACAGGGCTGCATCCAAGCGGGTTTCAAAGATCTCCAAAGAAGGAGACTCCACAACCTCTCTGGGCAGCCTGTGCCAGTGCTTTGTCACCCTCACAGTGAAGAAATGCTTCCTTAAATTTTCCCCGTAAATGTAACTTAATGCATTTTAAAGCAAAATAGACCATTATGTATCAAAAGCTTCTGGGAAAATATTATTCATATTTTCATCATATGTCCTACCTTTACTCAGATCATTATAGATGAAGAAAAATATTCCATCTTTTCATTTTCCTGTCATAGCATTCAGAAATGAGATATGGAGTATACTATTTTGTCTCAGAAAGGTCATTTCCTTTTAAAGTTTTTTTTTTTTTTCCTTAGGAATTTGAAAATATTTTGGAGTAATAAATAATTTCAGAAAAAAAACAAAAAAACAGGATATCCCTTTCATAAATCACAAAATTCTGTTGAAATTTTAGCATTCCAATTGTCATATGCTTGTACTGGAAAGTGGCCTGAGTGAAGAAATGTGTATACAAAAATTGAAAGCACAGCTTACACCAGACAGAGATAAAGCTGTGCTGGAGAAAGGGGTACCAAAGTTTAAGGGATATATTTTCAGTCTTTTTGAAGGGCCTTATTGTGCTTTAAAGTACAGATTTGCACGTGTACTTCTAGCCTGTATGTGCAACATCACCTGGCTGTGAAACGGGAACCCCTGCCAATAAAAAGCCAAGATATTTTTCTTTCAAGTGATGTTTGCAACTAGAAAAGTTCCATTTTTGGAGAACTCTGTTTTCCTCTCAGTAAAATGTCTCCTTTTCTGTTCTAGGCTAGCTACCTAACTAGTCTTCCAGAAAATACTGAGATCAGGAGCCTAGAAAAATGATGGTATCTGCCAGTCTGACTGATTAAGAGGCAGAGAGGCAAAGAGTCTTTGCTTGCTTCCTCTCTCCAATGACAAAGTGATACGTAGACTGTTTCTTGATTCCTGTGCTTTACTGAAAAGACTTGAATGTTCAGTTATTTCTCTATTTGCATTCTTTCTGTCTTCTTTTCCATCATAAAATTATCCTGTGCTTTGTTGAAATCCATTAAGAGGCATTTACTAAATAACTATTTTCCTACACAATTCTTCAGTAAAGATAAAGGATGATTTTCAGTAAACTTTTTATTATGTATTGGAAAAACAGAAATTAAAAATAAAAGCTAATGCTTTAAATGGAAAGAAAATAAAAACAAAAAAAAAAACTCTAAAAAAGTCTAATAAAGACTCAAGAGTAAAAATGATCACCAACAAATCTAGATAATAGGTGTTGCAGTTTGATGAGGAGGGGTGCAAATTTGGTGCAAATTCTTCTTTCTTCCTTTCTTTCCTCCTACCTACTACTCTCCTTAGTTCACCTTTTAAATATTTTCTTTTATATTTATGTGGAGCTTGTGTGACTCTAGTCATTCATACTTTTGTTATTCATTGGTTTAAAAAGTCTCCTGAGTTAATTGAAACTCTAGAGAGCATGTTCAGTGAGGACAGGTCATTCCTTGGAAGTGGGTAACTTCTAGGATGGGGTGTTGGTATTATAATGAGATTAAGATGAAGAGAAGTTTGAGCAAAGTCCATTGGAAGGAACCATTGTTGGCCCAGTACCAGACATCTTATCATACTGTGGCTTATCAGCTGCATGGTACGACCAGATTGCCACCTCTGCAGGAAGTACAACAGAGTGTGGCTGTGGTGTTTTCACTCCGCTTCACCCTCCCTTCACTCATCAGTTGTAGGCACCATCAGGTTACCACCTCTGCAGGGAAGCCAACAAAGTTTGGCCATGGTGTCTCCATTCTGCTCCACTCTACATTTACTCTCATTAATGTGTGTTAGGAGGGCAGATTGTGTTTCCAAGGGTATCGTGTAGAAGTGGATTCTGTACACACCAGCAAACCTGGAAGCGGTAACGGTTTCTCACCTCAAGCAAGACTCTGCAATGTTCTATCTTGTCTTAGGCTCTGGTTTTTCTCTAATTTCCCATTTCTCGAGCAATTCTCTGACAATAGGAAAGTTTTTACACATCCTATGGGGAAAAAAGTAAAAAACTTTGCAAGACAGTTATCAGACGCCAGAGAGAAATAGGAATGCAACTACTTCAGCAGTGTATCCAGCACATTTCCAGAACATGACAGCACATTGAAACCAGTCTCAAAGACACAAAGGAGAATGCCTCTATTGCATTTGTTCTTCAATAAAATGGATAATACAAATAGAAAGAACAGCCATTTTCATATCTGTCTCTCTCATCAAATTATTGAAAGAAAGAAAGAAAGAAAGAAAGAAAGAAAGAAAGAAAGAAAGAAAGAAAGAAAGAAAGAAAGAAGGAAAGAAGGAAAGAAAGAAGGAAAGAA
>NW_020455943.1:483405-601858 GCF_003342845.1 Nothoprocta perdicaria
AAAGAAAGAAAGAAAGAAAGAAAGAAAGAAAGAAAGAAAGAAAGAAAGAAAGAAAGAAAGAAAGAAAGAAAGAAAGAAAGAAAGAAAGAAAGAAATGTTTTGCTATACTGTGTTGGAGAAGAAAGGTAAAATATTCCTACTGTGTAGGATGAACTTCTTTTCTATCCATCACTAATGGATCTGCTCTGGAGACCTCAAGTGTGCCAATGCATGATTATTATATAGATGATTTTTTAGCTTTTTTTCATATGCATGAAAAAAGAACTACCTGATGCTAAAGGTAGATGCCTGATCTCTGATATGGTGAAATAAAGCATAGAAACTTTTGACTAGAAATTGAATCAAGGCATATTCAAATGAATACCAAAGCACAGCTTCATAATAGAGAATTATTTTTCCATTAGATCTCAATAGCAAGTGGTATAGCATCTTCATATGTCGTCAGAACAAGACTGAATCCTTTAGAAAATATATACTTTAGAAAACCGGGAGCTAATAAAACTTGACATAGGGGCAGCCAGGTGAAATGTAATTGTTTGATATACAAGAGGTCAGACTAGATGATATAATATGACTTTGCAGCAAGTTAAGTGGAAAAGAAGAAGTGATCTTGATCAAGGACACAATATATTTTTTAAAAAGAAAGCTTATAGTTGACCATAACATGACCATACATGAAAACTGAAGTCAATGATTTAATTCACTATACTTATAGTAGTAAATAAAACACAGTTTTGAACAATGGCATGGTATACTGTTTAATTGTTAGGACATCTACTGTCACAATATCTTTTAACATTCAATGTCAATGTTTTTTACATTTTTAGCTTGTTCAGAAGTACGAGGCACAGTTCAAGAGACAGGTACTCTTCCAGCAAGGCTATAGAAATGTATCCACCATCTTCCCACAGCAAAATATTTCAGCAGGCACAGGTGAACTGTGTATACTCGGTCTCTGAACCAGAAAATTAATATGTTTTTTAGTATTATAGAAATAACCTTGCTTATAATTTTATCTCAGAGTCAAATGGAAAAGGTTATTGTTCACCAAAGGTCCCATAAGTTGCAGGGTCTAATATCTGTCACTGAGGTAATGTCTCATCTGGATGATCACATCAAGCATTTTACATGCATTAGGTAACTGACAAAATTTAGTCAAATTAGACAATTCAGAACTGCTATTTTGGCCTTTCAAAAATGCTATTGGAAAAGACATTAAATCATGAGAGGTGTTAATATCCCAGAAATAATTTTATAGATCATTATGTCTTAATTTACCTTGCCCACTCCATACCTGTGAATTTTTTATATTGTCTATATCCTGTATCAGGAAAGATTCAGACTACCAAAATGCCTTATATATATGTGCAATCAGTCTCTTTCAGGAAGCACCACAGAATTATCATTAAAAGGTAGGGAAAGTTTGTCAAATACCTTCATTGTTCTACTATCTTCATCTTGCCTTTTTTTCCAGTAATCCTGTATATATTGCAGGCAAAATAGATGTGTACCTGAAGTACTTGTCTGCCTGGACAGAATCTGAGCCCATATCATCCTTCCTTTCATCTCACCATGACCTAAGCATTAGTGTGATGAGTACTATAGCTTCTTGGTCCCCTCTGGTAGAGCTACCTTTCAGACTACAGGGTCTGTATACTGCACATTAATTTCACATTAATTTAATTAGGTGTGTATATGGCCTTTTAGTAACACCACTTAGCAGAAAGTGTGATCCAAGCAGATCCAAGGTATATTAACAGATCCAAGGTTAGGTTTTACATTTTCTTATACCAAAAAATTAAAATCTATTTAGGTCTATATTTCAAGTTTCCAATTAAAAAAAATCTTCCTGTTTTAATTTTCATATTTAGTTACTTTTTACACACTCTTTTCAGTTCAGTTGGACTGGTTTGCATAACAAAAGAGAATATGAAGTTAATATTATATTGCAAAATGGTTAGCTGGCAATATAGAATGATAATGAACAAATCAAAATTAGATTACTTTTAAACATTTTAGTATGAGTTCATTGCCCCTCTATCTATCAAGTAAATTGAATGGAGGGGATAATAAAAAAATTTTAAGAAATTCAGAAACTCAAATGACACTTTAGAATTGAATAAAATGTTTAAAAACTAAGTTTTGAAGATTTAATAGTAGGAAAATGTACTCCTTATCAACAACATGGTAAAATTAAAGCATTTGAATATTTTTTTGAAAAATAATTCTTGATTAAGAATCAGTATCAGATAGAAATATTTATTCATTCAAGACAATGTCCATTCACTCGTGGAGTCTGTGACAGTCTGATGAATTCTAGTTCAGTGAAAGCAAAATGTGACTTAAAAGCCTAGCTGTTCTGCATTACGATTCTTCTTGGTTAAGACAAGTGATTATTCAGAGTATTAGTAAAATATTCTCCCTCGTACAAGCAAAAGCTGCAATAATATGTCGCACATAAATAAGGGCATAATCTATTAAAAAAAAAAAAAAAAAAAAAAAAAAAAAAGATATGTCACCCTCTTTATTTATTTTAGCCATGACTTTTGCTGATGGAGAATTATGCACAGATCTCTAGGGATTTTCATCTTTTTTTTCATGCGATGCCACAATGTTTATCTGGTGTGAGTAAAAGAATATTTCAATTGAAAAAAATGAAAAAAGAGTGAATGGGTATAAGTTTTTGAAATGGATGAAAACTTTACTAATAATATGTTAACAATTTCTCCTATTCTTTTGAAGAAAAACTTTTTTTTTTTTTTGGAGGGAGAAGAGTTGTTCATGAAAGAAAGAAGGAGGTTGAGAAATCTCATGGATTTGAAGATATCATCTGCATGTGCAAGGAAACTATTTATTTTGATTACAGTTCATGGGGTTTTTTTGAAAATGGTAATTCATGGATGATATCAGACGTATGAATAATTCAAGCTGGAGAAATTTCTCTTTCAGTTTAAGAATTTTATTTGTAATTTTTCCTTATTGGTAATTTTGAATCTTCCTCAATCTTCCTGTTTACTTAAATTTAATTCTTTAAAGTTTCTAAAAATACAAATTTTATTCTTTCTTTCTTTACACTCATTCAACCTCATTCAACTTATCATTATTCTAAATTTGCTAGAATTTATAGATTCTAGAATTTGTTTTCCTTAAGTAGCCAGAGAAGGCCAATTGCTAATAAAACTACAAGGATTCTTAGATTTCTGGAACATCAGCAAAACTGTATTTAAATGAATCATCTGTTTCTTTCCTTTTTAAAGTGTTTGCTATGGAGGGAAAAAAAAAAAAAAAAAAAGAAATTATACAACAATACTAATTTGACCAATCTAACCTAGAGTGTGAGAGAAATAAGTGAACAGTCTATGATAATAGACTAAAAAAAAAGTAGTAGTTATCCAAGCAGAAGAGAGGGTGGTAGTTCTCAAGTTCATGCAATCAGCTGTAAATGGCTCTAAGACTACCAACTAATCACTGTTTCTTTTAAGTTATTAAGTTATGAGTGAGGGAAGGAGAGTGGTGCTGCTAAGGCAAGAATCTTGTCCATAATTACAAGTCCTGTTTAATTAGCACATGTGCTATCAGCAACATGTCAATGCAGAACAAAACACAGAACAAAAGTTAATTTAAATATCACTAGTAGGTTTAATGTTCCCAGCTGTTTAGCTTCATCAATTAACAAAATAATATTTTGCAGATTTATGAGAAACTTCCTTGAAGAGCATAAATCACTCCTATGACTACATTTTGATTGTTCCTTTATTTTTCTCAAGTGAAGGAGGAGCTCTGATTGTTGCATTATTTGCTGTCACAAATTAACTGCAATAAACACAACACAAATTAACACAAGTTAACTGCAACCCATCAAAGAATCATGAGTATGCATGTTCAATGTTATCCTGAAAAATAAAGTATATGGAATATTTTGAGTTGTATATATGGCAGAATTTTCCTCATGCATACCACAAATGAGAGGAATCTATAAAATTAATTATTTCAGAATTTTATTGTGTAGATCCATATACTTCTTTGTATTTAAGATAAAGGACATACTATCAAAGGAGGAGAAGACAGTGAAATAGCAAACAAAGACTTAACGATGTGTTACTTAAAAATGTATTTTTTTAATATATATATAAAGAGTATTTTTATGCATTTGACTGACACATATTTTCTGGAAGACTATAAGATAAGACTATGAAAATATTATGCATATAATATTAAGGGAACTTGTCACACAAGTAATATGTTTTCAAACAATATTTCTAGGAAAAAATGCCTGGACAATGAGCGAAATCATTTAGATATTGTGGGTTGCTGACACTGAATATAGGAAAATACGCTCTATTTTTGTAACATTAACAGTATTAATATGATAAAAAAAAACCCTCCACACTAATGCCACTGGAACCAGTTTGCATCTCAAAAAATCATATCCAGGTACACATAACTTGACATGTGGCTATCAACGCAGGAGATTCAGAAAACATCTCCTTTCCATAATTTTGCCTCACACTAGGCTGTCGAGAAGAGTTTTCACTTCACAGAGACTTTAACATTTGCTCATACGAGACTGAATGAGTGCAGGTAGAGGTTTCATCTGAGCTTCTTCCTCCTCTGCAAAGCTAAGCTGATTCACTCTTGAATGCAATTATTTCTGTCATTACTTTTTCAGCTAAGTATTGCTTCTCAGAGACTCCAAGGAAAGAAGGGGAAGAAAACCCCGTCCCTCCCTTCCTCCCTCCCTCCCTCCCTCCCAGGCTCAGCAAGACAACAGTGTGGGATTGTGGAGGTAATAGTAGTCAGTATTCTACTTGTTGGATAAATTTACATGAATTAAGCCCAGACATAAAATATAATAATAATTAAAAAAAAAAGTAATATAAATTTGGTTCAGTCTCTTTACATAAATTATTTGCAAGATTATCTCAAATGTTTGTTTCATACTTAAATAAGTAATTGCTGAAATCAAACAGCTAGAATCTCTGCACCAAAATCACAATAATCTTTAAAATGTGTGTGGGAAAAAAAAAAAAAGACTTTATTCAGGAAAATTAGAACATTTTATCTTCTATATCAGGACCAATATGAATCATCCAAAATACCTAATATGTTAAGAATCTATTTGACATAGCAAACACAAAAATATCAAAAATGCAACAAAATACTTTGGCTGCAATATTTTCTAACTATATTTCTTAGTAGTATTATTTGCGAAAGCATTTATAAAAATGGCTGCACTTAGATTGAGGTTGCCATCAGACTAACACCCTACCAGGGCTGTATGAACCAAAACTTTCCTGGTATTATGGACGTGCAATATTGTTTTATTTTCACTAGTTACTTCAGTCCATCATGCTGTGAAAATAACAAACAGAATAAACTAGATTTAAGACCAAAAGGAAAAAGGCCCAGGAAAATCACAGGAGCAAGCTTTGTAGTAAAAATCCCTTCTAGGAAACTCTCAACTGTCTGTTGGTATCTTAAATCACAGGACAATGTTGGTCACAAATTACTATTTTGAGATATGTATCAAACTGCAGCAAATTACTGTACTTTAACAGCACTTCAATGTGAAGAGAAAAGATACAGCTTAGACAAGATTTAGCAATTGTCTTCCTGAGCTGATAGCTCCCAAACTTGATTTTATAAAGGGAGAAGTTATGTCATACAGTAAAAAAAAGAGTGTGATTTTAGATTACAGTTAGGGTTGCTATTCAAGGTCTGGATGATACAGAAACAATAGGACTAAAGTAAAATTTTAGCATGCCTTTCAGAGAAGGGTAAGCAACTGGCTAATAATTAATTACTAATAAATGATGATTTTGAGTATATCTGTTTTTCACATCCACGCATATCTACCTATAAATATCTCACCCAATCCTTCTTATTTTTGTCAAAATCTCATTCAGGGACAAGAAGTGCAGTTCCCAATTTGCTTCCACTTTATGATTAGAGTATTGATTTCCACAGTTTGGTTCTTTTGATTCCCTTTGATGTGCTTTCCTAAGTTCAAAGCCTTTTGTAGTAATACTGATTTAATAATTAAAAAATCTAATTTTTACTATGTCATGATAAAGATTTAGGTGGAGAACCTAAAAGATCTTATTTTTAAAGACATGTCAGTGACTTTGGATGGATAGAGAAGTTTTTTTGCTAGAGGGAGGGAGTATTAACGTGTTTCAATAGCAGATATTGAGACAATAAGCATCTGAGCACAGAATCCATGTCTCTGGGTTTTCTCAATGGTATCTGAATTATTAATTATTAAATAATAAGTAACACAAGACTCTTCTTTCTTCAGTTTCCCACAAGTAGATATATTCCAAAAGTGAACATCTACTATATATTTGTATTTCACAGCTGAGATATTCACCCATGTATCTCTCAAATATTTTAATCTATAGAAATAATATAGATATACATTTATAAATGCATATTTATACATATTTTATACATAAAATCCATCATGTACATAACATGTAGCCAGTACGATCTCTGCCCTGCTATGAAGCTCTGGATTTATTGCATGTCATTTATTCTGAGATATACAATATAGCTAGGTAATGGGTTTTGTAGTCAACAAGAGGTGACAGTTTAGAAGGTAAGTTATCTTTTGCAACACTTAAGGCATGTTCTGCTTCCCAAGATCACCCCTGATTTCTATTAAAACAATTGATTTAAAGGTTAGGATGCTCTCTCCCATTTCTTCCAATGGTAAACTAGGAGTTTTGGCCTTCTGTTCTCACATGGTTGGAGGCAGTTGCTTAATAAGAATAATCCTGTGCTGTAGGGGCCAGCTCCAAGGACAGCCGTACAGTGCCTATTAGCAGGCAGGATGCCTTGTTAGTAGATAACCAACTTCAAGGCCGACAGTGCACTTGTTCCATCAGTGGACCGAAAACAAAAGCAGCTGTCCAGCTGCTGCATCACCATGAAGCTGATTGGAGAGTAACTGTGGCACACTTGCTTTTAGGCAAAAAAGGTATTGTATCCAGGACCTTATAGGTAAACTTACAAATGATTGGATGCCAGCCCCAGAGACAGTGGCAAGATAGAGATGAAAGGAGAGCATGTAAAATCATGATTGGTTGGGGGTGCAGCTTACGGTTTACTGTACAAAAGTGTACTGGAATCTTCAATAAAGGGAGCACTGACTTAATCTCTATGAGACTGTGTCTTTGACTTCGGAAGCTCCCTCGCATCACTGTGCCACATGGTGATTTGTAGAATGAAGTATCTGAATAAATCAGTTACTCTGTTGCAATTTCCATAGTTTTAGTTGCCCAAGGAGCCCTACGTATTTCCTGTGCGCTTTCTGCAGATCTTTTTCCCTTCAGCCAAAAGAAGGAAGATAAAGAATATACTTTCTTAACTGAATTATCTCAATTAAATGTATAAGAAAGGAGAGATGTGTTCATGTGTTCAATTGCTAGTATTTAGATTGTTGCTCAACACACTGGATTGTTGCATTTTCACACTGGAAATGTAGCCATGATCTTTTGGCACATGTAACATGGGACAATATACACATTTGAAATTAGACATTTTCTGTTTATTGAAGACCTTTATGTCCTTTCACTAGAGCATCAGAATGTTTCATACTACTTGAAATGCCTTGACAACTCTGGCATCTTGGAGAATTTGAAATGTTATTTTGATTACATTTCATAAGCAAAAACAATGAACCAGGACTTCCAGAGTCATCTCTATATCATATATATACCAAAGTCATGATAGGTATGTCTTATAGATTGAAAGATTTAATGAGATGGACAATATATTGATATACCATAATATTGCTCTACTGTTACTAGGAAAGGTGACACAGTAAAATGTTTTCACTATATTTTCTTCAAGTGTTTCTTTCACTATATTCAAAACTGTTTTCATGACTTTGCTAAAGAAATATCTCTAAGAGGCAAAGGAAAGCAACTCTCAGCATACCTGCCTTCTTTCCTGAATAAATGAAAAGGGAACTGATTAAATTTTAATTTTATATAAATATGTACAATTGCATTCATGAACACTCCAAGGCAAATATTTGGCCATGTATATTTAAACCATAAGTTAATTACAATGCAGACTTAAGCTCTGTAATTTTGTTGGATCGAATGCATGTTTATGCACACACAGATAGTTTAACAGTTCATAACCTGGACAGATGGAGGACATCTCTAGCCCGGAAGCTCAGATTATTAAATTTCTGCATTAGGATATGTTTTCTGAAGAACCTCCTTAAGATACCTAAAGAACATTGGAATTAGTATGGAAGCAGTAGTGTGCTCTATCAGGTAGCTCTGGAGTGTCTATTCACAAAAAAAGATACAAATGCTTATATGATTTATTTCCAAGTGAAACGTTCCTTAAAATGAAGCTTTGTCTTATATATATTAGTGAGATTTTTTAGATGTTTGTAGTGATAAAGATTATAAAATTAATTTCAATTATTTTGTCATTTCCTATACCAGATATTATGGGTCGAGTATGTTTTTAAGATGAATTTAGACATGCAAATTTTGAATAGATACATTTTATCAAAGGTGAAAGGGCACCTGGTCTACAGTCAGTAATTTAGTTGTTAGTTTTTTATTCCTTAATACAAGCATCCTGAAAAATCTTTCTGCTAATGGTGATAAAGGGGGCCGAATCTAGTTGGAGGTCTGTGGCCAGTGGTTTCCCTCAAGGGTCCTTACTGGACCCAGTACCATTCAACTTGTTCATCAGTGACCTGGACGAGGGCACTGAGTGCACCCTGAGAAAGTTTGTACATGATAGCAAGCTGAGTGGAGTGGTCGACACTCTGGAGGGCTGTGCTGCCATTAGGAGGGACCTAGAAAGGCTGGAAAGTTGGGCAGAGAGGAACCTGCTGAGGTTCAACAAGGACAAGTGCAGGGTCCTGCACCTGGGGACGAATAAGCCCAGGCATCAGTACAGACTAGGGGCTGACCTGCTGGAAAGCAGCTCCGCAGAAACGGACCTGGGAGTTGTGGTTGACACCAAGTTAACCATGAGCCAGCAGCATGCCTTCGTGGCCAAGAAGACCAATGGTATCCTGGCCTGCATCAGGAGAAGTGCTGTCAGCAGGTCAAGGGGGCTGATCCTGTCCCTCTACTCAGCTCTGGTAAAGCCACATCTGAAGTTTTGTGTGCAGTTCTGGGCTCTCCAGTACAAGAGGAATGAGGAACATCTAGACAGAGTCCAGTGTAGAGTAACAAAGATGATGAAGGGACTGGAGCATCTATCTTATGAGGAAAGGCTAAGCGAGCTGGGCCTGTTAAGCCTAGAGAAGATGCAGAGGGGATCTTATCAATATGTACAAATACCTGAGGGGAGAATGTAAGGAAAGACAGGGCCAAACTCTTCTCCGTAGTGGCCAGTGGTAGGACAAGGGGCAATGACTATAAATTAAATCACAGGAAGTTCCATCTCCTTATGAGGAATAATTTCTTCGCTGTGAAAATGAAAGAGTCCTGGCACAGGCTGCCCCGAGAGGCTGTGGAGCCTCCTTCTCTGGAGGTCTTCCAAACCTGCCTGGATGGGACACTATGCCATGTGCTCTAGGTGTCCCCACTTGAGTTGGGGTGTTGGACTAGATAATCCCTAGAGGTCCCTTCCAACTTCAACTATTCTGTGGTTCTGTGACCCTGTGAATCATTATCATGCAAGAATTTCTGTATCAAATGTGTCTTATTTACAAACACATATTTTTTTTTCTTAAGTCTTTTTCTACATTCCTCGCACCACCTGTGTTCTTAAAATCAAACTTATCACTGCCATCAATAAATATTCTTCAAACTAAATGAGTTTCCAGGTACATTTTTGCATCACTAAATTTCAGATTAAGCCCTCTGTGAATGGCACCATCACCCTATTTCCTTCAATAAGTGCATCCAGCTGAAAGATATTAAATAGTTCTTTTGATGATAGGCAAGATGGAACAAAATTTGCACCTTGGTATTTCCTAGCAATGTTGTCTCTGCAGGAGAGAAAGCTTATTTTTATCACAGGCAGCAAGTATTACAGAATTCATGGAAAAATCAGCTTGCTGAATAAAATAATGTTGTTTGGTAAGAGGAGAAGTTCACATTAGAGGTTCATTTTATAGCCTTTTGTACTGATATTCTGTAACCAAAATAGTTTTTCTTCAGATGTGGTAGAACAGGGTCTGATGTCAACAAGATGATTTGTTACAAATGAGAATCTGATAACCTTGAAGAGAGTAACAAAATGTGCCTTCCTCTTCAGCTTCACCTACAGAAAAACATGTCAGATAAACACGACCTTGTTTTGGAATGATCTCTACAGTCATTGTACTCAAACTCTTATTTCAAAAAATACTTCAAAATCTTTTTTTCATTATATTTTGAGATTTTCCTCTTGCAGTTCATTTTATTCCTCAGATTTCTCTGGTTTTGAAGTTGGGTACTGTGTTCTTGTGAAAAGAGGCCATTCTTTTTATAACTTGAATTATATTTACGCACTTTTGCCACTTAGAGAAGACTTGAGGATATTATTAGCGTTCTCCAACAATAAAAAAGTACTTCTGATTCAATAAAAGGAAAAAAAAAATACAAATACAAATATTTTGCTTAGAAAAAAAAAAAGAGTTAGCAAAAGAAATGACTGTTATTTAAATTTCTAAATGAAAAAAAGGTTGAAATATTCTCCCTCAGCACCAAACTGTATATATTCCTGGATGATTACACATGTAATAATTATGTGAATGTCACTGCTGGCACTGGAATCTTGAGACTGATAGAAAGTTGTTTTTAATGATTCACAACCAATGTTTGTGTACTTTTTCAAGTATCTTTCTACAAATTAAAATAATTGCTATAAGACTCTTCCCTCAGCACAAAACAAGTGATTCTAATCAAATATTTACAAAATAAACTAGCTTAAACTTAACACAGAAACAGTCTCATGAACCTCTGAATCATCTCTGTCCATCCCATATCACTAAAGCACAGTGAGTTATCTTGATTTATTAAGAACAAAACAAAGATCTACTGACAGTAGCATGGAAAGGAATCTTATTCTCCTCTGTAATATTTGTCATACAGCAAATTGCCACTCACAAAAACTGCATACATTATGTAAGCACTTAGTTGATAAATTTATAAAGTCTGAACAAGAATGTATAGATGAAGCTCAGGGTACTTTCATCTAAAAGATCCTATGCCTGGTGAAGTGTGGATACAAGCCACATCTATATCAATGTGGATATTTTTTGAAAGTTTCTAAATTTTCTCAAGTGTTCTGTTCTTGTACAATATCAGGAGCAGCCCTGCCTGTTACAGGAAGGCAAGGAAGCACACTTTCCATATAAATATTGTGCTTTAGGCATGGTTCCAATCTAGAGAAAAAAAACTCTAACCAAAGGACATATTGCTCACTCTTCTTGGCAAACCTGATGGGTCAGGCAAAACGAAGCACGTATGTACCCTATCCACTACCATGGTTTCTGCTCTTCCTTAGCATAGTATAAATCCTAAGAGTTTAAGCTTTAATGAAGGATGAAAGCAGAAAATACATGGATGACTGCTATGTTTTAACTGCTGAACATTTTCATTATTAAAGCTCATGCAGCTTTATTCCTCCCTTCTCCTCTGCTTCTCTTACTCTTATTCACTGTCCACTTGATCCACTTACATATCCATATAGGACACTATTTTTATTATGAGCCTATAACAAACAAGTTACTACTTCATAAGTTTCCCAAACGCTATCTTGGACATTTATGTCATTAAATGTTAGAGTGAGAGAGCCTTTACTGCATTAAAGTTAATAAGCCATTGACTCACCAAATACGACATATTTAAAGTTGAGCTAATTCTTTGTCTCATAAAGCAACGTAGTGAATAAAATAATATGATTTGAAATTCCACTTTTATTTGGTGAATAAATATTTTAGAAATTTTGTCTAAGCTCAGTTGTTTTTAACAGGGATCTGTATTAAAATCTAGGAAGCAATTTCATGGTAAAATATCATGTTAGTGATGCTAGTCTCAATACATTTTTCAAGAGAAGCAAAATTTTAATATGATTTCAGAGTTAAAAATTAGAATGTGCATTTTCATTCCCTTCTTACTGAATTTTCAAATGATGAATAAAAGGAACACTACAGTTTTCCTAACTGACTGGCAGCCTTTCCATTTCAGTATAATATGTGTCTGGGCCTGTTTCTGTGTTTTTGAGTGTAAGTTTAAGAGTAAGGAGTAGTCTGACTTACATTGTTTTTATTTACACTTTATATTTACAAATATATTTTATGGTTCATTAAATGTTTTACATTTAAGCTCTAATATGAGCTTTTGACCAAGCTTTTTTTTGCAAGAAGTGTGTATTTTCCACAGAAAACTGATGTTTTTTATTATTTTATTTTATAAAAAGGCACTGTATTTAGGCACACATTTAAATGAAATGTGAGAAAATAAAGTACAAATATGTATTTTATTATTGTATAGCTTCCTGGATATACCTGAAGTCAATGCATCATTTTAATTGAGAATCTAAAAAAAGTCAATAGAGTGTCTTAAAAATCTTAATTGAGATAGGAATATTCAAATGCAATATTAGCAAAATTAATAAGATATTGATGTTGTGATGTTTTAGATTTTTAATTTTAAGTGATAGTTATGCTTTAGCATTACTTACAACTGCTCCTTCAGGACACTATTATGCTCCTCTCCCAGCTGGAAACAATGTCAACACACACACTTTACTTCTCTGCAACAGAAATGTAACAATCAACTTTAATTATAAGAGTTGAGAGATGAAGAACCAGAATTGATCAATGATGGATGGATAAAATTCTTTCATTTAAGTAGTTTTCCATCAGAAAGATTTGATTAATTTAAATTTCCTTTTTTACCTTTCACATAGAATATGTCAGTTTTACAAAAGAATTGTTGGGAAAATTTTGGAGTCCAGTATGAGAATCTTCAGAAGGTGATCCATAATGTTCATTAGCCCAATGGCAAAAGATTCCCATTAGGTATTGATTTTCATGTAAGTCCCTGAACTTTCTGTAGGCTCTGGATAAAAGCTAGTCTCCGTACTGAGGAAAGCAGAGGAGCAGTGACAGGTGGGGAGCCCTCAAAATTCCCAGCCGTGTCTCTCCCCAGGGCCAGTCCAGGAGACCAATCAACCCATAATGGATCCTCTCACAGCCCCAGAAGAGCCAAGACGCTGATCAGATAGAGACATAAATCCTTGTGTAGGGACACAAGCCCCTGACCCAACCCTGCTCAAGCTGTTCTGAAGGATCCTACTCGAAGGTCCTCAGAAGACAAGAAAGAAAAGCAAGTTTGTTGGCTGCAGGTTTAAATAACAGGAAGAGTCTGTAGACTAACAGAAAGATCATTTTAGGTCCAAAAATTTAAGAAATACCAAACAAACAAACACATAATATTCTTTCAAAATCAACAAAGAAATGTAGAGAGACAATCCAGCACCTAAGATGTGTGGATGAATGGGCTTCTGAAGCATCTTCTTCTGAAGTATCTTAACCAAGCATCTAAAGTTAGGTAAGCTGAATAAAGATCTACATCTGCAGAAGATTCATGGTGATCTTTAATTAAATAAAAATAAGCCACAGTTCCCTGCAGTTCTCTACAACAAAAACAGGAGGCTTCCCTTATATTTCTATTATTCTCAGCTATGGTAAAAAAAAGTCAGGCATGATAAATCATGGTAGACCAAATAAGCTGATTTTCATACCTGCATTGAAGAAAAGAAACCCAATATGCTTTTATTTTCCAAAATCATATTGATTTTGGGAAAAAAGACAAGTTCATAAAACTTCAGTGTACAGGTGTCTCATTCATTCTTTCAAACAATAGTAAATAGCCAGGATACTGATGCAGTCCGGGAGTAAAGAATGGCAGTTCCACAATATATTATGGTAGTTGATATTTCCCACTTCGAAGAAAATCAATTCAGTATTGTTGTGACATATATATCTCTTTGAAATACTTAAAAACATGATTGTAATTATATCCTCTTTTAAATAGTTTTAATTTGTTTAATGCAAAGAGTACAAGACTTAGATGGTCATTAGTATGAAACAAATGAAAAAGAACTAAATCTCTTAACTTATTCTGGAAAAAAAAAAGAGTATGTGTAGCAGTAAATATAAACTGTGCTTTTCTTTTAAACAATTACCCAGATAAAGTTGAGCAATAAACACAGAAACCGTAAGAAACCTGAAATGAAATCCAGTCACAGAAAATTGCAAATTAAAATAGCCTATTAGAACTTAATCTCTATGATTTAGAAATTATTATTGACAATAAAGATGATCATAGGAATAGATATTTTACAAACTCATTTTAACACTACAAAGATTGGTGCAATTATTATGAGTTGTCTTCTATAAACGCAATCTTTGGGTCAAGAGGCTGATGTCTTTTTTTATGCCAGCTTTTCTAGCATTCCCACCCAGCAATTTCATGTGACTGAAAATTATTTTGAGGTGTTTGGACATGGGATCTTAAAATCATGAGCCTCTTTTGAAAATCTTGGCCCTGGATTTTTCATGAATGAATCAACTCTTGCAAATAAATGCATACACATATTCTACTCAAAGAAAAGACAGATGTATAGATATCCATAGCAACTTCTGGGGAAGAAACTGTGTTTTTCATTTCTGCGTTCATTTCTTGCTGTTCAATTTTTCACATTCTCTGCTAAACAGAGAATGTGAACAGATGCAGCTAAACAGAACTCTTTTTTTTTTTTGTTGTTGTTGTTGTTGTTGTTGTTGTTGTTGGGGTAGAGGAGGAAAAGGGAAATTAAAGTCCATTGCAAGTGGAGAACTGAAATCCCTTTCTCTTGCCTTTACAAAAACTTGTCAAAGTTCTTGTCCTTCTCCTTCTATCTCTTCATTTTTTTCTGATAAGTTATTTTCTAAAAACAAAAAACAAAATGGAAGGGAAGGGAAGGAAAGGAAAGAGAAAGGAAAGATATTTTAATTCCTCTGTGTGTGTGTAAAATGAAGACAGACATCTTGCTGGTTGACCCTTTTTTTTCATATTTCTATTATATTTTCTATATCCTGTGTTAGGATTTGATGTGTTAGGCCTTTCCTTTCTTCATAACCCCTTGAATATCCCTGCATTATTCAAGCAATCCTCAACTGTTATAAGATCTAAGAAGAACCCTCACAGCATGTAAATTGTCAGCTGTTATTTCTATAAAGTCTGCTCAGTCTGCATAAGGATTTGAGTCTGTCTTGTCTCAAAGTTTGTACAAGTTTGTAGAGATGAGCCCTTAGTGTAATTTAGCCCTAGTCAAGACTACAAGTGAGCTATTCTGTAGATAAACTGTATGTTTAAACTGTATGTGACCTCCTGGAGAGCAGACCTGCAGAAAGGGACCTGGGTGTCATGGTGGATGACAAGATGACCATGAGACAGCAGTGTGCCCTGGTGGCCAAGAAGGCCAACGGGATCCTGGGGTGCATTAAGAAGAGCGTCTCCAGCAGGTCGAGGGAGGTGATCATTCCCCTCTACTCAGCCCTGGTGAGGCCACATCTGGAGTACTGTGTCCAGTTCTGGGCTCCCCAGGACAAGAGGGATGTGGAGCTGCTGGAGAGAGTCCAGCGCAGGGCTACCAGGATGATCAGAGGCCTGGAACATCTGCCCTATGAGCAAAGGCTGAGAGAGCTGGGCCTGTTCAGCCTGGAGAAGAGGAGGCTGAGGGGGGACCTGATCAGCGTGTATAAATACCTCAAGGGAGGGAGGGAGGAGGAGGGGGGCGGCCTCTTTTCAGTGGTGGACAGTGATAGGACTAGAGGAAATGGATACAAACTGAAGCATCAGAAGTTCCACAGGAACTTAAGGAAGCATTTCTTCACTGTGAGGGTGACAAAGCACTGGAACAGGTTGCCCAGAGAGGTTGTGGAGTCTCTTCTCTAGAGATCTTTAAAACCCTCCTGGATGTAGCCATGTGCCACGTGCTCTAGGTGTCCCTAGACAGGGGAGGACTGTGTGCAGGGCGAGTTGGACTAGATGACCTCTGAGGTCCCTTCCAACCTTAGAGCATTCTATGATTCTATATCTGAGGCTGAGTTGTGGCAGTATAGAGAGCCCTTAGTTGAAAAGAACTATATTTCTTCAGATAGTTTCTTAAATATATTTCCAAATATATATTTGGGAGCTGTCAAATAGACATTTTCTTTTTCTAGGTAGTTTCAGTAATGTATGTATTATAATATTTTAATATACATTGCTGTTAGGAAGTAATTTAAAGGTGGTATAATTGTCTGTCCAAGTACCTTTCTTTTTCAATTTCAGATTCTAGTGATTGCTTAAATGTTTCCTACACCTCCTAAGAGCCGGTTCTGCGCAGTCTTAAAACTGGAAAAAAATCCTCATTTTTTACCCACGTAGAGATTTTTTACTCATGTACCTATTTTTTTCCTGATTAAAGCTAAAAACATCTCTCAAATCTCATTTTAAGTGGAAAACAACAAAGAGAAAAGATGGAAAGAAATCTCAAATCTTCACAACTAGAAGGTGTGTATATGAATATGAGTCTTTATTTTTAGAGAAACTGTAAGTATAAATAATTGCTCATTTTTTTCCTCTACTCCTTGACTAGCTTATATGGGATTTCATAAATAATTTTAGCCCAGTTTTACCACGAGAGGGCAGGAATGCTTATCAAACTGGTTTTGTCACTTGTTTCACCACTTTTTTTTCAGGAGTGTGGCCCAATGTGCTTTCTCTCTGACGACACTGAGTGTTCAGGCATGTAGCCTGCCTTGCTTTGCAAGATGACAAAATCCTTTGACCCAACAGAATGAATTTTCAAATGAAACCCTCCAAACGTTAGGTAATAAAGACAGGAGGTAGGTGGGGAGCTTGGATGAACTACAGCTAAATAAAGCTAATGGCAAAATCTGAACTTCTCAGCTCAGTCATACCAATGTATCAGGAGGCAGTGGGTAGCTAGCAGTGATTCAGTGCCTCCTATTTTTCCTTATAGCATGTAAAAGGAAGAAGAAGGAAGACTCTAGAGATCATTTTTCATTTAATATTTGTAGCTCTGATTTATTTACCAACATAATTTTAGCTTTTCTGGAAGTAAGATTGTTTTTGACCGGACCATACCAGTAGCCAAATCTGAACAGTAGAAGATTGTACAGGACAGAATACTGTGTAGAAAAGTTCCAGACTATTATTAAAGTGAAACAGATTTGTCTGGAAAGTCTTGGTTAACTCATAAACAATTTATAAACTGAAGTAGTTAGCAGGGCTTGATTAAAGGTTTAAATCTTTGTAACTGTTTGCCAACAAACTATAGTGTTTCACTGTTCCCAAAACCATGTTTTGAGAAAATAAAAAGTTACTTTGGGGCCACTCAGAGTTGTAAGATTTTAATCAACTAAAATTAAGCTCAGTAACATATAATTTTACCGAGTAACATATATTGTTAGATGACGCTTGTTTTGCCATCATGTTAGGTAAATTATTCTCTTAAATAGCAAAGTTTTTCACCATCAAACCAAACACTTGTGTGCTTGTGATAGTGACTGGATAAACTATGTTTAGAGAAGAAAGAGAAAAAGTACTGAGGAAGTAACTTGATGCTAATCATAATAATGACGCATAGAAAAGAATTTATATGAGTTATTTTCCATTAACTATGCCAATTAAGTTATGCTTTCACCAGTCTCTCTTCCAGCGTAACATACAGGAGAAATAGGGCTCAAGAAAACCAGTTGCATAAGGCCAAATAATCTTTGTTACTTCTGGGATAATTAGGGTCTTCCCCATGCTTAGAACAGAAAAACACATTGACTTCTTGTTGTGTGTCTTTGTTGTCTTCCACAGAGTGCTGTTGACTTGAATTTGGAGAGATACCAATTTGGAGAGGTACCAATGTCCTCTAGCGGATCTATATTCTCCATTCTATTTTACAAATCTCTGCACCGCAGAGATTTTCAAGAGCCACACTGCAACAGCATGCTACCAGGGTCACTAGATAACATGCAGAGATAAATAGGACATCCCAAAGAGGGGTGAGGATAGAAGCCTCAGCATGTATTTCTTCTGCCTTTTAACTAGCCCAAGCAGTGTACGACTCTTCTTAAAGTCTTAGTAGGTTCTATGGGCAATTCAAACCAGACTGGACAGCAGATGGCCACCCCAATTTTTACCAAATGGAAAAAGTCTAATTGGGTAGCATGTACTAACACTAAAAAGGTGAATGATATAAGGGCAAAAAAAAATCTTTTTTTATGTGTTTTATCAAGATGAGTAAAAAATTCATCACAAGTCAGGACTTGCACAAAAGTCAAATGAATCCCACACAGGTGGATCATCTCATATCTTTTTTTTTTTTTCAGTGAGATTATGAAGCTATGAAAAAGAAAATGCTACAAGACAGCTAGCATTCATAGTAGAATATTACCTACAAACTTCCAAGAAAATGAGGCACAAGGTCTTTTTTCTATAGTCAAGTACAATTACACATGTGGAAAACCTGTATCATGCTTTGATCAAAGACCAGGAAGAGTGACTCATATTACCTTTGCTTGCAGACATGATAATCATTACAGAGTATAAGAATTTCTGATATTTTCTATACTGTAGGAACATAACAGGTGTAGTGCACAACTCTGAGTGGATCTTGCATTTTTACTCTGATATTAGATTGATACTCTATGCCTTTCTACTAAGGATATATCCCCAGAAATGACAAAATAAAATGTGGAGTGCCTTCCTTGCTGTTTCTTCCTTTTAAATTCATTATGAAAAGAAAACTTTTGTTCTAATTTTTGTTTTTCTGATAGCTTTTGGAAAATAACATTTGGGCATATATATGACTGAGTTTTGAAATCTATTCACATAATGAACCTACACAATGTAGACTAGAAGTCTTCTAGTTCTTCTATTTCTTGATTAGTTGCATAGTATCTTTCCCATTAAGAACAAACAGAATTTCACAGGATAAAAACTCCAGCACACAATCACCAGGCAGCACCTTATAAAGGGGACTAAGCTATAAAAAGTTCAAGTGGAGCCACATATAGCTAAAGTTATTAAAAATCTTGATTAATATCAGACCAACACAAGCAACAGATGTTTTAAAGAACTTACTGTGATGCTTATTCAATAAAACTGTATGCAAGCCACAAGCATCTCACCACTATATATTTGCTAATCTGATAATCTGAAAAAAAACATCATTTCAGATTATGGAATTTAATACTGCCCATCCAGAATATAGATTATGAACAATTGTTATGAGCCATTTTACTGTAACATCTGAAGGTATCTGAAGGAAGTCTGAGTGCACTGTGACAGATGCTAGAAGCAATCTTGGTGTTACAGACTACTTTCACCTTACACAACAGATGCTAGAAGTGTTGCAGACTGAATACTTTTTATCATGCTTGAATAGAACAGGTCTAATGCAGGCTCTGTGGATATTTATAAAGCAATAAATTTAGGAATGCTTTCAGGTTCATAGATTCAGACATGAATAATAACCAAGCCTCAGTCTAACATCAGTGTAAGACCTGAGCAGTCTTCATAGTTAGGAAACTGCCATTGACGATCAGTTTAAAATAATAAATAGAGGCTGCATTGAAGACAATGCTTTTGTCCTAAATAATATTTTGAGAAAATGAACACTTTAGTGTAAAAAGAAATATTATGTTAAAAAAAAAAAAAAAACCTACATCTTCAAGGACAATTTTCAAAGGAATTCAGGAGATGATAATATTTTCTGAGATCTGAGTCATGATTTCTTTAACTGTCTTTTTGGAATCTCAGGCTGAAAGAATTTCTGAGGTTTGAAAGTGTAGTTTTTTTTTTTTTTTTTTTTTTTCTGACACAGCTATTTTTCTTTAAGACAAAAATCTAAAGTCTAGTTGGGATTCCACGTAGAGGTGTGAAGAGGTCAGAAGGAAGGACATTGCAGCATTTCCAGGACAGAAAGTGTCAGACTTTTTACAAAGATCTGCTAGAAAGCTTTAACTCAGTTTTGCACATTAACAGTGAAAGGATTTCTACTATTTTCATTAAAAAAATAAAGTTCTTCAGTTCTTTGTTGGGACCTATGCTTTTCTTATAACTGCTCTCTCAAAGGAGTTAAACAACAACTCAGATTTAAAGGTATGAAATATATTTCAGTGTACGTAACTTAAAAACGAGTGCCAAGTGTTTGTAAAATGAGACATATAAACATTACAGTGACTGAATCTAAAAATGTAATCTTGAAACTATTTTACTCAAATGAAGCTTATTTCTGAAGGTCATAAGGTCCACAGAGATCTCTTTTCATTCTAAAAACTTCACATCTATACAGCTTTGGATTTTGCAGATTAGCTCTTTATTTATTTATTTATTCCTAACATGACAAGTATAGAAAGTAGACTGCCTGTATTTGAAGTGAAATAAAGGAAGTTATGAAGACTAGAAGATTAACACTTAAGCAAACTAGTTTGTTCACTTAAACTTGCAGTTTGAAACTAGATGACTCTGTGAGCTTTTATCAGCTTCTATTATATTCTCAAGAGTGACCCTGAGAAATATTCAAGAACAACTATCTCACTTAACTGATAGTCCAGAGAGTAGTTATTTGCAGATCCTTTTCCAAACAGAAAGTTACAGAAACAGATAGCCTAAGGTCTGCATCTAGAAAGGTGATGATGTTTTTAAGTGAGATTTAGCATTTAAGATCCAAAAAGTGAGGTCTTGAAAGCCCCTGCTTAATCTTGGAGGTGTCCAGGCTCCATCAGCACCTCATTTTTCAACACTGAGTTTCCTCACATGCCTAAATTTTAGGCTTGCAAAGGCTTAGAAGTAATTCACTGTTGACATGACTGACAACAGCTTAGCTTCTGTCTCATATCTAAGTCTCCTCAACAGCAATAAACTTGATTCCCTTGCTCATTTTTGCTGTGTACCTCAACCTGACAAGCCTTCTCTCAGCAAATGCACCTGAGAAATGTGGGATAGCTCTCAGGTTCATAGAGGAAGGGAACAAAAAACCTCCCAAAAGCCCCTGAAATCTGTTTGGATCTGGCCTATATAGTTTATCGTAAGCATTGGAGGATCTATGATAATGCAAGAAGTTGAACCCTGCTTTCTCATCCCCTGATCTTTAATCACAGAAGTGTAACTGCTCTTGCCTTTAGGCCTGCCTTTCCGCCTACTGGAAGCTTATAGAAAATTCAGAAGAAAGTTTTGGGTACTGAACTCTAAAATCATATTGAAAGAATCAGAAAACAATGACAGAATGAATAGAGAGCTGGAAAATATGATAGAGAGGAGGGGTTGAGGCTGAAAAATTCCACGATACTGTAAGTGACACTTTTAGAGACTTTTGCCATGCACACATTTTCGTACTAAATCAACAGAAGGCAGACTATGAAGTCTTTGTAATCAAAAACTACAGCTCCATATGCAGTCCTTGATGGTAATATGAGCTATTCTGAGATAGGCCATGTGGTAATGTACCTCTGGCTCACAAGCTATGCAAAGCCATGGGGTGGGAAGTAGAGCTAAGTGTTAACGAACAGTTAAGAGGCTCAGAAGTTGACCAAAGTTGTACTCATGCAAATGCAAGACCTGCTGAAGAGACACATCTGGGCAATCAATAGGGACCAGAGCAGATTTCACAATCGCCTTTAATGTCTCTGCACTACTGAGTCTCAAGGTGCCTGGGGGTATATTCAGCAACAGGATGAGAACAAAAAAGAAGAAAAAAAAATCAAAATTCCTGGGAAGCTATTTCTTTTCTTCCTATGGCACACTTTTCCCCACTTTTTTTTTTCCTTTTTTTTCTTTTTTTTTTGAGCCATCTGCTCTATTTTCTCTTTACATACTATAGTCACAACAACTAACAGCCTAGTTTTAACCTGTCACAGTAGAAGCAGACTGAGAGGACAGACAAGCTGGAGAGGTTTGTTAATGGGACCACAATCTCCACTGGGTTGATGTTTTCACAGGTGTTGACCACGCACTCTGGCTCTCCTCTCCCCTCCCAGGCAGGGAAGGACTGTTTACAGAACTGTTGAGGGGTTGAACACTACTCCTTCTCACAGCCATTTCCTCAAGGCCACCTCAAAGAAGCCACCCCACCACCGGGTCCCCTACTTGGTGCTGAGCATGGGGAACTTGGAGTGGAGGGGAGATGAAGGTCAATTATTCCTCCCGAACCTATCGAGCCTCTAGAAAAGTCACCTGGTTTTCTTTGGATGCCTGCTGGTATACATTAGATGCCTTTGCACACATATACATGCATGCACACATAGATATATACACAAACATGTTAAAGCACCTTCCAAAAAATCCTTAAAAATAAAAATTGCCTTTTTAATGAGCTTCTCTTGGTCTTCAGGAAACTGATATTATAAAAATGAGAGGTCCATTTAAATGAGGCCACTCACACCTATAAAGCATTTAAATGGATTAGACTCAGCCTTTGTGCAAAATGTATGTTGCTAATACTGTAACAGTAAAGAGATGTGACTTTTGAAGTAATTTTTTTCTGTTATGAAGCTCTAGTTCTGATGCTGTTGTATGAATCAAAAGGCTCTTCACTTTGTCTTACAACGATTTTTCCTGATTGCATCTGCCAAGCTCTCTTCCTGATGGACTTCAGCTTCACTTCCTTTCAAGTGAATTTTCTTAATTACACTTAGCATTTACAGTGATGTAAATATGTATAGCACATTTTTCTCATAACTCCAATCTAAGCACTACCCCCAAATAATTTGAGAAATACTTCTCTTTTTTGACATTGCAATACAAGAAAAAAAACAATTATATAAAAACATATATGTGTTTAAACTCTATGCTGTAAGCTTCTACAGCCTCAGCTAAGACTTGGGCTTGAGGCATGAAAAGATGTGGCTGTGTCTATACTGACAGAAGCCCCTGCGCATGCACAGCTACGCTAGCAAAACTGCATTCCACTCTTTCACAGAGGAAATAGTGTGAATTTACAAACTTATGCCCTGCGTGCCATGCTGCACACAGGCTAGAGGGACTTCAGCAGTAAGCTATTAATGCTCTCCTACTGAAATGCTGCTAGCAAAAAGATGTGCTAGGCAGCTTGCACTGAGCAGAGGATATAGCTCTGTAATTCTTGTGTGCAGGTACTGAAAGTTGTGGAGTTTATGCCCAAAGTCATCCAGCCACAAGCCTTCACAGAAGTTCAGTCTGTCTTGTCCTTCAGCTTCCTCTGTTTAGATACCTGAGACGTCCTCAAAAAAATCTGAAGCTGGCAGGCACCTATTCTTTGCTGGAGGTCAGTGAGCACAGACCCTGCCAAAGCACAGAGATGTTGTGCTTGCGCTTGTTGGGTTGTTTAGAGGCTGACCTGGGGTCTGCTCTGCATTTCTTTTGGCAGCATGCTCATCCTCTCATCCAGTGCTCCAGCCTCTACTTCTACCCTCGTGTTGTCCCTCGGCTGCGCTGGCACAGCTACTTGGGTGGCCTAGGCCTGTATAGAGCTGGAAATTGAGGCAGCTGAAAAATTAATCTTCATCTTCTCCTTTTGTTTCCTTGATTGTTTGTTTCTGTCTTTCACTAGATTTTTATTTTCCTGGATTAGTTCTTTGATCTGATTTTCCATATAGATAAAAGATTTTTCATTCTCCAAAGGTTGGGCTGTGATTAGAGAGGAAACCAGAGTGGCTTATATGAGTTTAAGAAGCCTTCCTGCAAAAACATTCCTACATTGAACAAATTGAGACCAGCCATATTCTCTGTACATTAAAACATTCATCTTCAATGAGTTCAAGTCTCAGCTACACATTTTAGTGCCTCTAATACATTTTTCTGCAATGATTTCAGCTGTATTGACATGTGGTCGCTGAAGACCAGAATGCTTTTAAAAGCATTAGCCAAGAATATTTTTGAAAGCCCCACTTCTAAAATATTACAGAAATTGTTGAGGGAAATGTCTGAAAACGAGATTTCCCTTTTGCCAGAAAGTTTCTTAACATTGATCTAGGCATAGAAGGCTGTTTGAAAACCTACCTGGTATTTCAGATTTTCAATAAAAATACTAAAAAAAATTGAAGATTTATTACAAAACCTTGTTTTATTTTTATTGGAAGAATTATTTTGTTGAACTTGTAGACTTAAATCAAGAGATTTCATGGACCTGACAATGGGAAAAGCAGTCTCCAAAACATTTCTACTGCTAAAGATATCCTGAAACCTTATGCTATATCTTCCTTCCTCTGAAAAAGAATGAGATGTATTCAGTCCAGCTCAAGATATAGACTTAAACTTTGTTCTTACCTACCTGAATATGACCTGTTTTATGCCAATGATGCACTTATGAGAGTAAAATTTGATCTCTGATGTGTTGTAACCTTTGTGAGCATGATTTTGGATTTAGAGTTATATACCATACTTGGAAAAATGGTGTGAAACTTCTGACCCCATGCAGAATCTGCTCTACTAATTAAAGGTTAAGTTTCAAAAATATTGATTAGGTTTGTCACATCTTACTGTTACCATTTTGACTCAGTTAATTAGCTAGTATTTGGTCCGATACCAGGAGATACAAGTGATATTTTCACTGCAAAATTTTCTCTGTATCATAGAAAAATAAAAGATTTGGAGTGACTAGAAATGATTGCTTCAATCAAGATGAAAAATCACTAAACATTTTTAGAAAAGCTTTTTTTGAAGTATATAAAAATATATTTGACTGTTTGATTTTTTTTGATGCAGCTGTGATGAAAACATAGGAATTAGATTCACACAACTGCTGGTGGTCCTCTACCGCAGAGTCTAGTGGTTGCAATAGTCACCTAGGAGATAGGAGATCAACATTCAAATCTATCCAAGGCAGAGTTTTTATTCAGTTCATGGATTTAAAACAAAGTTTGTTATCTCTCTTGTATGTTCAAAAAATTGGCACAATTTAGTATTTGATGCAGAATATAACATCATCAAGAGAAAGCAAATGAGCTCTGCATATCAACTCTCAATTTACTGTTAGGGGTATTGCTTTGGGAATTGGGCTTTTAAATTCATTACTATTCTAAAGACAAATTTTGAATGAGCATTCAAACCAGTGTTCTTGACATTAATTCACCAAGGATTGAAAAACTTCAGGCTAAAAGGGCTTGTTCTTCCACCATCATTTTGCTTTTCAAATCTACAGTACTACGGAGTTGTCAACCACCACTCCTCCCCAGTGCTGTGTGGTGACACAGCTTGTCTTTGTTTTCTCTAAAGTTAAAGCACCTGAGTTAAAAAGTGGGACAAGAGCATAGATATATTAGGTTGTATCTCTTATCCACTGTTACTGACAATTTTTATTGTGCATTTTGATGTAAGGATGTGGCACCAGCACATTCTGTAGCACAGAACCCAGCTGTGTGTACAGGCAAGGGAAAGGGATTTTGCATCTGGGCCAGCTTATTTGGGGGCTGGATGCTCCTGAGAACTGTTTTGCTTTTCAGACCTCTCTCCACTTCCTGAGCACTCTGACTAATCTACTCTTAGTCAGTTCATACCATACAATCAGATGCTCCTAGGTCTTATGATCTTACATTGAAAACTCCATAAAAGTTTACATAAAAGTTTTACCTAACTAAAGTTTAACTTTAGTTACCTAACTAAAAAATCCTTTTAATCATTCTATTCATTTGGCCTTGAGCATTGGCTCACATTCTTTCTGCAATTGTATTCATTTATACTGGACATTATGATGCTCAGTGAAGATTTACTAGCCACTATCACATTCATTTTTATGGCTCTGTTATACATTTCTACCTGCTGCCCTGTCTCCTTCCTAATGCAATGTCCTGACTGTACAAGCTTAGGAGGTAGGAACCCACGAAGTTCCTTCTGAACATGACAAAAAACTTCTTAACTGTGAGGATGACAGAGCACTGAAACAGGCTGATGAGAGAGGTTGTGGAGATATCTTCTCTGGAGATCTTCCAAGCCCGCCTGGACACAATCCTGTATACTCTAGGTGTCTCTGCTTGAGCAGGGCAGTTGGGCTCGCTGATCTCCAAAGGTATCTTCTATCTTAATCCTTCTGTGATTCTGTGATCTGGGAGGATAATGGAGTTATGCTATTGATGTGCATGCTACATTTTTCATATTGCCTAGAAGAACTGGAGTAACAGTAGTTTAACAAACTTAATTTGAAAAAAACTAAAAACAAACAAGAAAAAACAAACAAAAAACCCCCAACTTATTAGCAGATAAAACTAGCATTACTTTAATTCAGGCCAAAGGAGAAATCCCCAAGAATGAGTAATCAATCGCTTTACAACCTGGCTTTCTTTATGGGTCAAAATCTTTCCCTTTTTCTATTTTGCCATACTCACGCTGTTATTCTTCACTCCGTATTCTTTCCAGTCTAACCCTCAGGTGAAACAATTGAGTAAAATACACAGCTACCAAATAGGTTTCATACCTCATTTATCATCTAAAGCCAAAAAGTGATTAGCCAGTGGCCTTTTCAAACTAATTCTGAGCTTTGAATTTTGAATTTCTGGAAAATGGTTAACTTCACCTCCAATGAACACTGGGTAGTTCTTCAGAAGTACAGAGGTTCTGCAAGTGAAGAAATGTTTGCATTTCTGTGGCTCAGGGCCACTTTCTTCCATAACCTATTTTCCCAGCCCTATTTTAATTCTTCTGTGGATGAAATTTGCTCAGGAACATGTGGCAAGAAGTCTCTACATCCCACTACAATTCTCTGTAAATTGTTTTGTTTCCATGTTTGTCAGCTGAAAAGGGAGAAGCATCCTATAGATTTCTTTATTGAATTTACACATTCTAAGATTATGCACAGAAAAGGGAGTATAATGTATTCTTGCATTTTGGTCTTAATCCATACCCCAAATGTGGTAAACAGTTGTTTATCTAACTTTTCAGGTGTTTGCTCTTCTGTCATTGTCATTAATAATTTCATACTGAGAAGGGAAAAGAAACCTCATAAAACTCCAAAGCAAATAGCCAGAGTGTGCTGTAGGATGGTAGCCATTTCATAATTTATAGATGCATTGAAAAAAAATATTACCATTCAATATAATATTATGTATTAATGTCTGTACTAAGATGTTAGCACCAAGTTCATATTAATCATTTCTATTTTGGATGAAAAGGATGGAATATTGCTTATTACCACTCAGCTGTTGAGCTTGGAAAAACCCGAAGAAGTAAAGCATGTTGTGTATGAGCCAGCTATGACTGATACACTTACCTTAATATTTCTTATCCACATAGGTAATGTCTCAGACCACGTACTAAACTGGAAATGTTTCTGCTTTAGGTCTTGGCGTCTTAAAACAACAACAACAACACACAAGTAAAGGAACAAAAAAAAAGAATGCTGGTACCAGTGTGTCAGTCCTGGCTGGGTGGTCCTTTGCTTGCAGTAATAAGTGTCAATGCACCAGCAAGTTAGCAAGTAAAAGGGAAAGACATAAAGATCATCAACTAGCATGACAGCAATTTACCACCCTTTGTAGTCAGTGGCACTGTAGGGGTCATGAGTGTGGTCTTTTTCATACTCTGGTGTCAGAGATCAAATGGCCAGACTATATACTTTGTTTGGTGTATACTCAGAACAAAAGTATTTTACTTAACACACAGTGCATTATGGAAAGGAGAAGGGGGTAGTTGTGCTTTGGTACAGTATTCTTTCTGTCAGCATACCCAATGCTGACAGAAATAGGACTGTTAGAGGAAGAATGTTTGTAAACAAGAAAAAGTTCAAGGGGGCTGACTTAAGTATATAACAAATGCAATACAACACCACAAGGATTTTATGTCATTTCCAATGTCATATTTTTAAGACTGATGTTTCTTATTATTATTGCCATTTATAGTGATACACTTTTTCATAGACTGCCACTTAATCCCTTAAACTGGGTCCTTCCTTGACATGAGAGCAGAAAAGTCTTCATTTTTTTAGCAGAAATTGCTCTTTCCAGACAAGTCACTGAGTAGAGGATCCGCACGATTCAACACAACTGTTCAAAAATCTGTTACACCTATGCTCTTCTACAGGCAAGGTAGGACAAACACATCAGATGATAGAAATCAGTTCATATTTCTGGTGAGGACCCTTAAATCCCAGTTTAACTTTAAGGATATCTTAACTATATTAAATAAATCTGTATTAGCTACTGAGGCCAATTAAAATTTGTCATCAAGTTTGTAATTGTGTTGAGACAAACTCTTTCAGATTAGGAAAAAAAATCCTTAGATTGAAATATTTATGTATTAATATATTGTCACTTAAACTGGTACATTTTTCATGAGTAGACTGTCCCAGCTACACAGTCTTGTTATCTTGGACTGTAAACCTATTTCCCCTTAGACCACATTGGATACTCAAGAAGTTTTTTACTATAAAAAGAACTATTTTAATATAAAAGTCATGTCCTCTTAATAATGATAGAAACCAAATAGTGGTGTATTTCTTTAGTACCAAGGACTAAGTGTTGGCAAAAATAATCCTTTACAATACTATGCCTTTAATATAAATGTTTTGCTCCCACATTTAGTTTATATCATAATTTCTCTGAGGGCAAGTGACCAAAATCTTTCCATACAGGCCTTTCTCTGACTGGTGTTACCATCAGATCTTTCCTGATATTTCTGCTGCTTCTCTTTGACTTCACTTACATATCCGATCCTCCTCTTCCAAGCACTTATGAGCTACCAGTATATTATAGTCACAAATTAACTCACATCTTGATAGATGCCAGTGTTTTGGGAGAGGCTGTTCTTGTTTCAGTCTCCCGATTCGATAAAGAAAGATTAATATTACTTACACTTCTACACAGTAAAATCTGAATATTGCACACATCAATTTCAATGTTTGTCCAAACCACAGGAAAAAGTATATCTGTATGTTTTCCCATTTTTAAATAGAAAGCATATAAAAACTCTTACCTATACTCCTTTAACTCATTTGCTTTTATTCTTATAGAAATGTTGTCTTAGGTAACTTTTCTTGGGATTGGCTTGTGATGACTATAAGGGTTTGTTCTGGCTACATAGGGAGTATTAGTTGACAGAAAATAGTTTGACTTTGACAGTGATGTAAGTTTCCTGAACATTGAGCTGCTTTAGCAGATGTATAGACAGCAGGTTAAGGGGAGAGGGATTATCCCCTCATGAAGCTGCCTCTGGAATATTGTGTCCAGTTTCTCTTCCCAGTTTGAGCGAGATTAACAGAACGGAGAGAATCCATCAAAAGGGCACTGAAATGGTAAGAGGACATGTCATATGAGGAGAAGAAGAAAAAGGTGGATTTCTATCAGCCTGGAGAGAAAAGAAAAAAGACTAATGAAGGATATAATTTCAGCTACCAAAATGGGACACAGAAAAGATGAAGTCAGGCTTTTCCTAGAAATGCACAGTAAAAGGATATGCACAAAGTTACAAAATGCAGGAAGAGAAATTTTAACTGGTTACAAAGGAAAGAACATTCACCAGGAAGATGGTCAAGCATTGGGCAAGGTGCCTAGAGCAGCTATGGAATATCCATCCTCGGAGATATTCAAAACTTGAGTGGGCAAGACCGTGAGCAGTATTGCCTAGTTTTGAAGTTAGAGCTGCATTGAGTAGGGAATCAGACTTGATGACACCCCAAACTATTTCCTGTCTGAATTTTTCTGATTCTAAGCACCCCAAAGCCTAGCAGGCAGAGCAAAACCTCTATGAGAAAAGCAGTAAGCAGGAGAAAACACAGCACAAGTATATGCACATAAACAAGAAAAGAAAATTGTAATTTGACAATATTCTATTTAATCATTTTTCCAGCCTTAAGCATGCCCAGCAGACGTAGACCATTTATTGTGCCTTTTCATCCATATCTTAAACGCTGGTGATGGTAATAAAATTCATGGACTTTTATCACTATATAATCTTTTCACCATAAGCTAAAGACAGTGTCTCCCATCCAGCCATTTTGAGAACTCCCAGTATAGCTTCAAAATTTGAAGCTCATGATGATCTCTCAACGAAATAATTTAAGCAAAAGAAATTCCCTTCTCACTTGCAGGAATTGAAAACAGATCTTTTTTCTTCTTAGTCTTCTACAAAGCAGCTTACATTTATTCTTTCACTGAACTCTTTTCTATTTATCTTTTGATATCTAATTTGCTTTTGCTTTTCATAAGAGTCTTTATTTTACTTTAATTAATATATACCAAAAAAGTGAGTTTACTGACACTTTCAATTAGCCTGGCTGAATTTATTACTATTTAACACAATATAGAGATCTGAGGCTTAGAAATCCTTTACTTCCTTTCAATTATCTCTGATCCTCCTGTTATCAGTTTGAATCAGTTTTATCGATTTTATACAAAAATGAACAGAACATCAACACATCTTAGAGATGAATGCAATTATTAAAAAAGAATGAAGAATGTTGACATTTTACCTAAAAATCCCAATATATTCCATTGAAATCCTACCCTAACTAGTGTTTAATACAAAGAACTCTATATTTTTTACTTTTAAAACATCTACATACTTACCCATGGAGCCAGCTAGACCAGGATCATGAAAATTTAATATCTGTTTGCCCCTGAAAAATCATTTTAAAAGAAATTAATCATTATCTTTTGGTTCTTTCCTATTTAGTCTTCTCCTAAATTTTGACCCATAGAACCACTTTGTTACCTTTTAGAGCATATATTACTCTAAATTTGCTTTCTTACATTTATATGCTATTTTCACTCTCCAGAATAGGTGCTGCCTTGCTAGAGTTGCCTACAGCAACCATTCTGAAAGGGAATAGGGCTGTAGCAGCTGTGAATTCCCCTGCAGCTAATCTCAATCAGCAATCCCAGGGTTAGCACCAGGTGCCCCAGCAAGTGTCTAAAAAGACCTTACAGGTTTTATCATTGAAAAATGTTGAGATTTTTCAGGGAGTGGTGGAAGTTGCTCATCTTTTGCAAATTTCTGCTCTTGGAAACAGCCCATCAGAAATCTTTGTAAGTTCACTAATGTGCCCCTCAGGTACAATGAAAACCCAGCCTAAAATGCTGCTACTTGCTTTGTGAGTGTTTGTTAACAAGTACCTGATTGATTTAAAATGATGAAACAAAAGAAAAAACATCATCTGACTTTCTTTTTCAGAGAGGTGAATTGCACATAGTTCCAGTGCTGTCCCAAAAGAAGGGGTAATCATAGAGATTAAGATTTGGGAAAATAAACAATCATCAGGAAGATTTCCACATGTTTCCTTCCCTAACTGGCCTTTTCTTCTTCAAACTAGGAGGGTCCAAATGGACAAGAGTTTGATGTTGTTTAAATGCCACAACAAGAAAAGAGAAATATTCAAATTTCAGAAACTGTATCGTTCCAGTTCTTCCTAATTTTCAAACACAATTATGCTAATTACAACTCTTTCTCTTCCCATATCATCCATATTTCATTATATTTCCTACACGCCGTTACTTGGCAGCTATGTACTTCATAACAGCACAGGGCAGGAGAAGGCAGAGATATTTTTCTCCTGGCTGTCATGAATGAACTTTTCCTAGGACATGGATGCTTTCTTTTGAAGACCTAAGCCTTTCTCTGGGGAAGTTATGTTACAGAATTAACACGTTGTTGTAGATTGGATGTGTTTATTTTCATGAACGCTTTACTGTTTTTATGAGAAGCTGAGGGAAGTGGGAGGAGAAAAAATAAACATGACAAAAAACAGTTAAAGTTATCAAGAACCTAAATCCCTAAAGACAGGTGAATCCTTTAATATTTTGACTAAGAAGTGATATAAAAACACTGTTCAGAGAAAATACATTTGTTGTACTTTCAGTAAAGTCAATTCTCCTATTAAGGCCACCATTCCTGCTAAAAGTTGGGCTCATATTATCACAGCAAACATAAGACCTCACAGTACGTTTACAATAGGATTTCTAGCTTTCTGAGACAGGGATTGGATATTGTTATCTTATCGTCTTTTAGGTAATATAAATTAACAGTTATAGCCACAGACTGTTTGAGACAGCTGTTCTTACGCTTACAGTTCTGCAGGCAGAAACCAAAATGTTTATGTCCTAAAACCAGTAATTATGTAAATTTATGTTTTGTAAATGGCATCCCACCTGCAAGATGCCCAGTATCCAGTGGAGATAGTTTGCTTCTTAAACAACAAAAAAGAAGTCTACATATATTTTTCTTATGTTTTAGAGATTCATCTCCTGGCTTCAAAGGTTGCAAAACAAGATGGCATGCTGTGACCCAGCATGGGGGAAAAGAAAATAATGCATCAGCAATGAGAAATAAAACAGCTCTGAAACTTGCTATCTCTGTAAAGATAATGCCCATGCAGGGAGAAAATATTGCACTGATCTTTACAATTGCTTCAGGACTTCCCCAAGATGAGCTTTTTTATTATTTTTTTCCCTTCTCTTCTCACATTCACCTATATTATTGCATCAAACATGTGGCAGAATAGATTCCCTATAGCAAAACAACAATTAGAGATAAAAAGTCCTAGTCCTATAAAATCAGTGATCTCTGCTGATACAGGATTACTCTATGATTTCCTTAGTGCTGTTCTTCCATACTTTATCTGTCTAATATTAAATTACTATCCAAAAGGGGTTCCAAATACTAGTCTTTTCAAACAAAATGCACATTCCTTGGGAGATCACACTAAAGATACTTTCCTCATTTTTTTTCTTGAGAAATTACCTGGATCATAAGATTTCTTTATTTCAATTCAAGTCTTTTAATTCAGAAATATATATATATATTTCTTTTTTTTTGAGAGGAAAAAGAAAAAATGTTCCCTATAATAATGCATTAGTAATGTGAAACAAAAGAGCTCCCAGGAAAGATGATAAAGATGGAATACATCTAAGCTAATTCAAACACATGGAAGTAGTATTTCATTTATAGATGAGCAAACCACACAAAATCTAAAATAATTTCTTACTTTTTTAAAATTTTGTGTTGAGGAACATTTAATAGGCAAATATGAGAAAAAAATTGGACATTGGACTACTGTATTATTTACCTATATATACCTATATATATACCTATACCTATATTATAAAGAACTTTCCTAACATACAGTAAAATATCAAGAGGGAAGGGAAAAGGAAAATGAAGAAGAAAGGAAGTTTTCAACTAGTAAAGAACACATAATTACTGTCTTTTAGACATTAATAATGAATCATAGTTAAAAATTTAGTATTAAAAAATAAAATGTAAACAGCAGATTCTCATTTCTTAAGATTCTCATTTCTTTATCAGAAAAGTAAACTCATACATCAATCCTGACAATTTTTTTTGTGCTTTTCATTGAAACAAAAAAAAATATTTTCAGTTTGTTTTGGCTTTATTTTATTTTTTCTTAGTAGAATATATTGTCATTACTGAGTGGCAAAACTTCTTGAGAAGTTTCAGTGGATAAATTTTTCAGTGAACCTGTTTTTCTTTTAATCTAATGATTTATTTAATTGGACCTTTTGTGAGTGTTATGCATGTGTAAAAGTGTTTTTTATTGGAAAATATCTTGCAAATCATCTGTTTAAGAAAATTTTAGCTCATGATTTATTAGTAAGGTATACATAGAAACATTCATACTGGTTTCTAGTCATATGACGTTGTTCCTCTGCCTTGATTTTTTAATTTTGATAATTGGTAATAAGAAATTCATTTTGGTCTGAAACAAATCTAATTTAGACCCCAATCTAAGTTTCATCAAATGTTATTTCTTCATTAAATAAATCACAGCTGCAGTCCTGAAATGAATGTTCTATAGACGTTCATATTGTCAGATTTGGCTAAAAATGAATAGGAAAGTTGGAAAAAATGTGGGATTTTATTTCCATGATTAGGAACTAAAAAGTAAATAATAATAATAAATACACTTATTTTTTAATGCCATTATAAAATTCCTTTTATTTAGTTTTTTGTTTACATACATTCCTAAAGAATATCTCTATTTTGTGACTAATCAGAGTGTATTAATTTAATAGGGGAAAATTCTGTATCATTTTTGAGATTTACATGGATAATTTAAATGTCCTTTTTTTGTGTGTTATTTCCTCAGGTATTCATCTCTCTCCATCCTCCTCTTCAAAGGGAAATGTTGGTGACTGCAGTTCCGGCAGTCTTTCCAGTGCTACCTGCGGCTGTGTAGCTAGAAGTTTACTGAGTGTGACCCTTAATGCTTCCCACAGGCAGTCAGAGCACTGGAGATGGGAAAATCAAAGTTTTATAAAATAATAAAGCTGGGCAGCAGTAAATAAACAGGCTGTGTGCACAGCAGAAACGCACTTTATTTTAGTGGTTTGCAGGGATGAAAGAGAGTTTCTGTGACAGCCCATACATGCAAGACTGACAGGTAGGAAGCAAGTAATAGGAACCCAAAGATTGCCTTGTTCAAAGGATGTTTCAAGTATAAAGAAAGAGCAAGTGCAAATGATTCTTTGCCACACAAAAAGGGAAAGGAAGGGAAGGGAATGAAGCACACCACAACTCAAACCAGACATATCTCATGGTGGGACAATGGTGTCTATAGTGTTTTGGAGTATTTTCAGAAATAGCTGATAATACATATATGAAAGGATTAAGCATCTTTCACTATCTTCTCCTTTGTTTGGGAATAATAAACCTCATTTCAGTCACACAGAATATACCAGATAAAAGAAATCAAGCTACTCTTTTTCACTTGGAAGTACCTATGATGTCAGGTAAAAGAAAAAGGTTCCAGATCAACCAAGTCCAAATGGTAGGCTCAATTAAATCTTTTAAGTTATTATTTTAATATTCCAGAAATGTTATAAACCTTTTGCAGGTGTTTAAATGTCTTGCTGAGTCTCAAATTCAATTATTGCAGCGTTAAGATAGTGCTTTAATAGCAGGATGTAGAGCTGTATACTAAACATAGGTCCTTAACTGAGGTTGATATACTACAGGCCAATTTTGATGGCATGGGATAGTTTATGGGAGTTTTATTCCTTGTGAGATTATCTGCTAAAGGAGATACAGTAATAGCTATTATATAGCTGTACCTGATGGGTTATATAGATGATTATGTGCTCTAGCAGCCATCCAAGTTCAGCTGGAGTACAAAAGGGCAGGAGTGGAGTAAGCAGAAATCCATTCCAATTGTTTGGATGGTGAATACAGAGCTGAGCATACTGAAATGTACCCCAGTTGCCTGAATAGCTACTTCAAAAATGTCATAGAAACCTTGACTTACTATCAAGGACAATTCAATTATTTAGAGTACAAATAGAGAAAATACAGAAATGTCAAGTATAGAGCAAATATAATGAATTAATTTGTGATCTTGATGATACTTCAGAATACTTTTTCTGTGGAAAGCAGTAACGACTCCTCGTGTGGAACTTTTAGAATGCAAAAAGACAAAACATATGGATAAAATATGGATACTGCCTAAGACAATCTTGCATTGCTAGTGAGTGGCAGTGGGTTTCCTATCACTGAATTCTATTTTCCCTGACTAAATTCTACAGTATTTTCTAAAGAACACTACAAGAATTGCCATCGAAAACTACTGTGAACAGGGTCGTTTCTAGGAATGCTTTATGGTACTTGATGTATGCTATAAAGGAAATTAGTCTCTCCTTGGAAATATATGAAATTCTTATATCAATTTCAGTAAAAAATTCTAATTTTGCATTTCAAAAGAAGTTTCAGAGGAAATCAATGGCTGCTAGATGCACCTAGCTACTATTTCCACCACTTTCTCATTATTTTCAAATCATTATCATTTAATCTGTCTGTTCTACCTAAGCTTGGACATTCCCATCAATCATATTCCAGTGAGACTTCCTTACATTTTTAAACTGTAAAAAGTGCTAAAAAAATTGATGTGCTCAAGCTCATTTTCATCATTTAAAAATTACAGATCTCTGGTGTTCCCTTATGTCTGCTGTACCAATAGAATAAATATTTCCAGATTAAAAATAATCTGGATATAAAAACAAGGAAATATACCTAGAGCGAGGGAAGTTGAAAATGTCCTTCTCTCCTTGACTTTCTTATTTTGCATCAGAAATATTTTTGTTTAAAGAAATGGAAGAAGGATGGTTCTCACAGGAAAAAAAAAAAGTCTTTTCTTTGAGGCATCTGGATGTTTTAATATTCATCAGAATACTTAATTTCATCTCTTATCTATATTTTTGTATTCTTGTTCGAACTTGCCAATGGTCAGGAAAGGTCAAAAATTTATGGTCAAAAATTCAGCTACACATTGTCTACATGTGACAGTAGTTGCTATAGCCTAGAGTACTTTTTTGCTGTTTCTTTATGAACACTGCTCAAAGATTCTAGGAGAAAAATTGGCAGAAGTACTACCTTTTCCATGGGTCCTATGACTAGCTAGAGATATTGTTGAATCACCAGTTGATTCAGAGTACCAGGAGTTCAACATTCCTTTTCATGTAACTCCTTTAGACTTTACTTAAATCCTGAATACAGTTCCATGGAGGCATAGATGACAAGGAAGACAACTTCTTGTTTTGCTTTTGGGATTAATAATGTCTATCACCAAAATGAAAGATTTGCTGAGGCTCTTAATACTGTGTGGGAGAATCAGCAAACTAAGAAGTGATATTATTTCCACCTACAAGAACATCTGTAGTCAAAATAATAGAAGAAAGAATTACTAAACATTTTCACAATACAAATTATATATAAATATAGACTATATATCATATTACACTATATAAAATTATATTATTTTATGGTGTATAATAATTTATATTTGTGTATAAATATATATACAAATATAATATATATATATTTAATGTTATTAAGTGCCAAAAAACAAGCATTATGTGCTCAAATTCCTTTCTTATAGGTCATTCTTAAGGAAGGTGACTATAATCTGTCTCTGTGAGCTCCATAAACAAGGTAATTTAAAAGGTTATGTACCAGAGCTCTGAATATATGTAGATAGGATATCTAGACACCTAGCACACACCAAGTATATGACTATATGTGAAACAAGAATTCTGCCCTTTGACATGACAGTTGAGAAGCCATGCCGATAGCCTGTAGGGGTCCATGCATATGTCAAATTGTTATTGCAAGTCAGAGAATTTCCTTGCCTCACAGCATGGCACAAAGACTGGATTTCTCAAGCTCCAGCCAGACCATCTGTGTCATTTTCTTTCATGGACACGAAGCCACTGCTGAAATGACGTGGAGATTTCTAAATGCATCTAGTTTTAAGGAATGGCACCTTCCAAGTGCCTTAGCATTATGCAGTCCCAGAGAAGCCATTCTAAACACATATACAGTAAAGATAAAATAATTTATTTGCCAAACTGATATAGGTTTAAGAACAAACAAAGCATATAGACATAGGCAGTCCGATAAAAAAAAAAAAAAAAAAAGTTTCAATTAGCATTTAGATTAGGTTTAAAATTCTTCTTTTACACTCTGTGGTTCAGCTCTTTGGCAAGAAGGTAGTTCTTAAACTGAGAAATCCTCGATTCTGCATCGATAGCTCAAGAAGATAGAACTAATACAGTCCTTAACTTATAGATTATCTTGATGCCATTTTGCATGCATTGTAATATGTATATTGTATGTAATATGTATATTGTATGTATATTGCAATATATTGTAACAGTTTAACCTTACTTTTATAGAAACTGTCTGTATGTCATACAGGCAAGCAAGCAGAAAGATGAGTTCAACAGACTACATTTGTGTGAATTCCGAAGTGAATCTAGGAGGTAACCAGTGTAAAATATAAAGTACAGAGAGTGGGGTAAGGGATAAAAAAGTCAAATAAAGTGCACAGAATAGACAAAAACACTTCTTTGTTCCCCTTTTTTAAAGAGAACCCTGTCTGATTTGACTTTTACAAACAAAAAATAGCACTGGATGTAAAACATTATTTGCAAAAGTTTGCAGGTGGTTGAAATGTTTTTTCCCTGTAAAAGCAAGTTGTACTCTAAATTTAAAGACAAATGCCTTGCTTGGTAGACAACTTTAACACTTTGGCAGCTCTCGAGCTTTTCTGAGTCCTGCAAAAACATTAACATAACACTCCTGCGAAGCAGGCAAATATTATTATCCTCCTTTTATACACGGGCAACTTGTGAGACAGAGGCTGCAACTTGCACAGGCCCCAGACCACACAGCAAGACGAAGGAAGAGCCAGCACTAGGATCCAAGCATTCCTGGATCTCAGCCTAGCGCACAATCCACCAGACAGGCAGCCTGTCTGCAGCACTCTGCAATTGCTGCATGAAGGTACCCAGTTTCTGCCTCATGAATATCCGACTGTGAAAAATTATGTTTTCTGCAAGTATTTATGAGATTGCTCCAGGGCAAAGTATCACTGTTACTGCTGTAAAATACGGATTACTCTGGCCAAAAAAGGGGGCAAGAGGTGGGGTGATGAAGGACACATTTTGGAATAAAATTATAAACTGACTTACAATAAAATATTAAGTAAAAATGCAAAATAAAAATTCCAGTCAAAACTGTCTTTCAGTTTCACAGAGTCAATAAAAACTGTGACAGGTTTATTTTGCTGCTGTGATATGTAATGGCGGATTTTCATGTTTCACTACAAAATAATTAATTCACATGATCCTAAATCACATGACAAGTTCAGGAAACTGAGGTACTAAATAAGTGGTTGCAAACAAGGAAAAGCTTTGTGGCTGCCTCTACAAAATGCAGCTGCTGTCTGGGGAACAGGGACAACCGAGACCTCAGTGTGGGAGGGAGGGAACCGCATAGCCACTTTATAGTGGCATTGTCTACAGCACCTTTACTTGTGCTGTAGGAGCTTCTGTTCTAGGAAGGGTTCTCATCTTCTTGATGGTAGGCTCCCTCCAGGACCATTTAGCAAGAATGCTAGAGCACGACTTTTGTACCAGTTAAGGAGAAGGTGTTTCTCTGTGAATAATTAATGCCAGTTCTGCTCTCTTTCTCCTATTTTATCAGTAGTGGTTCCCTATAATCCAGTTCTGGCTGATCTTGAGAAAATAATGTCAGGCTTCACTTTGAATCCCATCCTAATAAGTGGCCAATTCCACATAACATGTGATTCCTGTTTTGGGAGATTTGTCTTTGAAATAGGAACTGTTGTTTGCTGAAGTTCTGATCTCACACAAGTTCACTGCCAGAGATTGGTGTGAAAGGGAAGGGAGACTGCCTAGGACTCGAGGAGGAGCGAATGAGCTTGTTTGGTGTGAAGTAAAATATCAGTCTTATTGAATTAGTGGGGAAAGGAGTACCCTTCATCTAGCCCATAACTTTTTTGGAGTGTTTCTCAGGATAGCTGTAAAGGGAAAGCATACCTTCCAACTCTTCTTCAAAAAGCTTTAATAAGCAGAGCTTCATTACATTGGCATCTTACCTCTAGATGATACAGATAGTGGTGCATAGCCTGCAGTGTGATATTAAATATCTAGATACAAATCCCTGTCTTAGAAATCATGCCATAAACTCTGTTGAACTTGCTTTCTTTTTTTTTTTTTCCTGTGATTCTATCCTCCTCTTCAACATTGCTGTTGAGTCTTACTTTCTTACAGACTACTTGGTTCTTACCCTACGTTGTGGTTGTGCCTACATAAGGGAATTACATAGAGCCTGTTAAATAGGACCCTGGCCTGTTAATATCCACTTACTCCTTGACATAGTTTTGACCTCTGAACACAATCCTAGTCATTTCCAGGAGTGATTCAGCGGATACATTGGTCTGGGATGCTCTCCAAAAAGCAGTAGGGATCAAGATGGGAATGGGTAGATGTTTAGCGCTGTTGAAATACAAACCATGCTACTTGCACTTGGGGATAGTGCTCTCTCTTGTTTTATTTGTTAGTACAGAAGTCACACATACCAGATGAGTGTGTGATCACACTGATCAGAGTGTGATCCCATATTCTCTACTCTCTCAGCAGTCTTTGAGAAAAAAAGTAGACCTGAGAAAGCTCCAGGTCTTGGACAGTTTCACATTGTACTTTAGTAGAGTGGTCTCTTGCCTTTGAGCAAAAGCTCTAAGTCTTCTCACTGGGTTAGAAAATCCTTTAAATAACTTGTGTCAAGGATGTGAAGAACCATGAGGATTAAGGATGAGATGCTGTATTCTGAAGCAATGACTGGTCTTTCCATGTAATTTTTAAAATAGAACTCTAAATAATATTAGTAAAATCTTGCATTAACTGTGCTCATACTGAGATGAGAAAAATGAGAATGCTTTCTAAATTGAATTTAAATTTATTTAAAATATTACTTTTAGGATTCTTGCTAAAGTAAGAATGATTGTAACCATTAAAACTTGGTGATTAGTGAGCAAGTGAGGTACTGAGCAGCCATGTTTATTGTGATCACCTAGATGTGGTGTAGTCAATGGCCATGGATCTGCAAGCTACCGGTTTACCAAGAAAAGGAAAAAAATGTGTGAACTCTATAGCTGTTAGACTACACACTTTGAGTGAAGTCAGTAGTTTGGATAATTAAAAAATAATTCAACATCCCTGCTCTCTACAGACTCTGACTTTATTTTTATGTTTTTCCAGTTGTTATGTATTGATATGAGGTGAGAGACAAAGGAAAAAAAAGAGAGCTCAGATCATTCATTGTCCGTTTTCCAGCATGGCCAGGCTTCAAACAACTGGGAGCTTAGTCTGTACTTCTACATCCTATTTGAAAACATTCTACTGCAGGAAGATAGATTTCACCAAATGCCACATCCAGACATTGAGACAAAGGTCTCTCTGACAATTTATCTAGTAAAGAGGTAATGGCATTTGCTGGCATAAACAACACTCAGAGCCATTTAAGAAAGTAATTTTTTGAAGCCAGGCATACACTGCTGACTTTTCAGAAAGGTTAGAACTTTATGAGATTCAGAATCAAAAACTGATGTGACCTACATAAAAGAATCACTCTGATTTCTTAATTAAACCAAGCTGTAACTGCACACTCGGTTAACAGCCGCCAAAGAAATTATGCAATAAATCTTCTGACTGTCCTCAAGAATGTGGAGTGGAAAGCAGTGATGAAGAGGATAGTGGTGAGGAAGAACAAAATTGGAATGTCCCATGCTACCCTCTTTATGTTCCCTTGCAGAGTGTCAGCCAAACAAGAGAAATGACCACATGCATAGCACTAGGATGTAGGTTGGCGAAAGAGCACAAATGTTTTAACAGCTGCTTTTTTTTTTTTTTTTTTCTTTACCTAGTTTGCTTCAGGATCTGATTTCTCTCTGAAGGGGTGGGCTCAGTGCCTGCCAGGAGCTCAGCAGGGAATGTTTACTCTGAGATACAGAGAGATATTTCCCTTTCTTCTCATATTTTTTCCTTTTTTTTTTTTTTTTTTTTTAAAGGCAAAGGGAGAGTGAGGGAATTCTCTCAAGACAGATTCTTATAAAACAAACACACCTTACAAAAAAGTCTTAATTTGAAAGTCCCTTTTCTGTCTTATGGAAAATCTGCATGAAAAATAAGTCAAGGAAAACCGCATCACTCACTACTGCTGAAGAGTTGTCTCCTCTGTCTGCTGGACCAGCCTTTGCAAAATGCTTGTCATTTGCTGTGTCTCAGGCAAGGACTTTTAACTACACTGTGGATTTCCTGTGATTTCAGCCTTTGGTTACCATCCACTGTCTTGCTGCCAATATCTAGCAGAGGCAGACAAAACTGTGGTTTGCATCAACATACTCCAGTTCCATGCAGATTTCTGTTATTAAATGCAGTTAACTCAATATGTGATTGATACAGTTGCACTTATGGTGAATTCACTGAATGGCTGAACTCTCCCATGCTAGACAACATCTAAGACACCAAGCTCATCGGTACTGTATGGCTCATCAGAGATGTAAAAAAAATGCCAAGGAGCCTCACAATTTCCATTTTCTTCCATTCATTCCATAAGCAGAGCTTCACTTCTATTTTTCAGAAATTTTAATCTAGGGCATACAAGCATAGAACACAGAGAGTAAATACGTTCAAGTCATTGGAGATAAATAAACAGTGTGACGAGAGAAGTGTCCTTCACTCCCTCCCCCAATCTCTGCACTGCCCACTGCTCACATGGAAAAAGAAAAGTACTTTCTAAAGACAAAAATAGGATTGACAGCTTAATGTAGATACCCAAGACAGCATGTTAGGAGTAAAACAAACAAACAAGAAAAACCAAATCCCAAATAGCAAGAAAACTTGGCTAGGAGTAATATGTATTGGCTTGGGTGGCGATTTTAGTGTTATTTTGTCTTGTCATTTTGAGACAGTAGAGCTATGTCCTCATGTGTGGTCCTAATATCTGAGGTGTGGTGAGATCTCAAGCCATGGGAAGGGATTTTGGAACATAGTCCTGCTAATTTTGCTAAGCAGCCAGCATTTCATCCCACAAGAAATATTATGAACTTCTGGTATTTACTGCTCTCAATTTCTGCCAGTCCTCACTGCAGCCACCAGTACAAAACAGCTATGTTTGCAGTGCCCTATTTTTCAAAATGAAGTCAGATCTTCTCCTGATTCTTTGAATGATAATTCTTTGCTGACAAGTATTTTGGACTTTTTATTTGTTTCTTTGATTTTTTTCTTGTTTTCTTGTTTGCCTCTCAGTGGGAATAGAGAGGGAAATCTCCCTTCTTCCTTGGTGACACTTCAGATCTAAACTATCTTTAGAAAATTTGTTTTGGTTTAGTCATCTGCTTACAAAGACCCATTTGCCTGACTTTTACTGGATGGAATTTGAGAAATAACAATTTGAGTAAACCCATGACTTGCTTCTAGGAAGTTACTACCAAAAGGGAAGAGGGAACAAAAGGGACATGGCAGTTCTTTGAAAACAGCACTGATTTCCTCACTTTCATATGCTCTCATAAGTGTTGGCTTTGATCTAAAAAACTCTTAGATGTTGCCATGCATGGCTTTGGAGAGCTGTCCATCCAGTCTGTGACCTAAAGCAGCTGAGTGTAGTAGGCTTTAATCATTATGGGATGTTTATTCAAGCCTTCACTTCCCCAGGGTAACAAACCAGTTTGCTACCATGTGGGATGATGTTTCAGCTAGAATTGAATTCTACTTGAGATGTTAAACAGTATGAGCCCCAGTATTAACCCCTGAGGAATGCCACTTGTGATCAGTTGCCATTTAGACTTTAAATCATAAACAACATCCTTTTGAACCTAAAACATACAGTCAGTTTTTCACATATCTTGTGAAAAACTACCTACAAAAGCCCTATTTCCCCAATTTGGCTACAAAGGTACCAAGGGAAACCTTATTACATATTTCCTTGAAGTCAAGGTAAGTGATTAGGTTAAATCAGTAAGAGAACTGCACATGTAAGTTACAGTTTAATTAATGCTTTAAAGTAAGAAAAAATAACACTGCCACTGAAAAAAAGAAAGGAAAAAAAAAGTCATTCCCTTTTTTACCACCAATTGGTCAGCATTAATCCATGTAGTAAATAAAAACAGGAAGCTGCTTAGACTGTCAGTGAAAAGAAGATATATTTTCTCCTGCATCAGAAATGCTTGTGCCACGACAAGATGGGAAGACACAAAGTTCAGAAGAGAGGTGCCAAAAGAGTAATTAGGGTGAAATTGCTTCTTTTGGCAGCAGTGTTAGTGCAAGTTAACTTAAAGTGTTTGTCCAGTCTACTTAAATAATTTAAGTACTGTGATAAAGTCACTGTTTTTGATCAGATGCTGTTTGTTCTGAAAAAGAGTGATAGATTATATTTTCAAAATGTGTGCCCTAATTTTACCAATAGGGAATATCAAATGAAACAAATAATCTCAGTTATGTTTTGTTGCTCTAATCATGCTTATTTTGCACCAGGGATAGTGCTTAAAAAGACAAAAGTTATGTATGTTAGGGAGCCATTTGATACTAAGTGTCCTTTTTAATTGTGTCACACATTGCAAGCTGCTCTTGGGAAGGTTTGCAGCAGCTACCAGGTCTCTTCCACCTGCACAGAGATCGGGATGAGTACTGAGTCCTTGTGATACCTTTTGAGTTGTCAATTAGCCTAAGCCCACACTAGACAAGTGCACATGGACGCGGTCTGGGGCACCCTCTGCTCCAGCTGTTGATCCACCAGACACTGCTGGCCAGGGTTGGCCAGGCCTATGGTGTCCTCAGGACCCACCAAAAAAAAGGAGAAGCAAGGCCAGGAGGAACAGCCTTAAGTTAACGCCCCATGGGGCTATTAAGGGATATCTCAGAGTTTGAACACTGGAGTGAACTAGTGAGGAAGTGTAATGAAAGCAATATCTGTGAAACTGCAGTTGTTTAAGAAGCAATTAAATACCTCTGTAGTAAGAAATTTGCAGGGAAGCAGGCCGACTTAATGTACTTGCTTTTCCAAGGAGATCTAAGAATCATTTGATTAATTGCTCATTCTTATCTTCTTACCAAAGTACTATTAGAGATAAACATATAGAAGTGAGACTTAAATGGGCAGTCAGGAGTCATCATCAGTCATCTCACAGTTATTGACTTCATATTTTGTATGTGTTAGTTACAAAAATAGTACTGTCCCATTTACCTGGTGTTAAAATTATTGTGAAATCAGCTCCAAATCATTGTAATATAAATATTTTGCTGGCCAACAGAGACCTTAATAGCTATTATTTTATGCTAATTTGCACAAAATAATCTTTTTTTTTAATCATTTGTACTTTCATATTTGTTTGCTTGCATGACTATTTTCTCCAGTGTCTCTGCTTTAGAAGTAAAGAGTTTGGGAACAAAAAATAAGGGCAAAATGTATTCATAGGCTGAAAAAAAATAAAGTTATGGGCTTGTCTAACAGAGGAAGGAGTTATTTCTCAGTATAAATTAAGGTGTCATTTCTAACATATATAACATATGCTGTCATACAGATATTACTGAAATGGTCATTACATTAAATTCTCCTGAATAACATGGACTAAATGGAAAGAAAGCAAAGGAAAAAAGATAAACCTCTATATAAGTTTTCCCAAAAAGAGGTTTCCTTCACTGCAGAGGGAGATCCTCCGTGACTTGAAGTCTTACCTGTTCTCAAGTCCTACTTTTTCAGGTTGAAAAAAAAAAAAACTTTTACTGTATAGATAGGGCACAGCCACTTATACAGAAGAATCCATTTAGATGCAACAGACTTCAAGGCTATAAATTTACTGTAGGAATTGCAGGATTTATTTTTGACAGTTAAGATGAAGAGCTCACTTTCACCTGTTGAGTAAAGGGATTTGCTCAATATACTCACTGTATTTTATTTGCCAAACTGTTTCAGTAATAAATAGGTCAGTAATGAAGTTAAAATTCTAGGAAAAAGTAGCACACAGGTCTCCTGGTCTCTCTGATTGCCTGAGCTATTCCTGAACTACAAGCCCTGTGAAGGAAGACCTAGAAAGGCTTCCTTGCTTTTGAATCCCTGTGAACACTGCTGGGATCCCTTTGCCGGGATAATCACACAGCCAGGAAGAGACAGGCCAGGAGTTTCCAGCTGAACATTGCAGAAAACTTCTTGATGCAGGTGGCTGATGAGCCAAGAAGGGGAGAGGTGCTGTTACACCTGATACTAACAAACAGAGATGGTCTCATCTCATGGGAGAGTTGGGGGCAGTCTTGGCTGCAGTGACCATGAGATATGGAAATTCACGTTGCTGCATGGAGGAAGCTGGGCAACAAGAAGGATTGCAGCCCTGGACTTCAAGAGAGCAAACTTTCATCTCTTCAGGGATCTCCTTGGAGCAGTCCCCTGGATGAGGGTTCTAGAAGGAAAGAGGGTCTGGGAGACCTGGCTAATATTCAAGCACCACTTTGTCCAAACTCAAGGTGGGTGCATTCCTACAAGAAAGAAGTCGAGTAAGGGGGGCAGGAGGCCTGTATGGAAGGGCAAGGAGCTGTTGGGTAAACTTTAGGAGAAAAAGAGAGTATACATCATGTGGAAGAAGGGCCAGGCCACATGGGAAGAACAGAGGCACATTGTCAGAGAATGTAGGGATGCAAAGAGGAAGGCCAAGGCCCATCTGCAATTTGGATGATACCAAGCTGGGTGGAGTGGTTGACACTGCAGAGGGCTGTGCTGCCATTCAGAGGGACCTGGACAGGCTGGAGATTTGGGCAGAGAGGAACCTCATGAGAATCAACAAGGACAAGTGCAGGGTCCTGCACCACGCATCAGTACAGATTAGGAGTCGACCTGCTGGAGAGCAGCTCCACGGAGAGGGACCTGGGAGTCCTGGTTGACACCAAGTTAACCATGAGTCAGCAGTGTGCCCTCGTGGCCAAGAAGGCCAATGGGATCCTGGCCTGCATCAGGAGGAGTGTTGCCAGCAGGTCAAGGGAGGGGATCCTGCCCCTCTACTCAGCTCTGGTGAGGCCACACCTGGAGTACTGGGGGCAGTTCTGAGCTTCCCAGTACAAGAGGGATGTAGAGCTTCCAGAGAGGGTCCAGCAGAAAGCAAGCAAGATGATTAAGAGACTAGAGCATCTGTCGTATGAGGAAGGACTGAGTGAGTTGGGCCTGTTTTCCTTAGAGAAGAGAAGGTTGAGAGGGGATCTTATCAGTATGTACAAATACCTGAGGGGAGAATGAACGGAGGAAGTAGCCAAACTTTTCTCAGTGGTGGCTAGTGATAGGACAAGGGGCAATATGTATAAGTTGAAATACAGGATGTTCCATCTGCATGTGAGGAAGAACTTCTTCCCTGTGAGAATGACAGAGCCCTGGAACAGACTGCCCAGGGAGGTTGTGGATTCTCCTTTTCTGGAGATCTTCCAAACCCTTGGGTGCCACCCTGTGCCCCGTGCTCTAGGTGTCCCTGCTTGAGATGGAGGTTTGGACTAGATGATCTCTAGAGGTCCCTTTCAACCTTAACTATTCCGTGATTATGTGAACACACATGCTCACACATGTCAGAGCAAAGCCTATTTGTGCATATCTTTTATTTGCCCTTTTCTAGGAAAAGAAAACTAAGTAAATGGGTGTAATCAAGGCTGGATTTCAAGTGTGGCTCTGGAAAGGGATCCAGTATCTAGTTGCTGTGCCGCTTTAATACAGTAAGAGCAGCTGGCCCATATTTCTGCATCTACATGCTGCTTTCCTTTGAAAATTCATGAAACATCTTTTATCATTCTTTAGGGGGAAACAGCATCTCAGAAAATAATGATTGCTTTTTTGTCAGATGTATTTTTAATATGCCTTTTGCTTTTCAGTGATGCTATGTGATTCCTTGAAGCATGAAAAGGCAGGAGAGAACATTCTTACGTTCTCATGCTACCTACTGAGCTACTTGCACTCCAAACCTCTCAGCAATCTCCTATCCAAATTCTCAAACATTGGGAATGAACTACAAGGGCACTCTCAAAGGACTTATTTATTCCTAGAGAAAATTAATAAGTACTTTTTCATTAAGGAGAAGTTAGATTCCATTCCAGATCGAATAAATGGAATAACTTCCCTGGAAATGAATGATGCTGAACTTTGCAGACTGAAGAAAAGAATTATTGTATGCTTGTAAGCTGTATGCTGCTAACAGTATAGGTTAAGGGTGCATCATACTTCCCACTAGGATAAAGCTAGTTCTTATTATAAAATACTTTGGAATCACTCTCTATTTCTCATTTTTATTTCATTGCTAACTCACATTTCAAAGAAAGAAGCACATCTGAAAAGAATAATTTAAGATTATTTAATAATTAAATATTTTTTTTCCTAAATTATCATGGAATTAACATCCTAATGTCTTTTAAATGAGACATTATATAAGGAACAAAAATAAGAAACCTGCCTTCCTTTACTGTAGTGCTAAAGTACTATTTATGTACTCCCATGGCCTAGACATCCTTGTTCTATTTGAGTGTCTCCTGACATTTGAACTGATGTAGCATTCACTGTCTGTCATTTATTTTTCTTCTCAACCTGGAGCAAAGAATTATAATCTTTTCAGGCTGGTAGATGTATGTCCAAGAAGGGATAAGGATTCACACAAGTGAATCAATGTGCTTGAGTACTATATTGCAGAAAATGAAAACAAAACAATAGTTCTAGATATCACTCCCATCATTTCAGAGTCAAAAGACTGTGTCTTAAGTGACACATAAACTCCATGTTGGAAGTTTTAGCCAAAGGGAATAAAATAAATCCTAAGTTACTGTAAATGAGTTTTTGAAATTTTTTATACCTGACCTTGGAGTCAAGGCAATCTATACTTGGAGGAAGAGAATATATCACATATAGATCCTTCCATTTCCATATAAGGTTATGCAATTTATTTTTGTTTTTGAAGGTGAAATGACTCAAAAGAGATAAGAAAGTGATCTGCTTGAACTTCAGTGAGGAAAAGAATCACTGCAGGTTGATCCAAAGAATTCAGTTCTCCTAACTTCACTCAGTTTCTTGTATCTGACTAGACTGAAAAATCTTCTTATTTGCACAGCCCGAGAGGATTTGCTGTAAGGACAAAAGAGGGGAGAGGACGAGCAAAGGTCTCCCCATGTCCCTGCCAGATAAGAAGAGAGAGGCTGAGACACACTTCAGCCCCAGCTGTATCCAGCCAGGAACCTGACAGCCTGTGATTCTGTCTTTGTCAATTTAAGAAATAGAACCAATTATTTTTTAATCATTGTGTCATCCCTGTAACCAATTAAAGCACAGATATATACTGATTTGAGTTCTGGAGGAAGAAAGGAACTTCATTACTGCTACATTAACAAATACCTTCTTTATCCTGTGTACAAAAATGTATATGTAGATTCAGAGCAGCTGCCACTTGTAATTAAGCTGTATATTTTCAAACCATATAATTTGGAAGAAAATTCACTTAAAAATCTCTGTATCTGTAGTAAAATACTTGAAACTATTAAGGACAGAGAATCAGCAAACTTTTTTTCTTTGATCATTTTGATTCAATCTAGGTATGATCAGCTTTTAATAAAGAAAGGTTTGTAATATTTCAAAGCTCAGTCATTTTAGTTATTCTTATTTACAATATTTATTGTGAAAAATTCATGCTGGTAATAGGTTGTTGAAAGTCTGCCGTATATCATGGAAAATCTGGTGTTAGCATTGACTGCTACAACTGAAATAAAAGATGATACTATGCTCCGATAAGTTCTTTTTGAAAGGAGCTAAGTAGCCCTGTGTAGGTCCTATAGTACTCAAGAATTTTTAAGCATATAGGTGATCCTCAGTTTGCATACACAAACGCACATACAAAATGAATTTCAATACCATAGGAAAATCAAAGCATGTGAATTAGCCATAGCTGGTGTACAAAGAAGACTAGATTGACTGAAAAAAAAGCATCAAATATGGGCAGATCATTCACCTTTATTGAATGATTCATAAAGATCATTCATCTTTAAAACTCTGCATAGTATAATTCTGTCTTCTCCAGATCCTAAGTGAAGAGATGGGTATGCAAGCATGCAGTCACCTCAGTGAGTAGCATAGTATAGGCTAAAGGCCTCTATTTCAATTGCCTGAACAAATTTGAAGTCTGTATTAATTTGTTTATAGAGCTCGTCATCTCAGTTCGCAATAAAGAAGAGAATCCAAGGCTAAGGCTGAATAAAATGAAATAAGACATCTTTACTGCTACAGCCAGTTTAATCATATCTGCACATGCTAATTTCTGATCTAAATTCTGAAAGTAGGACTGTTGTGTGTTTAACAGATTGCAATAGGGAAAATAATAGTTTTTGGTTTTGATTTTTTTTTTTGTTTTGTTCACTGCATTGCTCTGAATTGCCTTGCATTGCACAAATTTCCCTTTACAGAAACAAATGCAAACAGCAACAACAAAAAAGACATGAAAGACTGAAGTAAGTACTAAGCTACCAAGTCTGAATTCCTGCAAAAAAAAAAAAAAAAAAAAATGCCTGTGAACAGTCTAATGATTTTGCTCTTTCTCAAATCTTCTTGCCAGAAATCTTTACTGGATTAAGTATTCAACACCAAGAGATTAAAGATGTATATCCCTGTAGCTACCATTGCTCATATCTCCACATAATCACCAGGATTAGCTTTCTAAGGAAGTAGATCAAAGCTTTTCTCTTTTCTTGTGGGTCTCTGATAATAAAGGCTAAAGTAAACCAAACTCTCATCACCTTTGTATCTATCTCTCAGCTACTAGATCAAGACTAAATAAGAATGTGAATAAAGATAAAGCCTGCATAGGAAGGTGCAGTACTGCACAACAGCTATAATAATAGCAATACAGAAGAAACTGAAGGGATGGCAGGTTACATTAAACCTTTACAGATACATAAAGGAAGGCAATTAATAAACTGCAGAGGCTTTTAAAAATAACTGAGAATAAATATTCTCCCAGCAAATACTACTTATCTACAGATCTGTAAAGTTTGTGTCCATGAAGTACAAAATCCTGTTCTACATTATGTTAGGGTTAAAGTCAGGGTTAAAAACGGTCTGTACCTGATAACAAGCAAAGTGCTGGTTTTAAGCAACAGCCTCGGGGAGCCCTGGTATTGAATACACACTAACCACACATCAATCACTTTGGCATCACCAAAAGTGAATATTTTGATATTTTTGTACAGTTCTGGACAGCCATGAACTCATAAAAAGGGGCAGAAAAAGCCATGAAAATAGCGAAGAAGCTGAAATAGGCTAAAAGTAATACGTTCGGAGGAGGGAGGCCGCTAAATCTTCTTTCTACATAACTTACTTACTGAAAATGTCACTGGCTTTGTCTTAAATTTGGAGAGAGCTAGGACACAACAAAAAAAGTGTATGGTATGTGTTTTTAAAAGCCTTAGCATAAATAAGTTAACTGTAGCTTACTACAAATTATCTTGAGTTTAAGTACGCTCTATCTCTACTTGTGGCCAATCTTGCCAGTGAAGCTCCTGTGACTGACTAATAACTTAGTCATCTTGATCCCCATTTTACGCACAAAAATCTACCTCAAAGAAATACTGTGAAGCTCACTTAATAGTTACAAAACATCTTGAGGCCCCTGAAAGACAACACTATAAAAAATGTTATGATATTTTCTTCTAAAAAAAAAAGACTGATTTGATATATACCCTTTTTTTTGTGAGGTATATAAGCTGTACAATGGCTAATGAAAATCACTGATTGCTTAAAAAATAAGAACTAGTTTTATTATTCTACTGCTTGTTTCCTTCCTTGTATTATTCTTTTTTATAAACTGTACCAAATATACACAAATTATTTTTGCATACTGTAATGCTCTAGACATATGCATAAATGCCCCCCAAAACACAAACGCACACAAAAACATTTCCTTCTGAGTATATTTAAAGACTTCTTTTTTCAAAAGCTATATAGTAAAGAAAAATATCATTTTTTTTGACTTAGTAAGAAGCATTTTCTTCTTATAAAATTGTATAAAGAACTCTATAATGTGCATCAATATATATTAAAAATGATGTCCACGAAGTTAAACTCCTATATCCTTTTTTCTTCTATCTTTGCTAGCATTTCAATCTAAATTTAATTAAAAGATAGCAATACTCAATGAGCAGAGGCAAAATATTGTTTCTATGGTATTCTATTAGCTCTTCGAATTGTAATAAGCATGTTCCACTGATGAAATAGATATAAAGGTTTTTATTTGTTTAATAACCTCACTCCATGGCAAACCAAGCTATTATATTTTTCTTTGAGTCTAAAGACAGCCAATTTTAATGTCCTTTTTATGCTTAATTCCATCTTAGACATAGTTCATTTATTTAATAGACTTATTCTAACAATTATGATTGTTAAACACATTTTTTCCCCCTTTTATTCCCCTGCTTCAGTTCAGACGCTGGTGTTCAGCTCTCTCGTACAGAAACACAGAGTAAAATTGAACTTTTTCTTTTGTACAGGCTTGCCTGTGGCCCTACCTCTCCTGCAACGGACAACACTTATGTGCTCAGAGTAACATCAGGGTTTCTATCCAGCATGCACAGGTTGCATGGGGACCCAGGAGCCTCCCTGTGCTCATAGCTCTGTGCTGGGACCATCCATTGTAGTTTTGTGCTGAGAATGGGGGATGTCACAGAAGACATCAGAGAAGCACCAGACCCTGCTCAGATGCCCATAAACAGTATCACTGGCATTAGCTCACAACATGTTAGCCTGGAAGTAGTGAGGCAAAAATCTCTGCATTCCCCAGACTGCATCTTTTCAGGGCTATAAAGATAGGTTATAAAAGAGGCCCTGCACTTCTGATGCACCCAGGGCATTTAATCTGTTTGTCTTCTGGAGAAAAATTGCCTTCTAGAAATACTATTATATAACAAATAATTCAGGGCCTTGCACTATATATATATATATATATATATATATATATATATATATATATATATATATATATTTTTTTTTTTTTTTTTTATGGAGTATTAGGAGTATGGGATTGGAAATGCTGACACTAACGTGCATAGGTATTTTTTTTTGTATATTAAGAGAAAATGTTTTTTGTTGAATAAGTAAAATTCCAGTACTTATATGTTAGTGTTTACAGTTGAAGATTGCAATTCTTTCAAAGTAACTACAAGTGTTTGAGTCAAATGTAAATTTTACTTTCTTTCAATTACAAAAGCAATGCATTTATTTCTTACCAGGTAAAAGGTCCATTAAACACCAGATAGTTTGTTACCTAATCAAAATGGTATAGCCAAGTAAAAACAGTAGAAAGACTATTGGATAGTATATTGGTTTTTCATTCTCAGTGCATTGCTCCAAAGCACATTATACATTCTTTAATTTTTCCAACTTTTGTTATAGTTATTTGTACATAGAACTTTACTGTCTCACATTCTAAGGTTCTATCTATCTCTTTCCTAAGGTAATAGTGAATGTCTTTAGTTCAATAAAATGAAAGCCAAATAAATTTGTTTTCATGCCTTGACATACTAAATAGTATACTTAATTTCATAACATTTGTGACGTGTGTGGGTGACTGTAAATGAATATCAGTCACAAACAAATACTAACTAGAAATGCAAGGTACAAAACATACCACTAAATCTTACAGCCTGATCCACTGCCACTGACTGTGGCACAAAATTTGCCTTATAATTAATCAACAAAATTTAGCAAACTTGTAAGTATTAACTTCCTGAACTAACAGTGTTATCTGATTAGACATTATATGTGAATGTTCTTTCTGAACTTCTTAGTCTCATAAGACCACAAGATTTTATGCTAAAATAGCCTGCCAAAATTTTATGATCTGCTGGGACCCTGCGACCTAGTGAGCATGCAAAGGCTGAGCCACGAAACTCTCTGCACAATAGTCAGAAGAGTTCTATGTTGAATATTATCTACTCTAAAGCTAGAAAAATCAAGATTAGATTATTGTAATTTATAGTATCTAAAATCAGAAACCACAAGTACTGCAAAACCAGATGAAAATGAAACTAATTAACTAACTCAGACTCACACCACTCTAAAGTGAGCACATCACCACAGTTCTTCCTCCTCAGGACTGTTCCCTGTCGTTACAGAATCCAGTCCAAATTCTCAGGTCCATTTCCTAGAGCATTTCATAGACCTTGCTTGAGATTACTTATTGAAAACTACATCATCTTTCAGTGCCTTTGGTCAATGTGAAACCAGAAGAATTGTGGCATTGACTGTAATAGAGGCAGCCCTCAGAACCGAGGAAGATGCTAATGCCAAACGAGGACTCTTGGCCACGGATATAAGTAATTGCAGTCTTCATTATCTCCATTTCTAAATGAATCTTCATTTCTCCTTTAGAAGATTCCAGAGCCCTTTTTCATTTTTTATTTTTGTATTCTGGAGGCCTTCTTGAAAGAGGAGATACTGTGGTAGTCACACCTACTAGCAAGATTATTTCATACCATACAAACATAAAGATGTGAACTTTAATATCTCTTGTGGTAGAAAAGAAGCAGAAAACAGATGTATTAAATAGCAAGAGAAATGTCTTAGTGGTGGAGGAGGGAATGCAAAATGCACTGTAGTTATTCCACATAGGATACATAGAAATTCTTTTTTTGGAAAAAAATCAGGTGGGATAAATTGCTGCATTACTTTCCCTGGTTTTCTCCCCATTCCCTTGCCAACTGCTGTCACTTGTCATTCCTATACCACTTCATTTATTTCTAACTGACTTTTGATGTTGACAAGTGTATGAAAACAGGAGGACATGTTAGTACCCTAAGATTAGCTAGGCCTTTACAGACCATAACCAAATGCACTACATACCATTAGTAACAAAAAACTACAATCTGAAAACAGTTATGCTACCTGAAATTGGTTCTTTCTTTTATCACTAGTGTTCATTTCATGTAAAATGCACAGATAATCCATTCTTATCATGTAGCATACCAGAATTTCCTGTATTTCTTTCATATTGCCTGTTCATGCCAATAAAATGTCAACTTGGGCAATTTAGGTCTGATCTTCAAGGACTTCTGAGTATTTGCAAGTCTGTATGGATTCCAGATGGAATCCTAGGTGCTCACTGCTTCTCTTGCAGCTCCAGCAGTGCTAACAGCAGTGGGAGAGCTAATACAGCCAAGATGTTTGTCCTTTTATTGCCAGTGTTTAGCAGTACTCGGAATAAATCTACAGAGTGCAGCGAAGCAGCTGCCAAGAAGTTTTGCGAGCTAAAGCTGCAATCACCACCAGCACCAGTGGGAGCCGTGTTAGTGTGAGCGTGATGGTGGGAAACTCTACTAAAAGGCTCCTTGTAGGCAAGCCTCTCCGTACTGGACCTCTGCTCAATAGATCATTCATGAGGACCCAACCCCCAGTGCTGAAATCGAGCAAAGTTGGGTCATGAGCAGGAAGTGATGGAGACAAAGCAGAGTTTCTTACTTGCAGCACTGGCTCTGGGCTGGTTTATTGTTGTCATGACTACGGGCTCCACATGCCCACAGTTGCTGCTTAGCAAAAAGAATGATGCAGTGTCTAGCCTTACAGCTGAACATATAAACCAAATTAGTCTACCATGCCTCTACCTGTTTTGTGGCTCACAATGAAAGAAGTAATATATCATGCAATCAGTCCTGTAGCAGTTACATTCTGTAAACACTAAGTCATTACACCCAGACTTTTTTATTTGCCCTTTAGAGTCCCTTCAGAGTATAATAAACTGCAGATTTCAAGAAAAAAACTAATTCTGAAGAGTCCTTGGTGACTTTTCAAGGTTTCTGTAACATACTAGTTAAGCAGCACATTTCAAATCCCATCTCATGTGCCATTTTTGTATATTTCTGTTAAGGAAGAAGCATAAAGACACGATAAATATATTTTCCAGGCATACATGGCATTTCTAGAATCAAACTATTGATATTAGTAACTGTAAAAATAACTAAATGTAAAAATAACTAAATAACAAAAATAACTAGCATAAGGGGTAAGGAAGGTGTAAATGGGCCTTAATGTCCACTTCCTTACATATTCTTCCTTTTTCACCAGGCTGTAAATTCCACCAGTTTTGATTCTCTATAGACTCATTTAGACCACTCATGTCAGTAAGTGGGGGGTGGGAGGGTGGGAGGTGTGTTCACATATTTTACCATCATTTTACATTCTGTCTCTGTATTTAGCAGGCTTTATTCTCTTTTACCTTCAGAATCCATTACAGCATTTTGGCAATATATAAGCTGTAAATAATGTTTATAGTCATTGAAGTGTAAAGGGACCTCAGTGCAGATAAAGAACAGGAGAAAGTGTTATGTTTTTACAGAGCTGAAGTGTTTCTTACAAAATAAATAAAGACAGCTTTATTATCTTCCAGGGAAGGAACAATGTAACAAGACATAAACTGAAAGAAGGCCCCCAAATTACATTCATCATGGCTACAGCAACTTGAATGGTTTTACTCATCGGTATATTGCCAGTATTTCATGAAACACAAAGCCTCCCATGCTGATATTATCTATTTCTTGCTACTGTGGATAGAATTGAAAATGAAGTGTGTTCAAGATAATATACCTGTCTATTGTAGCATAGTACTATGTCTCATCAAGGCTGCTACATTCTTTGCAATCTCTCACCTGAAGGGTTTTAAGGTCTTGGTGATTTCAGAAGACATGAGGACCGAAAAAAAAAAAAAAAAAAAAAAACCCAAAACCAAGGAATGATTTGCTGCAATTATGCGCCTTTTTCGTTTCCAAAGACAAAAAGTTTTACATTACTGCTACTAAGAAAAGTGGAAGAATCATAGAATCATAGAATCATAGAATGCCGAAGGTTGGAAGGGACCTCAGAGGTCATCGAGTCCAACCCCCCTGCTCACGCAGGGTCACCTAGAGCACGTGGCACAGGGCTGCATCCAAGCGGGTTTTAAAGATCTCCAAAGAAGGAGACTCCACAACCTCTCTGGGCAGCCTGTTCCAGTGCTTTGTCACCCTCACAGTGAAGAAATGCTTCCTTAAGTTCCTGTGGAACTTCCGATGCTTCAGTTTGAAGCCATTTCCTCTAGTCCTATCCCTGTCCACCACTGAAAAGAGGCCGCCCCCCTCCTCCTCACTGCCTCCCTTGAGGTATTTATACACGCTGATCAGGTCCCCCCTCAGCCTCCTCTTCTCCAGGCTGAACAGACCCAGCTCTCTCAGCCTTTGTTCATATGGTAGATGTTCCAGGCCCCTGATCATCCTGGTAGCCCTGCGCTGGACTCTCTCCAGCAGCTCCACATCCCTCTTGTACTGGGGAGCCCAGAACTGGACGCAGTACTCCAGATGTGGCCTCACCAGGGCTGAGTAGAGGGGGATGATCACTTCCCTCGACCTGCTGGAGACGCTTTTCTTAATGCACCCCAGGATCCCGTTGGCCTTCTTGGCCACCAGGGCACACTGCTGCCTCATGGTCAACTTGTCGTCCACCATGACACCCAGGTCCCTCTCTGCGGGGCTGCTCTTCAGCAGGTCCACCCCTAATCTGTACTGGTGTCCAGGGTTATTCCTCCCCAAGTGCAGGACCCTGCACTTGCCCTTGTTGAACCTCATGAGGTTTCTGGCCGCCCAGTCCTCCAGTCTGTCCAGGTCCCTCTGGATGGCAGCACAGCCCTCAGGGCTATCAGCTACTCCACCCAGTTTGGTATCGTCGGCAAACTTGCTGAGGGAGCACTCCAGCCCTTCATCCAGGTCGTTAATGAATAAGTTGAACAGGACCGGACCGAGAACTGATCCCTGGGGGACACCACTAAGTACAGGCCTCCAGCTGGACTCCGCACCATTGACAACCACTCTCTGCACCCTGCCATCGAGCCAATTCCTAATCCACCTCCCCGTCCACTCATCTATCCCACACCTTCGGAGCTTGCCCAGAAGGATGCTGTGAGGGACAGTGTCAAAAGCCTTGCTCAAATCCAGATAGATGACATCCACCGCTCTGCCCTCAAAGAGATTTGAAAGAGAAGATATTTGTTTTTCTGCTCATTTCTTGGGAAATTTTGCCCACAAAAAAAAATTGTTTAAAATAAAATACTCACTCAAGGAGGAACATTTAGCTAAGACTCTTTGTGGCTATGTTCAGTTGCAGCATATTTTCTTCTTTAAGAGAGACATCTACCGCACTGAAAAAAATTATAAGTCCCATGAGAAAATATCTGTTATTTCCATGTGTTACATTTATCTATGGTTGAATAGGTATGAATATTCTTTGTATGAAGTATAGATATTCACACTTTTTTCAGGAATAAATTGAATCAAAATGAGTTCTATTTCTGTATATATTTAGTGCACATTTTCTTTATTTTGCTTGCTTCACATTCAGTAGGTACTTGTTTATCCAGTATTTTGTGTGTCATCTAAGTGGAAATTTTATAGTATTTTCTGTATAGCACTATGAAAAATACAATGCATGTTTTAACCAGTGCTTTCATTCTTATTTAAATGGCATGGACCTCAATCAAGACAGTTTTAATTCGTTCAGATTGTCTAAATGTCTTCACGCAAATTGAATGCTACTGGGAACAGTGTTCAACAAATTATGGGTAAACATACCTTACTCCACAAACTCTTATGTACAAGGGGTCTTGAATCCTGATTTTAATCATAGAGTGGGAAATGGTTTTGACCTTTATATAGAGAGCAAGTTTCCAGTTAAAATCTCTATTCTTTTGTATCTTTGATATTTATTTTTAGAGAATGCATTTGTTTTCCATTCTACAGAATAAGTTATCGTACAAAAGTACAAATTTAGTAACGTACATTTAACACTGAAATTTCGTGTAAGTATGAGACTATAAAACTAAATAACCAATAAAGGTAACATTGTATAAATAACTACATTTTCAGATGCATAGTAAAATATTATAAAATTCATGTGCTGCATGGGATGATATAATGAGAAAGCAAGATGGCTATTAAGTTGCTGACAGATTTAGCCTGGATACTTTTATTATTTCATTATTCATTATGAATGAATAAAACAAGTTCTTTGAAACTCTTTATAAGATAACCTATGTTTTCAGGGATTTCACAGACAAAAACAGAGCTTTTTGTTTGTTTGTTTGTTTGTTTTTTTACCAAAATAATAGAGGTATTGCATAAATACACAAGAGAAAGGTATTTCTAAGAGTAACTACAAGTATAACTGCCTGTTTTGTAAGTTGTAATCTCTCTCTAGATGATACCCGTAAATCATTTCTTCCAGTCTCCTGTATTTACAATCCATTAATCTTCACCAGATAACTTGTACTAAGTCCAACCAATTGAGTTAAACAAACATATTTCAACATTCAGGATCTGAAACAAGTGTATTCCACTGATGGCAAACAGGAAAGATCCAGATTTCTCCAGTGCCCTGAGGTTCCAAGAAGTGAGGAGAAGTTTAGGCAAGAAATGGTCAGATGATCTGAGCAAAATGAGTCATATTCCATTCTAAAGAAGGAAAGGAAAATCACAAGTCTATAAACAACTTCATCTCCTCAATAAAAAAAAAATACAAAACAGCAAAACAACAACAAAAAATCCATAGGCCAATCTGGTCTGCCAAAAAAAGAATGCACTTTTGATCCCAGACCCAATAATCAGTTTGAGCTTTAGCGACTAGACTTTGTTATATGGTTCTCAATGTAATCTATTCCCAAATCTCTCCTCAGTATCATCTGAATAGAGTGGTTAAGTCTTCTGTAAACTAAGGATTATAAGCTTTATTCGCCCAGGTTTTTTTAGGACTACTTGAAGATTTTACAAATATGTGCATTCTTCCTGAGGTACAGATGATAATTCCGATATTATAGTATAGTAGTGATATGTATGGAAACAATACTGCTTTTCTATTTCCACCAGACATTCTGTCTTAACAGATTCACATGGATCCTTTCTGCCATACACCTTCATTTATAGTTCACAAATATTGAGAGATACTAATTGCTTTGACCTCTAAATGCTTCTGTGTGAAACCCAAAGACAGGTTTTCCTACCTATTATACTCATCTACATTCTTGGTTCCCACATGAACTACCTTGCATTTGGATATTCTGAAAAACTTTGACTCACACTCGCTGATTCACAGTCATTAAAATTTTACATAATTTTCTTTGGTCTTAAAGCTTCTTGTTATTGCTTACCCTACAGACTTTTTTGCATCTGGAAGTTTTGTCATGAAAGATTTGATTGTCTTCCAGATAACTGAAAAAAGTGCAATGTGGTCTTTAGGACAAAAACTTATTCCTGCAAGACCCACTATTGATTTTGTTCAGAGACACATTCTTGGTGTATCCCAAATCTGGATTCAATTGACTCTTTATTCTTCCTTAAATCATTTTAAATCAAGGTCTCAATCAGAATTTTTAAAAGTCTTCTATTCTTAACATTGACCTTGAGATTTAAATGGGGAAAATACCCTGGGTGTTTAAAATTGAATCCAAGTGTGTATCACAACCGAAAGCCTGGAATGATCCATAATTTCTGGCTCTAAACCATATTTTTATAAAAGCTGAGATAACTCCACAGACATCAGTGACAAGTAGGAGAGCAGAATTTGGCACAAAATATGTACAGAGCCCTAATTATAACGATAAAACTTTGGGTAGAATCCAGTCTGCTTAGTTTAGATGACTAAACTTAGGTGCTGCCTCACTGAAGTAGTTACCTACTCTGTGTGTGTATATGTATATACAGACACAGTTGATAATTGGAGTGGATGTAGTCCTACTAAAGGAACTTTCTAAGTAAGTTACTCATAAAGTCAATGGACATGCTTCTGAAAATGTGCAGAAGCAAAGCCTATCACACTAACATAGACCTGTCCAGAAAGCAATGCAGTCTGGTCAAGTGATATATTTACATTTTCCATTAAAAGTAGAAGGAAAAAAATAGGAAAAAACCAAGCACATATTCCTATTCAGAGTCTCATTTTCAGAAAGTATCAATATCTATTGCAAGTAGCATGGTGCTGACACTATGCACCCCCTGTATTACATGTGTTCAGTGCATCCATGGATGGAAGTTCAAGGCTCTTGGTGTTTTCAGGGTGTATGGCAAGATCTTGGACACATGTCAATGAGAGGATCAGGTTATAGGATATTCTGACTCATGGTGGTTTTCAAGTGAACCAAGATGGAGCCAAGAATGAGAGTCAGAGGAATGTACCTCAGTCACTAAATTCAGCTGGAGTGAAATTTCATGAGCATGGCTAGAAACAGCCTCAGTATGTTTTTGACATCAGTTATAGAAATTCCTCAACAGAGATGAAAACATAATCCCAGGCCAGCCTGAACCTAAACCTGAGCCTAGAACCTTCTGTCTCCACTGGTATCTCCACCACTACAGAGCTGGTATCTCTGTAGATTTTGCACCACTTACTGTTAGTGATAATTTTAGGCAGCAGTGAGTGGATTAGATTTATGTGCTGGCCTTAGTTGGATTGGATCCTCCTCAAACTGTCAGGAAATTTAGTATTTATTATCTTTGAACATCACATTTAGCTCAAAAACAAGGAATGAGCTACACCCCTTCGGAGACATATATCATATTAGTACCATAAATAACCTACTAGATAAGCCATTTTTGTCACCATCTCAAATTTTCAACAATAAATATGTTCACCTGGTAATGAGATGAGAGTTAAGATGTAACCCATTAGCAAGTTAACTTACTACTTGGCTTTAGCTCGTACCTGCCTTCATTAAGTATCATAAGAATTCTAAAATTTTCAGTGCCTGGATTCATATGCTTAGAATATTTGAAATAATATTATCTTTTAACTATGTACTTAAAGCAAACATTATAGTTAGAACTTGTGAGAAAAGAATTCTCTTAGATTCCTTAGAGTTTAAGATATGTGCACAAAGGTTCTTTTGTATCATAGCAAAAAAGAAATTACTAAACTATGTCACTAAAGAAAAAGAAAAGAAATATTTAAAGCTATTAAATCATGTACTTTTACCTACATAAATTGAATCAGTGCAGGCTATAGAAGATATATGAAAATGTTTTTTGATCAATACATAAAAATTGCATATGAGTTAATGGACAGAAACACATTTTCTTCAATATAATCTAGACTTCATCTATTATGGGACTTGGTATTAGACAGAACATAACTGTATAAACAAACAGCCAAGTACCAAAATTCAGAAGTAAAAATGGAAGTGTAATAAGAGAGAGTACAAAGATGAAGTTGTTTGAAAATCCAAGTGTCACATCTGTATCTAAACTTCCTATCTTTCCTAACTGAATTTGTTATCTCAAATACTCTGAACACAAACCCATGAGTCCTGAAGTCACACACCCTTTTGACAGGTTATCTTTCAAAATTCTCATCAGAATTTGCTGACTTGAGATCCTCTTTATAATAGTACAAAATAATTGTAAATTTCTACTAAAATGTATGCCATATGTTTTCCATGGTGTTTACTTTTGCCTATTTTAGAAATATTATCTCTTCAAAAATGAAAATAAAATTTGATGAGTGTGCCTTGATCCCAACTGCCTCCTGATACAGTGAAATGTGCTTGTCTAGGTATCCTGGGAATACACCACAGAAACAGATAAAGATAACCTGGTTGTATATACACAGTGATGATTCTGATGAATATATTTACCATGAGGTATGATTGAGTATCTGTTGATTATTTAGGTAGGACTCTTTATTCCTATTTTTACAATATTTAAGTGGGTGAAAATATTTCTCTCAGCAAGTGCCACATGGAATTATGTACCAGTGATGGCATAGAATGTCTGTCTGAGTTGGGAATACACTTTAGTTGTTCATTTCCTTAGGACTTAGAGCATGTATTTGATAAAGGTGATAGTTTGTCTTGCATTAATTTTACAAAGAGATTAAAGCCATATTAGGAGCAAGAGATTAGGCCTTATTTAATACTGTACGTTTATACAGCTATTCAACTATACACCATTGTACAACTACAAGGTTGATAAATCCGTAGTAAAACATACTAGGGGTGAGATGGATACTTTCATACAAAATCTTAAAAATTATTTAAAAAACAAACAAACAAAACAAAACCAACAACAAACCCAGCCAATTAAAACCTAAAAAGTAGGTGCTATATCTCAACCACAAATTCTATGCTGTATATATATATGCTGAAATATTACGTGATTAAAGTTTCTGGCTTGTGTTATACAGGAGATAAGACTAGATGATATAATGATACTTTCTTCCTTGAAAGGATAAGATTTCTGAATCATATATGAATGTAAGTCTACCTGCTGTTCTAAAGAAAAATAAAAGCATGGTGGGTTGAAATGCTAGTGCACTTAACAGTGTAAATATTTTCCTTTTATTCTTTTAATGACTCAAAATATACTCATTCATTATACAACTAACACATTATCTAATTCTCATTTCCAAAACTCAGCATACTCAAAGTTGTTTACCTAATTCAAAGGGAGAGTGTTCTCTGTGCCAGTCCAGCTTCACTTCAGCCTTCTATTTCAAACCCTGGCAAGTCCCTTGCATGTGAAAATGTAAAAATGTAAAAACGAATGTAAAAAATGTGATCACACTGGCTACTTTGCTTCTGGTTTTTGTTTTGTTTTGTTTTGTTTTGTTTGTTTCTTTATTTTTCTTTATTTGATCATTGCTGGTGGGTGTTTGTACTGAAATATTAAAAAAAGAAAAAAATATAAAGAAGTGCAGACTTATCATGATGTAACTATATGTAAAAGATCTCCGACAGAAATCAGCTTAGTCTGTCTTTAAGGACTTTCAGAGATAGAGATTTCATATCTCTTCCAGATAACATACTCCTGGACCACAAGAAAAGCTGTCCCAGTCCCCTCACCCTGTTTCTGTTCTAAAGAGTTCTTGATAAAATATAAGTCCAGTACTTTTCCATGCTTATTTAGACATACAGAGAACTTTTCATTTCCTTCCCTTTTGCACCTACATCTAACAAATTTCAAAAATATCCCTGGCTTCCTCCTATATTTACTTGTCAGGCTGGAAAAGTCTTACTTTCTTCAAGTTTTCCTTATAAACCTGTGGGAAAGTCTGTTTTCTAGATCTCTGATCATTCTTGAAGGTTTCTTTTCACTTACTTCTGTCTGACCCACACTTTTGCTCAAAGGCAGCACAGACAACTGGAGTTGCAGTGCACATTATCCGTACTGGATTACACTTACTTCTGCTGCAACCCTTCACATGCCTGAGGGCTTTGGCAGCAATGACCGGTGACTCTTTTCCCTGAAGCTGGAGATGTTAACTGTTCCTGGCTGCCTGTCCCACTCCTCTTCCATTAGTGTCCCTGCTGTAGAAGAACTGGCAGACGAAGATGTATCTGTGTTCAAAGGCACATGCCCAACTGGCACACCACTTTCAAATGAGCAAAGGACATCCCACGCACAGAAAACTGCACCCAGTTAGAAAAAGAAAAAATCCAAATGAAATTTGGGCAACTTTAATGCATAAACAAGTCCTTACAAAGACAGAAGAATGAGCATACTAAATAATAATAATAATAATAATAATAATAATGTAACCTCTAATTAGCCTCTAATAATAATAATAATAATAAAATTAGCCTCTAAGATCTAGCCGCTAGTTGAACAAAGGTCAGCAAACTCCTGTGGTGCTCACAGAAGTGATGTGGCTGCTGTTGTTCCCCGTGAATCTATAAGACACTAAGACTATCCCTTCTCCTCTTTTGTATTTAGCTGTATATCATCCCTATTTGCATTCTCAGTTTTGTGGTGTCTTCCCCTCATTCTTAGGAAAACTTGTAGCATTTTCAATTAGATTTTTTTTTCCTGAGGCGTCAGCTAATAGAAGATACCTAACAAAGGCTATAAGAAAAAAAATAAAATAAGAAAAAAGTAAATACACAGTTATATTCCTCTCAAATAGGAGAGGAATGACAGTAGAATGACAATACTTTGCACTTAGCATCCACATAACTTCATTGACATGTTAGTTGTTAACAAAGTTTTCCTGACACTTGCTCATAAAGATATCACTTTCCATCATTGGTCCAGGGTGCTTAGAGTAACCCCAGGCATATTTATCTGCAGTCAGCTATAATCTACAATTAAGAGAAGAAGCTGGAAAAAAATAGTTTTCTGGTCTTTAAAATCTTAACTATGGAGGGTGAGAGCAATAAATTCACCAAATTATGTGTTTTAAGAATCCAAGGAATTTTGACTAATTCCTTGGGAGGATGATGATAACAGAATGGTTTACTGCTGGCTTGGAGTGGTTTCCTTGCAGTCTTAGTTTGTGGAAGTACAAAAAAATACTTATGACCCCTACAAAGTAAATTCCTAAAACTCAACTGCAAACTCAGTGCTTAGGGTTTATGCAGACCTAAGGTTGAATAAATCACAGTGAAAAAAAATTTTCTTTGTATCACTTTGCCACTATAAGCAATAAGAATTATATCAGATTCAGAAGAGTCTGACGTAGAGAGAATCTATTTATTGTGCTGTTTCCATCATTGTTCTTATTCAGCATATTTTGTCACATTAATAAACTGTTCATAGATGTTCACAGTTACTTAGTGATGCTTGGCAAAATCTCAAGCATCCACACATCCAGAGCACTAAACACTTGATTCTTAATATTTGCTGACACATTGGATTTTAATACCCTGGGGCATTTTGTCTGTGTTTGCAGATAGGTAGACAGGCCATGCACTTTATACAGGTATACACAGAAGCAAATGTTCCTTAAACTGCATGTCTTTTACCCTTTCCTTTTTCTGGCTTAGTTTTTCTGCTAGGAGGATATGCTTCAAGAAAATAAGAATTGCATAAAAGGACACCTGAAAAGTTTGCAGATTATTTACTTTGTTATATTATATTTGGAAACATACAGAGATGCTATTAGTTAAAAGTTTGTAAAATAGTAGAATTGTTACAATATTGATGATATTTTTAGAAATATCATTTTGGACCAAATTTCTATCTAGAAATCTTTTTAAAATTATGCTTTGGAGTAATTAAAAGTGACTAAGCATTTTACTATTCATAGCATGAAAGGTAAGCATAAAAAGGTTATAGTGATTTTTGGTGAAAGTTAAGCAAACTGTTCTAAAGGGCATTGGCATGATCTCTAATGTCCCTTCAAGAAATCACAGTTCGCTACATCTCCTCATTTTTCTTATGAAAGAAGTAATAGAAATCATGTCTCTGCTAGCCTGGTTTAACATACTACTTGAAAAAATAAACTGCTTGTGTTATACAAGCAGGATAATATTATCTAAATGAATACAATAAAATCCAGTTCAGATAAATAAAAACAGAATTGCCAAGGCTTAACATGTCTAGGCATAGAAACTACATTCTTATGCCTCTAGAGAAAAAATAAGAAATTATTTTCAAGCTAAAATTTCCAGTTCACTCCAAGGCATGGAAGTAAGCCTAATATACAAAGTCAGGAATTATTTTTAACAAAGGAAAAATCTCTACATGTTGGAAAAATCTTGGAGGTCAACGCATTTATGAAACAAAGGAAAACCTTTAAGATATATACTAAAAAGGAGTATATTTTATTTATTTATTTAACCTCTGTTTTGGATTAGATTAAGTGGCCACTATATGAAAAGCTTAGCACTTGGGTAAGTGTCTTGGAAAGCCCTATTAGTCGGAGCTGTTAGTTTCTCAGCATTTTTCAAAATATTGTTGTTGTGCTTAGACGGAAGCTGACCCCTTTGGACAAGCTGGTCTGAAGTGGCTGAATCTCCAAAAGTCCTAGAACATGGCATGATACACAGTCATTCTCCTGCATGCAGGCAAACAAAGAGACCAACTGAGAAAATTATAGTAATTTTTGAATGCCAGAAATTAATATTTGTTTTTATTTGTTTATTCATGAAAGCAAAATTGGCAATATTGTGCAAGTTATTCATCCTTTTATTTTATTTTCTTTTTCCCCAACAGAAGGAGCAGTCTACCTTTGTATTCTGAAGAGCTGAGACGCTCTAATTTACATGACCCTGTCAGGTAATTTCAGACTCCTTGTCTGTCCCAAGCTGATATTAGTCCAAAGTGTAAATAGAGTAAAACGGGGCATGAGTCCTGTAAGGCAACGTTAATTTCATACTTTTCAAAGTACTGTGTGTTCATTAGGGGGAGGAAGGTAGAGGAATGTAAGAATTAACAGTGGTTTCTACAGGCAAAATAAGAGAGGGGCTGTAGCCAGCAGTTTGCACCACACATTCCCATGCATGTTGATCATATTTTCAAAGTGAAAAAATATGGACATAGTAACCAAGGAGAAAGTGGAGAACAAGGGAAGTTGGATAACAAGGGTTATAAGGAGAAAGACAGTGAAGTTCCAAGGCATTTTGCAATAAAGAATGGAAAGGAAAAAATTATTGTTGTATCACCATTTTGCTGTTCTCTCCTTTCTTAACATCCTCAAATATAGATATATAGATATGTTACTAATTCCAATATACATCTTCATCTGATTTGTCAATAAGTGGTTTTTGCATTTGGCCCTGATCAGTCAAGTTCCAATGTTGTAAACTTCCTGACTCACTTTTACACATATGTTTCATTTCCATAGCATAGGAACAGAGGAGAACAAAATCCTAAGGTGAAATTCCTTCCTCTTCACACCTAACTTCTTCAGGAAACGAAATACCCTTCAGATCTGAGTATTGTGCCTTTCGCCACAGACAGATCTCTTTTTTATCATTTTTCCCATCATATATATGTGATCTTGATCTAAAAAAAAAATCACCCTAAACGTGCCTAACAATAGCCCTGCTCAAAGGATATTAGTCTAACTTTCTTGCTCTGATTACTACAGTCCAAAAGATGACAAAACAGTGTACTCCTTATGGTCCCAGCACTGAGGGAAGAAAGCAACATAAGTGGCAATCAGGCAAAATGCATCTCCAGAGATCAGACATCAGCATCTCCAGAGATCAGACATCAGCATCTCTATTCCCCAGTATTGATGCTGTCCACTCAGCCAGATGCACCACACTTTGATGACATTATTGGTGAGACTTCAGCATTATCTCTGCATTCTCAGAGTCCTCTGAGAAGCCTTAGTCCTCTACAGCCTCATCATCAACTCCTTGTGGTGTTAATGACTGGATATCATGGATGTAACAAGCAAAACAGTTTCATACATACGACAGTTTCAGCTTTATATAATCTCTTAATGTAATAAGATACTTGTTTTTAGCCATGGGAAAAGATTATTCTTCTTCCAATGAATTCAAGTAACTGATGTAATTAAGCCTAAGAGGTCAGTGAAACTTTGAGCAATATTATCTGTATTTTTATTTCCTTACAGAAGAGTCATTTAAATTACTGATAACAGAACACTTCCACAAAAGCTGTTCCTCTACAGAATTTCAAATTAGCCTGGCTTGTCCCAGCAGGAAAGGTGAAAAAATGTCTACTGTAAGGGAGCAGAAGTATTAGGGAGAATATGGAACTCAAACAGACATATACTAGAAAGGTGTGTCTTTTTTTCTTTTTTTTTTTTAACTGACAAACCCTTTAAAATCATTTAAAATCAAACTCTATTGATTTAGGAAATGATTCACACTTGGATTGGAAATGAAGGAGCTTTTAAAATGCAGTCACCAAGCCCATATGGTTTATTTCACAACATCTTACAGTTTAGCTTTAAAACAAATGTAACTCAAATCACAATTCAATGATGATTGATGTTTTTCATCAACATCCAATTATCATTCCATCATGGCACAAGACTTTAAAGCAGAGTTGCCTGAGCCAAGTAAAACATGAAGTGAGCATCTGAAAATCCAGATCTGGGCTCTTACAAAATGACTTACCAAACTGCATTTATTATTCTCTAGCATGTTGGGTCACGTCAGTTGTATATGGATATACAAGCAGAGGCATTTCTTTTAATCTTAAACTCAGGTAGCTCGTCTCACTAATATCTGAGGAAGAAATAATCATTTCTGCCGAGAGATTTTGGTCTTGTTTTAAACAGATTTTGAACCAGAATTCTTAGTACTGGTGTGATCAGTTCTAGAAGCTCTTCTTAGTTACTTTGATATTATAAAATTCTCTTAAAAGGTGACATTGAGCGTTCAGATGAACAACCACTTATGTAGCTGAGTATTTTGTAGCTATTTCATGACCAATCCTTTCAGTTCCAATAAGCTCTCCCTTTTATGTGCTGAATATGTTACAATGCACACATATATATACATATACAGAGAGAGATTACATAAAACAGAAAGATGTATCTCTAGCTATGTTCCTTTGCACTGCCTGACATGACCTAACATGATTGTGGTTGGAAATTTAGATCCATAATTCAGAAGTGGGTTGTTTGGGGTTGGGTTTTCTTAGGCATTGCACAGTACTGGCAACAGAATGATGAAAGGTTATGTGAACATGAGGAAGTGGTTTAAAAAATGCAAATACTTGAAAAAGGTAGGTGTTAAAAGATGTACCAGTAATTTATGCAAATTGTTGCAATATCATGGGCTCTACATTTCTTTTAAGCAAGATAAGTGCTATGATATATTCATACTACATATTATTCATAAACTTTACTTGGAGCACAGTATACATTTTGTCCTCAAGGACTCTAATATAACTAATAGACAGTTTACTTAATAAGTATTTCATATTTTGCTGAAATGCAGTAACCTCAAGTGTGTACCAAAGCCACTATTTAATAACATTCAAAAACAATACACACCAGTTAAGAAAAAAAACAGAGAAGGTTATATCTATTTTAAAAAAACCCTAGTGCACCTTAGTTAAGCACAATATAATAAACCACACATGGAATGTATCTGACTCACTTTGTCTGAAACAGTTACCTCAAAAAGAGAGCAGGTTTTATTCTCACCTGCAGAAAAGATTTGGTTTTATGCTTCATCTCAAATTATGACATCACTTCTACTGTACTTCTTAAATCTGGTAGTCAGAATTCAGTGTGTGAATGTTTAGACTTTTTTTGTGGGAAGGAAAAAGTTTAGAGGGAGGCATATTTCATTTTATGCATATTATTTTTTGCAACAATTACAATTTTGAAAAAAAGTTGCTTTTACTTTTTTTTTTATTTTCTTCCCTCAAAAATGTAAAATACTCCAAAAAACATTTAGACTGTTTTCCACATGAACCAAATTTCAATGATTTTATAATCATTTTTTTTTCTAAGCACACATTTTGCTTTTCACTTTCAATGGAGAAAAGAAAAATGAGTCTTCATACATTTTCATTTTCTGATCAGTTCTGTCTGAAATATTTTTTATTGTTTTACAAGACTCTTTTTTTATATTATTGAATGAAATCCTATACTCTGGCAATATGCCTTTGGGTATGTGCACCACAATCACTAAACAATGTCATTTCAGCATCAAACTAGACACAAAGCACACTTTCTGCATTGTGTTGCCTGTTCTTTACAGATAGCTATTTACATCAAGAAAGAAAACATTGTTTCATGCAGAAGTTTAAGATGATGTTCATGACTATTTTATTGGGTGACATTTCAGTTCCAAATCCACTTTGGTTTTGATGGTTGCTTGTGTTGTACTTCCTACATGATGTACATCATTTCCCTCAACTTCTAAGTTTTCCTCAAGGGTTCTCCAAAGCCCCCTTTATACCGATCTGGCAATATAAGACAGACTCATAGTGGATGCAAATAGAATTCTTTCCCTTTGAAGGCAATTTGCATTGCTGGTGTGGTACATAGCATAAACAAGAATCTCTGCCTAATATCTTGTTTTCAACAGGATTGATTTTGTTATTTGTTCAAAATTAAATACTAACAAAATGATCTTTAGGAAAAGGAATTTGTTGACTTAAAATAATTCTTTAACCTAACACTAATTTCTATGACTCCATTTCCCTTATACATGCACATTACCAGAAGTCTGCTCATACTATAACCCCAAGGAAAACAACTTCATTAGGCTCAGGTAAAAATCCATCATTAGCCACCAATTAGAAATTCATGGGAGAGCATAAAAACACTCTGCATTCAGTCTGGCTCCCCACAGTGTATAAGTCCTATCTTAAAAAGAACAATCCAATGTCAGACTGAATTTTGTGCCGTGCTGCAAATTCAGATGACAATAGCACAACAACTAAGACCTATTCATATACTGCAAATCATAGTTTCCTTCTTTTGAAAAATCATCACCCTGGAGTGATATTTGAGGTTCTTCTAACTAAAGGTCATGGCACTTAGAAGTGGAGTTTGAGAGTTTGAGAGAAATTCTTTGAGTTTTTTTTTCTTTTCTTCTTTTTTTTTCTCTATTTTTCTTTTCTTTTTCTCCTCTCATCTGGGATCAGAAGCATAGTAAATCATATGTTTTCCTGCCTGTCTGAACCTGGGTCCTACACAGGAGATGGCACCCCCTCTACATGAAGCTCATAATTTCAACCTAATGTGGTACTGTATCCGAAAAAAAAAAGTGTGACCTGCTAATTAGCACTGAAACAGACCCAAGGAGAGTGTTAAAAACTATATAGCATACAAATCCTTGCTGGAAAATTGCTGTCCTTGCAAATAAGAAAATATACACTACAGATACTTTAGACGTAAGTTCAGTTCTTCTCAAGTCTATGGTCCATGAAGCGCAGGTGCTAACACTGCACTGTACGGAAAGGGTGTACTTAGTTGAATAAAACTGCTACGTTTTTTTGAAACAAACCTTATGCATGCGTTATAGCTTTCCCCAACACATCGCACGTTGCTGCCAGGTCTCTGCATGTACAGGTAGAAAGCTGCAATCGGTAGGTGTATGGGATTTTGGGTAGTGTCATTCACAAGTACCAGATGCCTTCTGGTAACCTCAGCATAGGTAACCTCACCTAATTGTTCAGCAGATACTAAGTTATGCCTTTATATTGCTATAGCCTGGACCATTTTTTTAAGAAAGGCTTATATTCAAGGAGCAAGAAAATAAATACAAGTTACAAAAGATTACTATATAGAAATGCATAAGATGGTCCAAATGCAGTGAGGATGTGTTCAACATACAGCAGGTAACCCTAAGCAATGCAAATTTCAGCACTGTACAGTAAAGTTCAGCTAAGTACAAGCTGCACTCCATCTCCATGCTTCACCCTCCATATCACTGTCTGTACAGTATAAGATCTGAGCTGAGATATTAGTATATTGACTCACTTTATGTTGTAGGACATGTTTACAAAAAAAAAAAAGAGAGAGAGAGGGAGAGGGAGATGGAGAACTTTCCATCTTCTCATGCTAGTAATTTTTTGGCCAATTTCCTAAGATTATTCAATTTGTAATTGCACATGATATTCAGCACAAAATTAAATATCCATATTGACTAATTGCATATATGCATATACACACACACACTCTAATGGCATAATTACAAGATCCAATTTTGCAATTAGCATGTGGCATTACTTAGTGGATAGATTTTCACAGCTTTGTTTCACTCGTTACAAATAACTTCAAAAAATGCAGATTCATGATCTACTTTATGGTGCTTTGTATGAATATTCACAAGAAAATAAGAATTCATATGCATTCTTGTCTATATCTTGGCTTTTGAAAACTTAGCAGTACATTTTAAATGTTACTATAATTTTATTTCTGTTTGTTTGAAACAGAGCTCTTGGCTTTAGCTTTTCTGAGAAAAAAAAAAGTTCACAATGCTGTAACCAGTCAGCAAATATTTGCATATGTCATAAATGATGTTATTTATCCTTATATAAAATCTTTTTTTTTTTTTTCAGAAAGCCAAGACAGATGTAGAAAACATCACCTCTTCTTTAGACAGAGGCGAATTCCTGTTAAGTGTGTGAACCACTATCTCATATATCCTTCATTCCTGTGTTCAAACGCTCAATGGCTACTTTCAAAGATGAATGATTTCACAGTGGCTTTTATCCAATGTGCTTTTAGGTCTGGGAATCTTGCCATTAACTTCACCAACACTTGATTTTTTATTGCAAGTAGCAACAGCAAATCAGTCATCCTCAGTTAAAAGTAGCAGCATGCAAATCAATTTTTATTTTTGCTTCCAGACAGAAAAAGGGATTAAAATGAGCATGGAATCCTATGTACAAATGCTACTAGTAAGTAGACTATCATTAGGAGATGAATAAGATGCTATGATCTTTCAGTCTGACCTCCTGCAAAGCTCTTTGGACTGATTCACACTGGATAACTTATTTGAAATACCACAAATCTTTTAGAAAAATACAAAGTACTGATTTTAAAATATTGTTTGAAGAGGAGGTTACTGTGTACCATGGGAACTTGGTCTAATGATTAGTTGTCCTCATTATTAACTATTGCATCAAAAGATCTAATTTGATTTTACTTGGATTTAGCTTCCATCCACTGGATTGTATTATAGTATTCCGCCTGAGCTCAAACGAAGCAAAAGCAAAGTTAAGAACTGACTCATATAAGGGCAAATTATGACTTCTGAAGGATCCTGTTTCAAAAATACCCATTCAGTAGTAACTGACAAAATATAAATTAATTTTGTCCCTTTTGCATAGCTATCTTACGCACTGCATTTTTTGTCATTTAAGTTTCTTAACTAAAATGTGATAATATGTGATACTAATTTATATATTACTAAAGTCCATTTTACCTATACAAAGTCTCTCTATATACATGAAATATATAATCACATTAAATCACATTAAAATGTTTGTATTAAGCATTGTGTACATATATGTATAGTAGATATCTTAAGGATAACATATCATGATTGTATTAGAGGACTCTCTTTAACATTTTTTTATTGTTTTTTAATCTTATTAGAAGCCTACCTGTTTATTTAAGAATGAATTTCCTTTCTTCCTTTTCTCTATTTAAAAATATTAGTATGAACAGCAGGTTTATTGTACTTGCTGAAAATTCTTATGCTTTCTCAAACTTATTAGACTGAGACTCAGACTAAGTCTGAGAAAGTCTGACTCTCTGACTTAAAAAGCAACACAAACAGATGATAGGTGAGATCTGAATTATCCATAGCATCTGTTTCATAGACAAAAATCTTCAGTTGGACCTGTTTACTTTATCTTTAGATGCTGTTGGAAATTCAGGTGCTCTTGAAATTTAACCATCGTCATATGGCAGTAGTATATAATCTGCCTTCCTCCCTGAATGCAAAGAAGATGTATTTATCAATATTCTGCATAGTACACAAGAAAAAAATCTTCCTTTTTCTTATCAAATAAATGTATCTATTATTGCCCAGATGAAAATCTCAGTATATGTAATCAATGAAAGTGTCCTATTATTCATCATATGAAGGCCTATACATTATTTATTTTCCAGCTACTTTCAATATTAAGTCCAACAGGATAAACTAACGCTAACAACAACTTTCATTTTTGTTTTGTAACCTAAGTTTAATAGATGAATATAAGTAATGGTTTTGAGAGTGGCTATCACTCAGAGTTTAGAAAAGACTTAGTTGCTATTCCTGGCCAGCTCCTAGTAGTTGCTAGATGTCTAGTAGACATCTGTAGGTCTAGTAAATGTCTATAGAGGAAAAAGGATCTTCACAGAGCTGTCAGACTTTTAGCAATTTCCATCAATAATTGGAATAGGAACAAAATGCAAAATCAGCATTCAGTTGTAATACATCAGTCTTCTTTGTTGGAGATGTGTGATTTCTTCTTCCTTCATGTTCAGACAAGCTCTTGATAGCTTCAGATTTTCTTTAAATTTCTTGGAAAGTATATAATAATGGGTTTACTTACCACAATTGCAGCAGTTTTAACTAGAAAGACAGCTCAGTGCAACTGTTAAAATTATGATACCAAATCTGAGGGATTTGCTCCTAAGTGACCCTAGCTTCACAGCTCTCTGTAATTAATAACATCAGATTGTGGCATAATGTTCCAACAGTGACAAATGCTGCTATATCTTTATGTGATGTTATATTATGTTTTATTGGTTTGGATTTTCTTAAAGTTAGAATTTCCATTGGCTGGGCTTCAGCCTTTCTCTATACCCCAAGATGTTCACTGGAGCCCATGAAGGGAGTTAAGATATCTCATTTTCATGTAGAACATCGGCAGCACACCTAGGTTTCTGAGAAAGTCTTCTCTCTCAAATTAGCGTTACTGCCAAAATGTAACAAAAAATTTGAAGAGGCTTCATTATAACTCTCAGTCTTCCACTTGTGGGTTTTTGTGTATGGATATGCACGTGCAATGGTACAAATATGTTCAGGTTTACCAGCTCACTCAAATCGATCATTTACTTATTTGTTTATTTTCTTGCTATTTGATTTGCTATTGTTTTGCTATATGCTTTATTGTTGATTTATTACTATAGCTGAACCACAAATACACCATATTCTGCTTACATAGTAGCTAAAGCTACTAAACTCAGGTGCTTTCTAAGTACTGACAGAATAACAGGATGAGTTATTTGGGTTGTCCATGACACCTGAGACAGATGATTAAACTCTGGATCATCTCTGGATAATCTGCTCAAAAATAGCGAAAGAAAAGAAACATCACAAAAGAGAGCTAGTTATCAGCCCATAACTTTTTAAGGGAAAGTAACACTATATCCAAGGGAGATACCAGCTATCAACAGACTATAGCAGAGGGAGAACAGGTATGATAGAAAAGAATGAATTTTATTTACTATCTAATGAATGATAAACAAATTGCTGATGAAAAGTAAACTGATATTAAGTATTTGGGGTATTACAGACTCCTTACTCTTGAAATATAAGATAGAATGACTCCATATGGTGTTATTCATTATTCCAGAAGATGGATTCATGTGGCTACCATGTTAGAATACCAAAAAGAAAAAAATTCTTTTATGTATTCTGTAAATACACAGGTAACAGTGCATTATTATTTTGGGGTTTAAGTTATATAGCTGATCGACATTTAAATGGTCTCCTATTAGTAAAATAGTGGTCACTGAATTAACCAGCCATCAGCCATTCTTCAGCCTTTCTCTACCTCTTTCCAGCTGTTCATAACTGTCTCTTCCTTACTGCAGAAAAAAAAAGAAAAAAAGACTAAAAGACTTTAACAAACATGCACCATTACATGTGCTGACATTTTCTCTGGGAACTGTCCTGGCATATCCAGATAGGCAGGTATCAAAATATCAGTGGCTTCAGTGTGCTCCAGCTCATTTTCAGGTGGAAAATGCTCAATAAGTTAGTGACCTGGATGTTTTATCTTTCAATTGCAGCCTTTGCTTTTCTCTTGATGAATAGCTCACTTAATATCTAGAAAAAAATTAGAGCTATCTGTATCAATGATAGTGCCAATGAACTGTGGCAAACTAGAGAATACAGAATTACTGAATGTCAAAGGCTTATGATATGATGATGATGATTATTGGCATACATATTTACCTCTACCAAAAATAATATTGAAAATTTTTAGAATATAGACTAACTTTAAATTATGTATAGTCAGCTTTATCCTTGGAAAGGAACTAAGAATAACTTGACAGAGAAGAAAGCAACCCATTTCAATCACGTATGTTAAATATAAGCAAAATAAAATCCAAATTAAACTGCTCTGTGGTATCACAGGAATGCTAGGAGACTTAAACTCAACCCAATTAAAATCAAATTCATTGAAGTAATATTTTTAAAAGATCAAATTAAAGAAAATACAATGGTTTTATGAGGAAAATTGTTTATCTAATTTGGGAATTAATGCTATCTTGCCATATATTTAAATATGCAACAGAGTCTTGTTTAATTCTAAAGAAATTATCCCCATCAATGTTACAAATGTTTTTATTTCTGCAGCTGATATGAATAGGGATGCTTTCTTTTAACCAACTTCAACCAACTTAATCAGTGTACAAAATGTATTAAATGATTTAAAGATCTGTTTACATGATCATATAGTCACTTCCCAGTTAAATGAAACCAAAGTCTAAAGCATGTGTTAGTTTTCACTTCTACCACACAGGAATTGATTTGACCTCCCAAATGAAATTAGGTTTTAGCTTTCTTTTGATGACTCAAGTCTAAAAGGAAATAAGCATATCCTTATTACAATCCCTTCTTTCCCTTTGAGCTTTTAACAGAGATAATCTGGAGCTTTGTCTTAGCAATATAGATTCAAATTTTACTATCTAGAAAAATAATGTGAATCTTTTTTCCTCTCTTTTTTTTTCTCTCTGATTTTTGTAAGATTCATGTTACCAATTTCTTTCCTCCACAGCACTGAACAGAGAAAAACATGCAAAGGCTGAAATAACAGTAACAATCTGGAAAAGTTTCTGTCTACAATATAAATATCTTTCAGGTGACCTTCAGTAAACATACCTAGTGCTTCCTGTGGAAAAACCTCAAGAAACCTTCCTATTTCATTTTGATAGACTGTTCAATCTGGATGTTCCAAACCCTCAACTACACCCTCAGAATGCAATCCAGGATGAAACTTTCCTCTGAAATTCCTTAATATTAGAGAGGTTTAGTCTCATGTCTGCAAAGACCTTGCTGACAGACTACAGTTTACCTCCTGGCTGAAGTTAAGTCTGGTCAAAATTTATAGTCATCTACTTGTTCAACTTATTCCAAGCTCCACCTCCTTTTTTGATTGCACTCTGTATATCTGCCAGGATAAAACTACTAATGCAAGCTATTTCTAACTCAGTTTGGTCCAAACAATCTGGATTACCTGATATTTAATCTGTTCAAAGTTACGTCTCACTTTGACTGAACTGAGTTAGGTAGTAAGTACACAAGCAACTGTACCAATACATCTGGGGCTGCAGATCCTTTACTGAACTGGCTGTTGCTGTTCTGATACATCTCAATTCATCTCCATTCCTATATTCACCATTCTCAGGCTTCCCTGGCCCTGACAGAACTCACTGCATCTCCTAAATGTGCAGAAAATGGTCCAGTGTAGGATCAGACAAAGACCAGACCTGGTAAAAGGGAGGTGGCAAAAAAATGACAACCCAGACTGAGTGTAAAAGAGAGGAGGGGAAGTTTAAGGAGGGAGACAGTTTCTGGGAGCAGTGGAGGGTAAGGCAGGTGGATGGTAGAGATCACTTCAGCCCACATATAGGCATCCAGTTCAGGAATAAAAGGAAGAACCTCTCTTAAGAGGTATTTTTAATTTTGAGCACTTTCTTAAAGTTAGGCCAGGAGCACGTATTTTCTCCCTTCCTCATTTGGAGATTCCTCCTCCAGCCCACCTGTGATTGAGTCAGTGTGTAGGACAACTCTTTAACTCACTGCAAGCATCCTCAGCCTGGCTCCTGCTAACAGCCTGCCCTGTTTGAGCTGCTCCCCTTTGTTCTGCCTAAAGCAAATGAGGGTTCACTAGCATTACCAACCTTACAAAAGGCTAGGGATGAACAATTGTTTTGAATCAGAACTGGTATTGATGGACTCAGTAGAAAACACCTGTTCCTACTTACAGGTTCCTAAAATTTCTTCTGAATTATCCCCATCTTACCCTATAGCCAAATGGTTAAAGCCCTCACCTCTGACTTTGGGAAGGAAATTTAATCTACATGTTCTGGATGTCCAGTTTTCAGATTGCTTAGCATTTTATGATAAGATATTTTTTTCTTTCCTGTCTTCTGCAATAAAATATATATCAGAGTATGGAAACTCTTTTCATCTCATGCTTAGAATATTCACATGGATGGGAAGAATAAGAGCCCAAGCCCTTACTAGTGAATGCTACCTATTTTGACTGAAACATAGGTCTCTTTTCCTACTGAACAGCCTGCCTCTGTGTTTGAGACATGCCCACACACAGCTGCTAATTGACACAGCCCTTTGTCAGAGTAAACACCTCTTCATCTGCTTGCTAAGGTGAATGATAAAGAAATCCCTCAAGCAGAGGAGGAAATTAACTGTGCAATAATGCTGTAATCACAAAAGTGAGAAGGGCATTACAACGTCTGGTATCATTTTAAAGGTGGAATTGATTTGAGTCTGTTGACTGGATTAGGTCCTGCAAGACAGTTAGACAGAATGATGTCTAATTTACCTACCCCAAATATATTTAATGACTAAGCTAAGGATGTTCACGTGTGGTATTTTGGCAATAGAAATGAACAGTAGCAAACGTTCAGACATGGAAGAAATTTTAGTTACGGCAGCTTCAGTACTTATAATTATCAGCCCCTACAGAACTAAGTGGCAGATAAGTAGGCATTTTGAGGCTATGCAGAGGCATTCTGAGAGTTAGCAACCTCGAATGGCACTCAAATACCCGGCTCTTTTTTTGTATGTGTGTGTGTATGAGGGACAACATCCAAAAAGTAGTCCCTAAGCAGCTGGCCTACAGCATGTTTTCATCATCTTGAGGGGTGGTGGTAGCTACTCTCATGTTGCCAAGGAGGACAGGGGTAAAAAGAGAACTGGGAAACCTTGCTGGTGACTTATATTGGACAGAAACATTGCAGATCTCTTCTCCGGTTTGGGCCTTCTCCTTCACAGTCATCATTTGAAGTCAAACTAACCAACACTTATCCTGTCCTTTGGATCCTTTGGGGTTGTGTGAGAGCAGCTTGTTTACTAAACCTCCAATCCTGGCATACTTTCTACTGCTAGAAATTTTCCACCAGTATTCATTAACTTTAAGTTATCACGCAACATGCCAAGTTTCCATCAGTCCTGCAAAAACATTCTCAGTCCCAAGGCCTGTTCTCTCTGTGGCAGTACACTACACTGTAAACTTTCTGAGCTGTCTCGGCCAGTTTATGCAATTAAATTTCCCTAAAGCTGATGACAGCATGCACGCTTTCATAAGGACAGATGATGATAGCAGCTACTGGGGCTACTGTTTCCTGGAATCAAAAAAAAATGGGGAAAAAAAACTCCCAGAATTAAGAATAAAGCTGCAGAAAGAACAATTTGTAGACGTAAAGAAAATTTTGATTAGAGATCAAAACTTATGATTTCATAAATAAAATTCTAATTCTAACATTGTGATCCTGAAATTTATTGCTTTTCATAAGAATCAGTGAACCAAAAATGCTTCAGGTCTTACCAAAACATGAAGCAGGAAACAGTGACAATTTAGCAAAAGAATATTTTTCCTGGCTGAAAACTGGATTTTGACTTTCTCAGTCCCCAATCATTTTCAACAATCTTTGAGTATGAAAGTATCCAACTCCCAGTATAATTAGTGAGTCCTTAATACCAGTCCACTGAAGTAAACACATATGAGGTCATTAATACAACTATGTTCTCAGTTCACCTCAGTTAAGAAATTACAAGCATATTACTGTAACGACTAAACGTATTACTAACATCTGTTTCATTTGTGAAAGAAAAACTGTTTGGTTGACGTCTCAGAGAGACAAGATAAGTGCTGTAAATAAAGTGGAATTTCACAACTGTTTTTACTACAAAGAGGTGATGTAGAAATCTGAATTCTGTCTTGTATTTCACAAGACAGAAAAACACACCAGTATTACTTTTAGAACATAGCAGTAATGCAATTCAAAACAAATGTTTCTGTAAAGAGAGCTAGAATCTCCTTATCAAACAGGAAGAGCTAGTATTTAGAATGGTTTCAACAGCACAATAATGAAAAATGATGAACGTATCAAATATTTTTAGACACTTGAAACAAAAATATCCCAGAAATACCCAGAAACAACCAAAACATGGTAATCATTTTGTAACAGGCAATAGGGAACCTTACTTTGCACAGGAACGTCAGGACTCACAAATCTACTGGAGTTTCAGAAAAGAAGATGTTCAAGGGCAGGTAGATATGAGCAATGTGGTGAGTGTAGATTTTCAAGTAGTTATTATAACATTCCTGTTCAGGAAACCGAGTTACCATTGCAGCAGGGAATATTCTCTCAAGGCTTCAGATCTTATTAGAGTAGAGAAACGAAGAGTAGAAATAAAGATCTGATTTTGCAAGTTCGGAAGTTCATCAGGGATCTATGCTGAGAATTGCGGTCTTCAGTAAAATAATAAACAATCTTGTAAAGGGAGTACATTGTAAGAAAATTACATTTGTTTATAATTCATGGTTTTAAGAATGAATATTCATGTTACTTCTCAGTTGGATTATAAAGCGTCAGGAGAAATTTATTGCTCATAAATTCAGGTCCATAAGCAAAACCAGCTCTAATTAGACTTATAAAATGTTGGTCCCTAAATTAGTTATTACTATTTGGAAAGAGATTTTGGAGTCAGTTTCTGCAGGATCTCTTCAGTACTCATTACTGGCTAGAAAACTAAACAGAGAAAGTCTTAGAAAAGGAATAGAAAATAAAAGAGAAATCATTACGATCCTGATGTCATAAATCTGTGATAATCCATATAATTGAGTATTATTTGCCGTTGTGATTGCATTCATCTCAAAAGAACATAGTAAAATAAAAAAAAAAAAGTGGCGTAGAAAGCATAGAAGCAATAATAATAACAAAAATACAGATTTGTTTCCATTCCAATAGAGATTAAATAGTCTAACTCATTAGACTAAAAAAGAGTCATTATTGGTAATCATAGATGACAGAAGAATTATTATTTTTCTTATACACAAAACTAGGAGACCATAAATGAAGATATCAAAAATCAGTTTTAAAGCAAAAAGAAAGATTTATATTCACCATGTATAACTAAGTCATATAACTCACTAAGAAGAATGATATCAAAAGAAAAACTGATATGGATAAAGCCAATGGAAAAAAAAATATAGAAAAGTAATATATGCAAGGCCTTATTTTTCAAAGATATCACTGGTAGTTCAAGAAATATATAGGCTGCAGAAAGTTTCAAGAAGTATCACAGCCCTGAGGCATCCACAACTGACTACAATGAATGACAGGATACTTTGATCTGATCCACTACTGGTCATTCTAAAATTTTGTGCTTAATTACGTATCATGTCAAATCTCTGAGCACTGGTGAGAAACTCACAGAAATTATTTACTCCTGTCAACAAAATCAAACACTGATTTTGAAAATGCAGTAAATGACCCACATTTGAACGCTTTTTCTTGAACTTCTTGAACTTCTTGAACTTCTTGAACTTGAACTTCTAATTCAGACCACATTCAGACAAATTTCTACCCACTGAGGACATATGGAGTACTTGTAACTATTCCAATGCAGATTTTATAATCCTGTCTTTAAAATCGCTATCAAACATACGTCTAAATGCTTTAATTCATACAGAACTTCTGAAGATGTGAAGCATTACAAAATTATTATATTACAAAGTAATAATAATGAATTTTGTAGCTATATGTCACATAAAAGAGAGAGAGAGAATCGCTCTTTATTGTTTTCAGATATTGCAATCTGAGAATCACAGAGTGGGTGAGTTTGGAAGGGACCTCTGGAGATCATCTTGACCAAATCTTGTGCTCAAGAAGGGTCATCCAGAACAAGTTGTCCAGGACTATGTCCAGACATCCCCAAGGATGAAGAGCTAAAACCCCTTTGGGCAACCTAAGCCAATGCTCTGTTATCCTTTCAGTAAAGATTATTTTTCTATATTTTCAGACTGAATTTCTTGTGTTTCTTTTTGCGTCCATTTCATCTTGCACTGGGTAGCACTGAGAAGAGTCTGTCTCTGTCTTCTTTACATCCTCCAATCAGATATACATTGATAAGATCTCCCTCACCTCAATCTTTTCCAGGCTGAAGAGTCTCGGTTCGCTCACCCTTTCTCAAATGACAGAAGCTCCAATATGCTATTTATCTTTGTGACCATTCAGCAGTAGCTCCAGTAGCTCCATGTCTCTCTTGTACTGTGGAGCCAAACGCTGGATCCAGCATTCCAGATGTGGCCTAACCAGGGCTGAATACAAGAATTACCTCCTTTTTGACCTGTTGCCAATGCTCTTCTCAGTGCAGCCCAAGGCTTGCTGGAGTTTTTGCCCTAAGTGAACATTGCTTGTTGTCCACCACAATGCCCAGGACCTTATCTGCAGAGCAACTTTCCATTCATTTGATCCCCAGCTCATACTGGTGCATAGATTTGTATCAGCAGACTTGCTGAGGGTGCAATCAGTTCATTCATGTCATTGATGAATATATTGAACAGGATTGCACCCTGCACCTGCATTGAACCCTGGGGTACAATGTTAGCTACTTGCCTTCAACTAGACCTTCAGCCACTGATCACAACTCTCTGAACTCTGCCATTCACCTGGTTTTCAACCCATCTCACTGTCTAGTCATCTAGGCCACACTTCATCTACTTGTCTATGAGGATGTTATGGGAGACAGTGTTGAAAGTCTTCCTGAAGTCAAAGTAGACGGAATTTACTATTCTCCCTTCATCCCAGGATTCCATCAAAAAAGACCATCAAGATGAATAAGAATTATTGCCCCTGTGTGAATCTATGCTGATCTACTATTGATCACATTCTTGTCCTTCATGAGTTTGGAAATGGTATCCAGGATAGTTGCGCCTTCAAATTCCCACGAATCAAGGAGAGAGTGATTGGTCTTCAGTCCCTGGATCTTCCCTCCTGCCTTTTGTCTTTGAAGACTGGAGTGACACGGCCCCTTCCAGTCCTAACTCACCTCTTCTAATCACCATGACCTTTCAAAGATGATTGAGAGTGCCTAGCAATAGCATCAGTCAGATTCCTCAGCATTCATGGCTGCACCCCATCAGGGCCTAATACTCTTACAAGATGATTGGCCTATGAAGGTAAATATGTATGAACTTTGATTACATATTTATGAGTTTATGATTACATATATTATGAGAAATATATAGCCATATATTATGGGAAATGCTAGCTCTAATAAGTTCTCTGCATATCAGTTCACAAGAGGTGTAAATTGTAATTTATTGTTGAACAGATCACATTATGTCTATTTCAATAATCCAATTAGACATTCCAGGTTATAATCATCTAAGATGTCTGTACAGTGAAGAGAGTAGCTGGATTATTAGACTCTTCTAAATAGTGTTTTCAGAATCTTTTGATTTCCATTAGATTTCTTGGACTGAAGGAATTTGATGGTACTATGGAAAGGACTGATATACCAGGGAAGGCTCTCATTGGAGCCCTTTCAGGAGTCATTGACAAAAGCTATACACTTTTTTGAGGCCGAATATTAATAACTCATTACGAAGAAACTACCTTTTTTCAGTTGATTTAAGTACATATAATAGGATATGTAAGTATTTATACTTCACTACCAGGTCTGAGCAAATATTATCATAACATTTTACTATACTGCATTCTTATTACAGAGCGTGGGCAGAACTACACTGTGGCCTTTAACAGTATGATGCTTTCTCAAAAAAAAAAAAAAAAATTGCTTGTTTTCTTATCTGTGAGCTTTGCTGTTGGTTCCTGAGCTGATTATTTGGCTGAGTGCATTCTATGCTCTATTCTTATTAACTAAGGAGTAACATTTAAACAAATGTTTTACTAGAGTTATTGCCTCAGTCCAAGAGGCCACCCTGTGTGGATTTTTTTCTACACAGTTTTTACACCTGTTTTCCATTAAAAAAAAAAGACTAGTTCAAAATAACATGCCATACAACTTCTTCTACGTCCTTATAATAAAACATAAGATTCAGTGATAGTACACTAGCAGTTTTAGATGGCAATAAACTTTATCTATATACTGAACATAGTCATTGCTTCACAATATTTCTTTAGAGGAATACTTTAATTGAGTGCAGTTACTTGTACTAGTGCAAGTAACAAAATGCATTCCAAACTACATAAGAAAATAATGTCTTTAATCCCAGAAAATATACTTCATCAGTTCATCAGAAGTCCTGCTTTGTAGAATCTTATTAAGCATAAAGCCATTTACAACGTACTCTCTCATACATATTATACAAAGGCATGGTGATTTAGAAGGCACTGAGGAATGCTTTCCTATGAAAATAATTCTTATCTGACAAAAGTAATAGGGAATTCAGGTTAAGATTTTTCAAATATTATTCCTGTAGACAGGTCAGACTTAGAAAAACATGCATCATATCAGCTAGCTGATATCCAAAAGCCATATGAATTGTAAAAGGGCAAATTGAGAAAGAGTGAGCTAGTATTAGTGGGACTGATAGATTGCTTCTGGCTGCTCTTACTGCAGGTAGTTAAATTATGATTCTCAGTAGTGTTCTGCACTCACCTAGTGAATGTTAATTTTATGCCTCCTCTGAAGAGAAGGCACCCTAAAATAAACCCACCTTCATGGATATTTAAGAGCTGTCACTTAAGCCACCACAACAACACTCATCAATTTGATGCATTACTGGTGTTAATCTTGTGACTATGAGTGAATATTCATACAAGTATTTTCATTTCTTTCAGTACCTCACCTCCAGTAACAATATTCTATCCTTGGTTCCTAAAGCTAAATTTCTAAAGGCATGTAATTACCAAAAATGCACTCATTGATGTCAATAGAAGTTAAATATCTATATTTCCTATACTTTTTTTGAAGTCTAAACATCTTCAGCAATATGGTTCTAGTAACTCTAGCTGTCCCATGTCATTTTAATTGATCTATATTTTAACTAAGCGGAGTTATGTCTCAGAAGCATAACTGATTTGTCCAGGTATAAACCTTGCCAGAAATGTCTCCATTCTAATTTCACTTTTGCCATTAATTTATGTTTTGGATCAGAGTTCATCATTTAATTTTAATTCTTTATTTCATTGAAACTGGAGCACTGACAATGAATTCAGTGGAAGTGACTTAGGCCTTGAGCCATTTTCTCTCCTCTCCTCTCCTCTCCTCTCCTCTCCTCTCCTCTCCTCTCCTCTCCTCTCCTCTTTCCTCTTTCCTCTTTCCTCTTTCCTCTTTCCTCTTTCCTCTTTTATTTTTTTTTTTTTCGTTTTACCAGTAACAGAATAGAAATGAAAAACCTTGATGCTAAAATAGTGATCAGGAACAGCTGCAATCGGTGTTATACAACCGTACTTTGAAATGCATAGGTACTTTAAATCTCACTGTCATTAGCTAATGAACAGAAGCAGTTCTGGAAGTAGTGACGAGATTCTTAGTCCTGCCTTGTCCTCCAAACCTGGGGTCACCAATCTCCTCCATTTCTAGCCCTGGTATTCCTGCCTACTCACTGCCTCAGTTCCCCCAGGGAATGTTGCCTTTTCCAGGTTATCCTGTTGTTTAGTAGTAAGTGTCAGCATGCTGGAGAGGCATGTTTACTTCCCTGGGCTAATTAAAACTCTGTCCTCTCACTTCCTGGGTGAATATTCCATCAACTGAACAATTATACACCCAGTGCTACCATAACTCAGATGTGGTCGTCATGGCCCTGACCACAATTAACATTTCAGTCTTCTCTGAGGTACTTCAAACTGAGTTCAAGCACCAATTCAACTAGACCCATTAAAGAAGAGAGGTGTAGGTGGGAGATAAGCACCCATCTTTCCACTTCTGAGTATACGTGGGAGACTCAAGTTGACTACCTGGGAAGTTTTCAGGCTAAGAAGGGAGGCAACTAATAAACATATGTAGTTATATATTAAGCAGTCTGGGAAGTGGGACAGATGTTATTGCTTTCTGAGACCAAGGAAGAGTTTCTGATTTTAGACAGAACTTGTTCAGATTGGATCTCACTAACTGAATCAGTATAAAAATTAACAAAATCATATTTTTCTTCCAACTTTTCCATTAAAAAATGCATGTTCATTTTTATTATTTGAATCTTTAAATGTTGTTCGTTCTTGAGATCTCTCCTATGCTTGAGGTCTTCACACGTCTTCTTCATACATGTATGAACTTAGTCCCCTGGCTGAACAATTTGCTTCCTCAGCAAAGAGAAGTTTTTACTGGGTAATGAGACAGGAACTCTCATCTGCTCCATCCTTTAAAAGTTTCTACACTATTTATATTAAATAGTAATAACACAACTGGAAACTTCAAAAAAAATGTATTAAGATATCTTAAGAGAGATAAAAAAGAGAGTGATAAAAAAAACAGAGTGCAAGAGGGAGAGTGCAAGAGAGAGAGTGCAAAAGAGAGAGTGTAAGAGATTTTTCTTCCAGTACTGTGTTAAATATTATATTTCCAGTTCACCAGAGAGAGATTAATGCAAATTCCCCAGACAGGTAAACAAGTCTGGGAAAGCACCACCCTCTGGGAAAGCACCACCCTCTGGGAAAGTTGCAGTAATTCATAATCCCAGATAAACACAGAGTTTTAAAGAGACAGACTGGAGATAGGACCCCTGTCTAGAGAGGAATGGAGGGGATAGGCAAAGAAACAGCTCAAATCAAAGTGATAAATTTATGTGTTTATCTTTGTCCTAAAATAAGTAGGGACGCTCCAGTAGGGAAGCTGCCTAGTGGCTATTCCATTATGGCCTGGACCTGGAGAGAAAAGGTTAAATCATGCTAGATTTGGTCAGGCCTGCTAGATTATAAACACAAATTACCACAAGAGTTAAGAATGAGAATACTGGTTTGGTGAAACAACCCTAACCCCTTTGGGAGTTGGGAAAAGCCTCCCGGCTTGAAACCTGAGTGGAAGGCTTCAGAAAGGGGCAAAGGTTCAGCTAATCCTGAAACACCAATGTCATCTGAACACCAAATCTTCTGCTTTGTCTGTCATGTGGGATTGCAGCCACCTCCTCCCACTGATGTAAAGTTTTTATTATGATTTCCCATTCCAGGTTTCTCTTCAGACAGGCAACGGCATAAGCTTGATGATTTTTACTGTATAAATGGCACCATCTATTCTATGTAAATGACAATAAATAAATAAATACATAAATAAATACTTCCTACCTGTTTCAAAATACTTAATATAAATACAGACATACAATTATAACTATTTCATTTCACAGACCTACGAACAAGCACGTAAAGCACTTATAAACCTAAAATAATATCAGGGAAGGAGAGAGCATGTAAATCCAGATCTCTGACATCCAGAACTTGCTGCAGCATGAAGAGCATGACAAGTAACACATGACGAATATGTGATCTCTAGTCACAAGATAGGGAAAATGGTTTTGCAGCTGGGCGTCTTTAAGTATGAGGATTCTGGGGGGCACGACTTCAGCTGCAGAGCCGCAAAGTGATTACGGGAATGTGCAGCAAGCACCCACCTGCAGTGGAAATGAAGCTGCAGCACTAGTACTGCAGCAGTGCTGTGAATATGTCACCCTCCCAAACTGTGGCTTGGATGTAGGACAGAGAGGCAGGGGAGGATGCACAAATTCTCACACAGATAGTCCAAGTTTTATTATTTAATATAAAAGAGAAGAGTCCCAGGAGTCAAAATCCATGATACCTTTTTTTACCATATGAGTGATTAACCACTGGGCTATAAAAAGAGGTTTGTGTGGTTCACTGAGTTGTGAAATTGTAGTGGTCCATCTCCAGCATGAGAGTCGATGAGCACTTTGTGTACCTCCTCCCTGCCTCACTCTTCATCTTCAGTCAGTGTATGGCAGGAAGGCTGAGACGCTTCGCTGGGAGGTGGCAGAGAGGCATGAGATCCTTTCAGGCTGAGGAGCAAAATTAATCAAGTGCTTCCTTTGCAACTGCTGTAATCCCCAGGCTGTTATGTGAAAATTGTCCTTGTCCAGTGACTAACTCTCAGAAGGAAAGCAGGAATCCTGTTCCATTACTTAAGAGAATGGTTTAAAGTTTCCACTGCTGGGGGAAGGGGGACAGGCTGCAGATCTCACATAGAGGTATTTCATGGTAGACCTGCATCATGCGCCTCAGAATATGTGTGTGTAATACAGGCCTGACTCCTCCAATGGCCCCGAGCAGATCTCTGCACAGTATACAGGATGCTGGGTTCATGTATCGGTGTCCCATGCATGTACAGGAAGCACAAGAGATTAACTGAGTCTTTTGGATTTCACTCTAAGATCTGTAAATGGAACACAAGAGTTTTTGGTGCTTCATTTATGAATATTTGCTTATTACCTTGAACTAAGCTCTATCCTTTTGTAATATCAAACATAGTCTTTAAAACACTGTTACACAGAGAATTAGAACATAGCTAGGAATACAATTCATAGAAATTAATTTGATGAAATCTGCCACTTTCTCACTTTGTAGATGCCTTAAAAGCAGTAACAGTTTTCTCAAATGCATATGATAGCCTTTGAAACTTTGGTGTACATTGTAGATTTGGTCATTGAAGATTTTGGTCTGCAAGTTGTTTATAAGCACTTTGATATATATATATGGTCTCATGTGATGTTTCTAATCAATAAATTCTTTTGTCTGGTTTCTGGACAAAAGACCAAACAAACTGATCTTTCAGTGGATAGCTTGTTCATAAAGCAGGTCAGATTAGAGGTTTTGGTACCTTGTTCTAAAAATATCTTTGCCACAGAATTAAAGAATTAAAGAATTAAAGAAACACTAACATAGCCTGCAATTTTGTTTAAGAAATAATGAGAGATTCTTTTTATACTTCCCTTCTTATTCAGAATCAGGTGCTATCTGCCACCTCACTCCAGCTTTGTGTCAGATGAGGTAGCATCTGCAGCATCTGCAGCTGCCGGAAAGCCTTCAAAAAGGCATGAGGCCAACATAAACTTTTTGTTATATATGCTCTGTGTAACTCAGCATAAATGTGATCACTTGCCCATACCTAATCTGTATCATATTTGTACTGTTCGGTCACCTAGTAATGATGAGGCTCTGTAACAGAAATCATGAAAGGATAACCTTATTTTGCTCAGCAAGAGAATGAAAAGGAAATACATCACAGTGCAAACAAAATAGAAATTAATTATAAAAACTACAGGAGCTTATGGATGATAGAGATATCTTCATGAATATGTGCATATTGTGGGACTGAATTTAATACACATATCTGGTGCATTCACTATATAGGGACTACCTAAGAGAGCAGAAGGCCCAAAGAGCCAATCTTGCCGCATGTGGAAGATGTGTTGACAGAAGTCAAACACATCTAACACCAGGCCTACCACATGCTGGATAGGAGGATCTTCTCAGAGTGGTACCCAGCCCTCTGCAAGTGTGAGTTCCTACTTGCAGAGTCCACTGTAATACCTGTGTGATTTGTTCTTCACATACATATATATGTGTGGGCAGATGTATACTACTTCACTGATTCCAGCTGGGGACAACTGCACCATCTGCCTCTCTTAGAATAGAATATAAATTGTATGAAAATAATAAACACTGAATTTACCTTGAGTGTGTTTGCACACATTTTTAGTATTCACTATAAATTGGCAAAATGAACACACTTTTTCTTATTTTATGTAGTTGGCTTTTTGATAACGCTTTGGAATTTTGGTCTATTTGTTCAGAAAATCCATTTTCTCAGCAGACTTCTCACAAATATAGGACAATGCCCCCTCTTCTTCATCTCTTTCCTCATCTTTCTCTACACAAACACATTCTTAAAACTGCTCTACGATCAGTGAAACTACAGTGTTACTGCCCTACCCTAGCATAGCTTCTAATGGGCACCACTTGGAAAGTGCCTTAGGCTGGTACTCTGTTAGGTCTGTTCCATCCTAGATAAAACAAATCAAGACACAACAAAGTTCAATGCCCTACAGCTGTGGATTCTGATCACTTCTTTATTCACAGAAAAAAAAAATGACGAAAAGTTGCTTGTGGATAAGTTAAGTAGAGAAAAAAAAATGAAGAGCATTAGCGAAGCCAGTAAAAGTAACCCACTCAAATAAAATAGCTAGATTTTTTTCCAATGTGCTGTACTCATTTGAGGTTAGTGGTTAAATAGAGAAGATTTATATTAGAGTTTCCACTTAATAAAAGTATTTGTGTGGATGATCTCTGTTTAGCAACTGTTAGCATGGATTTTGCAAAATGTAGCTCTTGGAAAAATAGTAGGCCATCTTATTGAAACTTTTATTAAAAGTTCATGAAACCTGTGGGTGTTGATTGTGACAGAATATGAATGGCACTCTTGATTTCTGTTTTTATAGGCTGAAAGAGCAATGTATTGCTGGAGGAACTAAGACATTTTTTATTCCAAGAGCAAAAGTTGAGTTTTTGACCTGACTATGATGTATATGTAGAAAATAAGCAACCACAACATGCCACAGTATAGTAGATGTAATAACATTCAGGAAATATAAATTCAGAGAAATTTTTATAATTTTACTATAATACTTTTATGAAATCTTTAGAGAAGACCTAACTGAACAGAGGAAAGAAAGGATACAGATAAGACAGACATCTCTATATGTAAATTAATTGAAGTGGACCCTAAGTGTTCAGCCCTGCCTACAAGATGGAGCTGCTGCCTCTGCACTTCTATGTGCACTTCCTGAAGAGTCAGACAGACTCAGGTCCCCTGTTTAATTTGTTCTTGTGAATCCCTTGATTGTCCATACTGTCTTTACTGCCCTTAGTCAGATATCTTGCTTTGCATCTTTCCTGGGTTCTGGACTTGTCAGAAATCTTGGGTATTTATTTCCTTTATTTTTCCTTCTCTCTGCAAGGAAAAAGAAAAAAAAAAACTGTCAGTAATGGCAATTAATTAATTAATAGCTACTGAAATTACAGATTTGATGAAGGTAACAATGTTAATGAAGCAAATATCTTTTGTTAAGACACCTCACAATACCACAAACAACAAACTAGAATAATGTGAAGTCAACAGGGCACACAGTAAATGGATTATTAACTACCTAAATGACAGGTCTGTAAATACAGCCATAAAGAGACTAATTGTTGAATAATTATCCCACAGTGATAATCTTTGACCCTAATGTTAATTTACATTTTAATCAATGAATTAAAGGAATAGAAATAAAGCAGTTATCACCATAGTTTACTTTTGATACAAGTGTGAAAGCACTGGTGAGAAAAGTGAAATAGCTGGATCACAGAAAACATTTTATCTTGGTTATTCAGGTAATGATATGATTCTCATCACGATTAAAAGTGAATCATGTGCTTAAACAGAAAGAATACAAATGGTTCACCCAGGACTTGGGAGAGAGCAACCAATAAGGGGGGCCTTCTACTGGATCTCAGGGTCCTGGTGGATAAAATTTCCTCAAATAATGGCAGTATCCAAAGGGATAATGGAGCTCATTGACCTGTAAACAAAGTCAGAAGATTCCTCTGTGATGTGCTGCAGCTGAATAAGAACTATCTGACCTGAAGCAAGAATTAATATGAGGCAAATCAGTTGCCTTTGTTATGTATGAGGTCAGATGAACAGTCCCTCCTGGTCCTAAAATACATTAATTTATGTATGAAAAAAAAAAAAAAATGATGCTCACTTCATCCATGCTGAAAGGTTCAAAAGCATAAAGAGAATAGTAATTAATTTTCTGATTATTCTTTAACAAAAAAAAAAAAAAAAAAAAAACCCTTGCAAAAAACTCTCAACAATTCTTCAGATAATTCAAGGTTTTCAAAATAGGACATTTTGGCAAGACAACTATTAAAAATTTCTCATTTCCTTCCTTTTATTTTGTTTGCTTCTCCCACATTTACCAGTGCATAAATGATGTTGGGGGTTCTGCTCCATTTCTAGCATTTCTAGACTTTCTTTCTTTCTTTTTTTTTCTTCTTCCTTTAATTCATTCCCAAAAAATCCTTGCTAGAAAAAGTTACAGGGTAGTTAAAGGAAAAATGAAACTCTGCATCTGGCAGACGCTGGTTCTTTTTCCCCAGCGCCGCTCAGAGCTGCTATGTCTCTCCCCAGCTGCCAAGATCCACACGGGCAAGGGCAGTCAGGAATCAGCCAGACACCGGCACTTCAGTTCCAGCAACACCTTCCTTCTCCCCTGCTCGCCCTCCTTGCTGGTGGCCAGAGGGTAGGTTAGCTTAGGAGCTCCTCCTGCAGCCCTTTGCCACCTGTAGATTTCCCTAGCAAGAAGGAATCTGGAAGCTTTATGGGGTGATTCATAGAGAGCAGAGCACTTTGGAAAATCAAGGCGTTTGCGCTGCTCTCCTTTTCCCCGGCCTGAATGAAGTGTTACATTGAAAATGTAAATGCTCTCAAATAAAGAATTTTAGAAGCTTGTACATGGCTGCAGAGTGAAATCCAGGCTGCTGTTTTCATGAGCTCGATGAAAAGACCAACAGTTATTTAGATGATTATCACATACCAGGTCATAATCATATTCTCAAGGTTTATAAGAAGTGATTCAGGCAGTGTGCTGATACTCAGAATGGAAAGTTTTCTTGAGAGCTGTCTGGAAGATAGTGGGGGGATGCAGAGCCTGCAATTAGAGACATTTAGGAGTAATTTTATCAACAACTGGATTATGATTCTGAGACAGAAAAATCACTCCAGACCTTTTGAATTGCTATGTACTTTAAAAAAGTCCTAGCATTCAAAGGAAAAAAAGGTATCAGACAGAAAGTTTCCTTGAACTATTACAATCTGGGATTGAGGAATTTGGAAGGTGTTTTATATGGATTTTTGTGGTTTTCAGCTGGGTGGCCAAAGTATACTACATTAATTTTTAGTTTGCACTTATGGACTGTAGCAGCATACAGAGCAAACAATTAAGTTTGTTTGCTTTATGAATTGTGATATTCTGGGTATTTTTAAGGTATATTTAAATGTATGTTGATAGCATTTTATACCTTAACAGTACCTGTTACTCCAAGGTCTCAAACACTTTACAGTAATTAATCAGTGAAACCCTTCCTCTCTCTGTAAGCAAGGTATGATAATAATCAAAATGCAAATATGTAATGCATTCTAATGGGAAAAAAAAAGAAAAAATGATAGTAATAGAGAATTAGAACAAAGAAAATCTTCTTCTATGATAGGTAAGTAGTATAAATCCTGTTCTGTATATGGAGGAATGAAATAGCAGAAAAAGTGATCATCATGGCCAGTTAACAGCAATGCAAAATATAAAAGCTACAAATACTAAAGCGGTAACCACAATTAGGAATAACATCCTGAAAAATGCCCAGTACCCACTAACTCTTGAGCTTCTTCAAGTAAATGCCCAAATATAAACAGTCAGAGGAGTAGTCTGTACAAAAAAAAAGCCGTCTTCCAATTCTATTCTTAACTTCCAAGCAAGATTCCTCCCAGCCAGAGACTGCAGGATGTAAAAAGCTTGTTTCTGCTGTGATGGTAATAGGAAAATGTGGTAAGCAAAGGCTGTCAGAGAGCATATGCTGCTCCAGGCAATGCTAATGAGGGGGCCACTCATTAGCACAGTAGCCTTCCCCGTCATAAATCTGCCTCTTATTTCTTAATGCTTGCTAATATGTAGTTTACTGCAATAAATTAGAATAAATTGTACTAGCTAAATTGCCTGTGAAGTTTCATTTTCCCTTTGCAAGAGTAGAGCTGCCGACTGTGTTCATTTGCCTGTTCCATTCCTTGCTGCTCTGTTTTGTGTGGGTTTGTGCATCCCCCATCTTGATCTCTGAGTTATAGATTCAAACATACCCAGGAGTTCCGAGTAAAGCTAAATTGAAACCACTCAGATTCAATTGGCTTCATGCTGAAATCATGCAAAATCAGACATGCTATTTTTATAAAAGGTAATTAATCAAGTTACACGAACCAGGCTTCTGAGGAGCTTCTAGCTAACCTGCATTGAGAACAGAGTACACGGATCCATACAAGGGCATTATAGTGAGACCATATTTATCTCAGGAACTTCATGGTCTTTTATCTGTGCTCATACTCATTTTATAGATGCATATACTGTCATTAGCACTCTTGACCTTATGCTGGAATCTAGACAGAAACATAGAATAATTACATATTCCCCCTTTTTGGGGGATGAAAGCTGGCATTATAGATGATAGTAAAAGCAGAACTACTCTTCTTTCTTCCATTGGCTGTGAATTCTCTTATTATCTTCCTGCTGACACTTATGTGATTAATTGGTAAGCTGGTTCAAAAACTACACTAGTAGAAAATGGAGGGTTGGTTTTTTTTTTTTTTTTTTCAGTTTTAACATCGTGCTGACCCAGCAAGCTGAATCACCTCTTTTAAGAGTCAAACAATTTAATCTGAAGTCAGTCAAACACGTGGAGGATGTGCAGAAAGAACATAACATTACAGGACTCTGGAAATGCTATTAGATTGACCTATGCATAATGATTTATTTTCTCAAAATTCTAAATCTTATTTAAATAGACTGCACTAAGAAACATCTCTATCTAAATATCACTAACATAATCCACGTGTTTTAAGTAAGGCATGAATATACAACAAGTGTGTGGTAAGTATGAAGCTTTAGTGACCATGAATCATTTTATCTGATAATGCTAAAGATATTTCAGATAATTATTTTGTGGTGGTTTGCAGAGATTGTAAAAAATGTGCAAGCAAAGTCTGTTATATTCTTTCTCTTGTGAGGTCAGGTGAGGGAAAACACGATGCTGTGTCCATCACTATGTTAACACTTCACAGTGGGAAAGTGCCTACAGAGTAAACACCTCTATACCTAAACTCTCTTTATAATCCTTTGAAATCTAGAAACTATAATCAATGGAATCTAAGATGTGATTCATGCCATGCTAAAGTGACTATGTAATATAAGTGTAATGAACTGCGCTTTAAAATTTCTTATTTCTTTCCACTGGCAATAAAGGAAACATAACTGACCACCTCCATGTAGTTACTTACACTATTTCTGGGTATTTTTTTACGCAAAAAGACTTTGAACTTTGAAGACAAAATGAATGTCTCCTATCAGTTGTACAAACCGCTAAAGTAGGAGCAGTAGAAACTAATAAAATGAAAATTAAACTGATGTGTGTTTATTCTGTATAAAAAGTATCCACGGGATGTTTTAAAGGGCTAAATTAGCCTCAGAGCCCCTAAAATAATTTTAAAATAATTTCAGAAATCTTCTGTTTTTAACTCCAGAGTCTCCTATCTGTGACATAATGGACAAGTCATTTTGTCCTTTAGAAGGGGTCTCATTTAAAAAAAAAAAAAAAGATTTTTTTTTCATAATAAAGTTTATTATGAATGTACTATTATTTGGTCAGGGATAAAATACTATAACTGCTATAAATGTTAGATGAGCTCATGAACATATTTATGGCAGTCTGTTTCTGCGGGCTTTAATGAAGTTGGAGAGAAAAAAGTCACAGATCAAACACAGATCTTTAAAAGCTTTTGCCACAAATCCCCTTTTCAGTAAATTAAGTCTATTTTTTCTTTATTCTTTTTTTTTTCAAAGATGGTCAGCTACTCTGTTCAAAAGAAAGAAATAATCATAATCAATGGGAAAATAGATTTATTAAAAAAAAAAAAAAAAGACATGCACTTGTGGAAACATTTTCTTAAAATATGATCAAAACTTACCTTTTTTTGACAAAGAATAGTTCATTATCACTGCAAGGAGGATATTTACTGTACTGGATAGTAATCAACTAGTGAAGCACTGCAGAAGTTTAGTAATGTTACATTACTGTATACAATTTAATGCAATGAGTGAGTAGTCCCTGATTTGTGCAAAAGTTTTGTGACTTTATGCACATTAAAGAACCACATAGAGAGGGAGAATAGAGAAATTATGGATGAGCTTCACAAGGGCTTTGATAGGATACAGACTCTGCTTCCTTTTAATCATCTGGATATCATCTGGCTGATCATCTGCTTCTTCACAAAGGAAAACAAACACTAGACATTTTTGGCACAAGATTTAAGTTGACTGGGATCTAACAGCAGCTGTAGATCAAGCCCCTCCATAGTAACCCTCCCCCTCAGCAGAGATTCTAATTTTAAATATTTAGATTTCCATGTAGATGAGGCTGTGTACTTCTGCAGATATACTCATGCCTTTGTTTATAGAAAAGGGGCTGGGATGAAATTAGGTGTGTTTTATTATTTGAAGACTTGTTATACTTTGCCTGTCAGGAGAAATTTAGCAGTATAATTAATGTTTTCATGAATTAAACACAGGATTCCAATAGATACAGAGAGCGTATTTTAAGTAAAATATATGGTTGTGCTATCATCTGTTTAACAGACTTTTCTAGTTCATATTTCAGTGTCCATTTTGAATTCTAGTGTGTTTTTTTCTTCCATTATTATGCCTTTTTTGCTTTGCATAGGAAAAAAAAAAACACATTTTTTATTTACTACAAAGAACAGAAAAATCTTTTTGATATTCTTCTAGCATTCAGAATATTTGAATAGGGACTAAACTTAAACATAAATCTGGGGTTTTACATCTCAATATGCCTCTTTGGAGAACAAAGACAGAAATACTTCCAAACATTGGAAACATTGAGCATAGAAATATGTCCCCTGAAAAGAATGCAAACATTTTAAAAGTAGTTTTACCAGCTTATCCAAATATAAAGTCACAGAGATAAATAAAACCTATTGGAGGATCTGAATTCAGATGTTCAAAATCTTAAGGCTCCAAAAGGAAGAAAAAAGATTATCAAGCTGGGTCAGCAGCTACCTGCTCTCTGTCTGAGTGAAGATGGCTACAGCAGGCAATTTTTTTACATTTTACATTTTTTAATGATTTACGTCCTTCACTCCAGGTCACAAAGCAGGGAGTCCAGAAACAGTTTCAATGACATAGCAAGCTCTTTTTAAGACTTTAATTTTGTGAGAAAATGACAAAATGATGATACATATCAGTTATGAGAAATTCCTTGTTTCCAAATGCAGTTTCCAAGAGTAAGAATTTGATGTTAATCACAGTTTTCTGTTTATATTTATCTCTTTATTAATATTAAGAAAAATCTTTAAAATGAGAATTATAATAGAAAAAAAAGAATTATTTTAAAATCTAATTTATTCCACTATATGATTTGATTTGGAGAAGAGTTTGACTGTTTATTTGGGCATATACATACATTGGAGAGATTGCCACATAAATGGACTGGGAAAGTGAAGTTCAATCAAAATGATGAATTAAGATTTAGATGTTTCTGACTTTCAATGAAAACAATATAGTCTCATCAAAGGTGTGTAGTCAAGCCAGCTCACTCCGAGAAAAGCTAGTAAAAGAAATTGGAGAATAATAAATAGAGGAATATGTGCTTATGAAGACTTTAAATCAGAGAATTGAAATACCCTATAATTTGATCTCTAGATTCTTTTTAATTCTACATTCTAATTACTTCTAAAGCCAATGATTTAACCTGCCCCATTTTAATCAGGAGAAGCCTTAAAACTCTATGATGAAACAAATGACCTGGGTAGATTTTTACTTCCTTGTCATTGTTACCAATGGATCTTTCATTTCAAAATAATATGTTGCTTAAATTGCTGTCTAGTTTTCCTTAACTAGCCCACAGGAGTGTTTGGTATATGAAGAACATTACTCATACTCTATGCAATATAATCTTTAATGTAATAGACTTTTCCAAGTGGTAGTGGCTAAACACTAATCATTCTATCACTATTCCAGAGGCAAAGAATCAGATTTTGCTCTATATTGCATTGTAACTGCATCAGCAGGTCTTCTTTTGAAATATGTGGAGTCATTATAGATCTACACCCCCCCTAATTAAAAAGTGTTTTTTTTTTCCCTCTGTACAACATAAAACAATGGTAGTATGTATGTGGTATGTATGTGGTATGTATGTGGTCCATAAGTCACACACGGAGAAGATAGTATACAGGTAGGCAAGCACAGAGTGCACACCTGCCACAGCTACTTGTGATACACCAGGTAATACCAGTTGTGAAGGTGGTGATAGCTAAAAGAAAAGCTTAAGTGACTCACATCTGCATCTTGCAAGATTCCCAGATACATGCACAGAGAAATATTCATCCCTTTCACAGGAAGAAGAGAAGGTTCAGATCACCACTTCCTCAAGGTCTTAAGCACCCAGTTCTATGAAAATGTATTTGAGGACTAGGAAACTAGGGACGAGGTAAATCTAAATTTAAGAAGGGATGGACTTTCCACCAGACATTCCAATAGAATGAACTTTATAAGCCAGCTGTTCCTGTTGTATATTCCTTATAATGAGAATGGAGTCTAATACAAATGGAATCAGACCACTCTTTTAAGATGCTATATTAGCTTTAACAAATTTAGGCTTCTATTTCCAGTTGCTTTGAATCACACCCAAGTTAGACATTTCAAAGAGACCAGCACTGCAAAAATCCCCTTTTCCAACAAAAACAACAAATCCCGACTTTTTATCTTTATAGAAGAAATATCTCCTCTACTCAATTACCAGAAGACTGTTGACATTGGAATAGTTTGTTTTAATTCTGTCACAGAGAGATAGTGGAAGAGTTATAACAAATGCACTTCAAATTTGTTACCATTAGACACAATAAGGTGGTTAAAATCTTAATAATTGGACTATATCTGCATTCCCTCTGTTGCTATAGCAATTGCAGCAGAGCAATGGAAAAAATGAGAAAATAACCCATGGCTGAGGTTTAATTATAATTGATTTGTCTGGTTGTAGATAGAATGAAGACAGATGTACACCATGTTACTCATAAACTGACATAATCTTGCTACCAAGTGAGAATGAAAAAAGACGTATTTATAATCATTTAGAAGAAAAAGTTGTGCTCTTAGAAAAGCTCTGTGCACACTACATGATCAAGAAGTGTAGACTAGAAGATGCAAGCTACTGCAAGGGTATTTATTTTGGACTACTCCTAGTTTAGTCCTGTGAGCTGAACGCCCATTAAGAGCTAGAGCCACTGAGTGCATTCCTGGAATACCTCTGCTTCCAGATGGCTCTACAATATGAACTAAAGCAGGGAAGGAGGGGACAAAAGAGCCCTCCATACCATTAATGGGGATCTAGTCAATGAAGTCAATGGAGTTTACAACTTAAGTGTCTGTTTTTTGCCACTAACTGCAGTGAGAGTTTGGCATGACCAGTTTTCTAAAGAAAGACAAGTGCCACCTTCTTTGTCTCTGAAAGTAAGAACTAACAGTGGGAATAGGACATTTTTAACAACAGTCCTCCATATAGTCATATTCACACTCTCTTTAAATGTGCTTAAACCTCCTGCATTCCACTCAGAATGTTTCTTTTCTACCTCTTCTATCTATTTTCTAAGAACTCAGTGGAATACAGTTTTCTATTCCCCGCTCTTGGTTAAAATTGGCAGTAGGTTCAAAAGCCATACAGGAATGTCCTGACAGATAAAAATGCAGAAAAGCTGCTCAATTATGTAAACTTTAAATAAATGAAAAAAAAATCTTGAAAATATTGTTAAAATCACAGCAGAAGAGCCAAAAAATTATCTACATTATATAAAAGGTGTCAAAGTTTTATAAGTTTTACAGTCAAATTTGCACTGCTTTACTAACCATAGGTAAGCAATGTATCACTATAGTTTTTTTTTTTTTTTTTTTTTTTTTTTTTTTCCCAGAGTCACTAGCTGTTAAGTAAATATCTTTCTTTCAAGTCATTCACTTCCATTTTGGTTTTAAGTTACATGGGCAAAAAGAGCTAAAAGTGGAAGCAGAGAGACACTAAAATTCTGCAAAGAATACACGAGAAAGAAGCATTCCTTTATTTACTTATACTTGCACAAAAGGATATTTGAAAAGTGAAAATGCTAATGGCAGTTAAAGTATTGGGTATCTTGGGCAATTTAAATCCTTAAAGATTACTGTAGAGAGAAAGATATTTCCACATACTTATTCTCTGCCAGTATCAGAAATTCCCCTTTATTAAACAAGTTCAAATAACAGCTCAGAGTTTCCAAACACTTCAGGAAAATGTGAAGCATTCTGTTTTCCACAGAGGAAAAAAAAAAAAAAAAAAAAANAAAAGTGAAAATGCTAATGGCAGTTAAAGTATTGGGTATCTTGGGCAATTTAAATCCTTAAAGATTACTGTAGAGAGAAAGATATTTCCACATACAATTTCTCATATAGTTTCTAAAATTTCGTAAAATAAATAGTAACAAAATTTACATACATTATGGAAATTATATAAAGGAAGAATTGACTTAATGTGTTATGCATTTCAAAAAAAAAAAAAAAAAAAAAAAGACAATATTTTTGTTTCTGGGGTAAGTCATTTTATATTAAGTGAAACAACAAACCCAGAAAAAAATCTAGAAAATCTAATTGCCATGAAAGGACTATTCCATTTGAGAACTGCAGCTGCCCCCCTGGAGAGAGCACAGTCCTGGAAATTGAAACATATACTACATGGAAAAAAGGAATCACTACCATTTTTAATGTTATAGCTTCATATACCACAAAACAGGTACGTCTGCCAGTTTCTTCTAGAATTAAAAAATATTTTCATTTACTATTAGCAAGATTCAAATATTTTACTGTACTTGGTTTTCCTAAGCTTCTGCCAGCAGCAGTTTATATTTTGGAAAGTGGCAGAGAAAGTATATAAGCATATTATGTATGTAAGCACAGATTGTTATTGATCCTTCTGGAAGTAACAATGTTAAATGTTCTTGCTGTTGGTTGAGAAGATTTTCTGATCTATTAGTGAAAATAACACAAATTGTTTCAGTCAAAGAGCAAATTTTCACTCCTCACTTTCCTATTTAATATTAATTTGGTGAAGGAACAAGGATAAAGGAACACAAGACAGAGACAGTCTGACTGAAAATGTTCAGGCCAAGATAGAATCATAGAAATATAGAAACATAGAATCATTATGGTTGGAAAAGACTTTCAAGATCAAAGATGGAGCATACCAGTGTCATAGAAAGCAAAATAAAGAATGAAATAGAAATGCCCTATACTAGAAGTATGAAGAACAAAACTCCTTTAAATCTTAATGTCGCATTAAGAATTTAGAAAGCCAACAAATCATCCAATGGTGAGGGCATAGACCTGGTATGGAATTTTCAATCTAGTATTTTTATGTCGGAAAATACCAAAGAGTTTCACATCTTTCTTGAGAAATGAAGCTTTTTAACAGAAGGTTTTAATGAAAAACTTTAACACAGCCAGTTTCAGCATGGAGTTTTTGAGCAAAGCAAACGTAAAGAAGACAGGAGAGCAGCCCATAGTTGAGAGAGGTAAGTATGGCACATAGCTCTGGAGCCCTGATCCTGAATCGTTTATATGAGTTTGAACAGCTGCACCATGAGAGGCACGACTGAATATTCAGTGATCTTGTGGTTAAGACACCAAAACTGGATTGTGCAAAGAACTAGATGTGCAAAGCACGGATATGAATGATATACTTCTATACTGCTGCATTACCTGTTAGAGTGTTCTGTGGTGGGTCTCTTGCCTTTGGTTTTGACCAGACATTCCATCTTGTTGATATGTACTGGTTTCAACATTTTCCAATAAAGCAAGTTTCACTGGAAAATTCCCAACTAGCTTTCATCAAGAATGGGCTCTTGTTCATTGGGCCAGATGAGCCACCCCACCACCTTTCCCACACTTTTTGGCAGGTCGCACTTAGTAAGAGTGCCAATGGGCATCATCCCAACCCTGGGAGGTCTTCACTGTAAACTGAACTAGGCACTCAGGAGACTACAGCGAATTAAGACTGCAGCTGGAAATGTTCTTATTACAGGATAAAGAAAGGTCTGGAGAAAAGCAGCTCATAATCATGGTATCAAGCTGCCGCAGATGCCTGAACAAGTGCTAGGAAAAAAATATTGGGCTGAAAACAGGAAAATGATGTACCCTATTTAGAAATCAGATGTCAATTAGACAGTGAGAAACTGAAAGCCATGAATGCTGTGCCCAAAAGAAAAATTAAAAAGGGACTGTGATAATGTATCTGTTCGGATACTGCAATTACCTATGGGAAATCCAAGGTAATTCAGGCAATTAATTACGCAGTGCAAAAGCGGATAGTGACTTAAGAAGATAAGCAAAGCATTAATCCTAGTATTCAACCCCATAAAAGAGCTAAAAGCTTCCCAGAAGGCAATAGGAGTGCTAGTTTCTCATGAAGATCTGTGGCTGCGTTCTGTATAAAGAAATGAGTGAAACGAATTAGTCAAATGTGTGGTATCACCACAAGGGCTGGTAACAACTTCAACCCACTTCTATCTCTTCATTGAAAATTTTGAAGATGGCAGACAGTAGAAGAGTTCATCCTGTAGAACTAGCCATTTCTCTAAGAGCAACTGTCCCAGGAAGTTAGTCCTTACTACAACCAAAACATCTGAGTTTTCTTTAAAAAGGCAGGATAAAGCAAAGTTCCAGAGAATTTGGAAGCTGGCACAAATGTATCCATCATGCAAAGAAAGAGCTATGGATGAGCGGGGGGAAAACTACTTCCCAAGCAGAAATGTTAAATGAGTAGCATATGTGGATCTATGCAAAATATTTATAGTCCAGTAATCAATAAAACAAGGAGAGCTATAACAGTTTTTTTTTTTTTNTTTTTTTTTTTTTTTTTTTTTTTTTTACTAAAAATAACAGAAATTATAGAAGAACAACAGATTAGTAGTCTATTTTCTAGTAAGTGGGCTGAATGGAATACATTCAGGGCAAAATTAAGCTCATAAACAAAATTGCCTATGATACCTACAGGACTTGTCAACAACTTGTGCTTGTGAGCCCAACTCACAATTGTGCTGAGACCACTAACATCAGGAAGACCAAGACTTTCTTACTGCTTCTGTTCACTTCCCTACCATGATTGCCACTTACACACACTCAGCTTACACACAAATTGAGGCAGACACCATTTTTTTTTGATCTTTAGAAGACTGTGTGGCAAAGCTGACCTGTTCAGACAACAGATCTTCATACCCTGCAGTAGAGCACAAATCAATCAGTGTCAGCTGGGAACTTAAGCACAAGTTATCATCTACTAGATACATTGAAAGCAAATGAAGACAGTTATAAGGCATCCTAGAGTCCAGCACCATATGAGGAGGGATGTCAATAAAAGATGAATTAAAGAACAAATTTTTTGTTTTATACTCACACAGAAGAATGAATGACCAAAAAAAAAAAAAAAAAAAAGGCAAATTAATGATCCAGACCCCAGGATCAACATACCCAGGACAGCAGATCTGGCTGAACTGTAAAACAGAACAAGCGAGGTCCATAGCAGACAGTACTGCAATAGACAATCAGTCATTGCAGTCATGAGTGGACAGTCATCTTGTCTGTAGTTAGCATTTTCATATCAGTAGTCTTGGAATTATGAATTTCATTTTATCTTATGTAACCTGACTGCTTCTGTAAGTAGTTACACGTTCAAAGGTGTATTGGAAGTCAGTGGCAGACTTGGAAACTGAGTTTTGACTTGTAAAATAGAACTATATGCTATTAGTGGCCTATTAGTGACAAATGTTCATATGCTGGGATTAAATGGAAGCTGAATTTACCTGCCAAGTTCACAGTCTACAAAATAGCTCTGGGCCTTGCTTATTTTAAATCTAATCTTAAATCTAATTGAAAATAAACTATTGTTATCTTTTACGTTCTATACAGCATTTTTGTATATGTTTGAGATTTTTCTTTTCAGTTTTTGGAGAATAAAGTGAGAGGAGGACATTGCCAGTTTCCTTTCAAGGTGGTACTTTATAAGTATAGATTTTATTTTTCTGCACACAAGCTTATAATCAACTTTTAACACCCATTTTGCCTGAAGCTAAGATAGTCTTTTCTGCTTATATAAAGGAGGATATATAAAGAATGGTGTATCTCTATAGATATTTTATAGTGTCTCCATGACCTGGTTTCTGTTTATTCTGATATTTTGGAAGCTCCTGCCTTCAGATTCAGTGAAGTTTGAGAAAGAGCAAGCAGAAGGACACGGAGACCATGTGCTTGACACAGGAACCTCCCTTGCTGACCCCACGTATTTCTAGTTGGAAATCCAAGTAAGAGTTAACGGCTTCTTCAAGCTAATGCAGATAACTTCCTTCAATCCTACATGACTGTTCCTGGCAGCTGATAGGGGACATTACATGTGGCAATGCGCTTGTGAAGGATGATGTGGCCATACTAGTGGCATAAGGGGTTTTAGGGGGTGCTCTAAACTGGACCCTACCTTTGCTCATGCTTATGAATCAAAGAATCACAAAATACTTGCTTGAGTTTAAACAAAGTGCAACTTTTTGCTGTTATTGGAGTTTAACAAAATTGTTCCAGCAGTCAGCTCACCCTGCCATGGACTACGTGATTCTCAGAAAGCACCATCACTCACTGCATTGAAATAGCTGATTTATTACTCACAGGTGTGAGCTAATTATTACATATTTATTACTTATTATTTTATTATGTGTTTATTTTGGAGAGGCAATATACTATCTGTAATTAGGCTTGCAACCATCATGGAGACTTTTTTTAAGCTGCTGTATATGTTTGGCTTGCCTTGGCTTGAAAATTATTCTGCAGGCAATGGGGAATGTGTCTTGCCTTACTTTGATAAAAACACATGTCTAAGTGCTCAAATTTCAACTCAGAAATAGCATTTACTTTTCTTGATTGTTCTTTTCAGTAGGTCTAAGAATATGTTTGGTGAAGTAATCAAAACTATTTTGTTCAGCTTTAACAAATTTCCTATGAAATCATACATTCTGAAGCATTTGAGACTTAGTTTTGCCTTGAGTTCCAACCTCAAAAAGTCTGAGCATCCACAAAACCTGCGTGCAACCAGTTGGCATCTGCCTATTCATGATTCATCTCTGGATTTGGGGGTTTGAAATCTGCTTTGCATTTGTTGCACAGGCATCAGGCATGCCAGATTAACAGGATATTTGGTCATGAAACAGGGAGATAAGCTGTATTTAATTTGGACTGAAGCACTGCAAATTCCTTACTAGGTTTTGTTCTTGCATTTTAATTTTTGTTGTTGTTGTTTGTTTATTCTTTTCTGTTACCAAAAGATTCTGAGTTCTTTTCTCCTTATTTAGATGTAAAACCTTGTTACTCTAACAAGGTCCTAGAGTTTAAGTGGTATAGAAGGGTAAAACATTTGATTAACATTTGATTCTTTGGCAATTTACAACTATCACAAGCAGATCTGTGATTTTTTTTTCTTTTTTTTTTTTTAAGGAATAATCTTCTCTCTTGAATAACTTTTGGTTGACTTTCCCCATGAACTTATCAGAGCAAAGCTCTTGCAGTCCTCAAGCAACCAATTTGCAATTGGTTTTAGCACATCTTCCTTTAGAAGGTAAGTGTATTTATTTTGATTCTAATTTGCTCTGTTATTACTTAAAGTGAATAGAGATTTTTCTTTTTACAGTTTTATTAAAATCTCAACAGTGATAATCATCCTTCTTTTGACTTCAGAGTTTCTCAGGGCCTAATTTATTTCACTGTTTTACAGTTATTCTGTTATTAATCAAAAAAAAAAAAGAAATAATAGCTATTTTTTTTCTCTCTTAGGCAATAAACACCTTGAGACTTCACAACTGATCTCTCATTTGTTTAGTTAAAAGACGTCTTTATTACCTCTTCTAGCTGAGGCTCTAGCATCTTCAAAAAGGTGCAAACATTTTGGCATACTAAATGCTTTTTGATGTGTCAAGCTCTAAGGAGTAAACAGACTTGTAAGTTGTCAGCAGATGGTCTGAAAAAGTAATTACCAAGGGGCCCTTTAAAAGGATTAGGGTCCTTTAATATGCTGATTAATCAGCTTTAAAATAATGAATATCCTTGTAAGTAAGTCTTTCCAAGCAAATGAAATGTCTTTTCTTGCTAGTACATGAAAATGACATTTGAAAAATCAACAAGGATTAATATATGAACTGAAGTATACAGTTATTTGCAGAAATAAAAATGTGCTTAGCTACACAGCTACTGACTATATGGACTGTCAGATTACACATCATATTTAGAGCTTTTCTTATTCTTCCAGGAGTAGGTAACAAGCATCCTATTGACTCCAAGGAAAGTACAATCAGGAGTGTATGGCCTCAGACTACATGCACAACAGATCCTGAGAACTGCTTTGCATTTTCACTTGGATCTTTATAACTCCACCTGTTGAATAACACCCCTAAACTACAGGTTACTGAGAACATTTAACATCTCAAGTTGCTTGGCACTTGGTGAAAGTAAGTGATAATAGACCCACTCTTCAGAGCTCTAATTAGAACTATGCATTAGAAAGGGCTCTGAAAGATTCCTGAGCCAAAAGCAACCCCCAAAAGCAAATAAATACCAGAGAAATGTCCTTTTTAAAGTCCAACTGTAATTATTATTCATTTAAATGTACAAATCTTCTTCTCTTCAAACAAACAAAAATTGTTTGTAAAAGCTTCTAAACTTTAAGTGGCTTGTCACTCCTGTGTCTTTTTATGAACTTAATGGAAGGAAAATGTCAAACGTCCTGTTGGGTGGAACAAGATTGAGTCTTTCATCTGTGATCTGTAGAACAAAGAGTATGCTTACTTAATTTTTCATTTTTACATCTACTTTCTGTGTATGCTAAGTATTCTCCTTGACTTCAACCCAAATTACTATGTGCAGTAATTTAACATTTTACATGACGTTCTCCAAAAACTACCCCACAGTTCTAATAGTTTTGTATGAGTTTAGATCAGAGAGTAGTATTTTGGAATTCAAAGACTACTTACACTTGTAAAATTAAGCACATGTATAACTGTTTGCAGGAGGAGTGCCTAAATTACTTGTTGTCTCTGTAATATTTCCAGGTTGCTTTTATGATTTTTGCTCCCTCTTGTACTTACAGCCCTTACTATTATAAAACTATTATAAAACTGCATTAAGTGTTATTTGCCCATTCTTTGAGGTCATATATGAAAACAACAAATAAAAGGCCCAGCACCCTATTGGATGTTTTCCCTGCAATGCCTTCATATTCTTCAATGTGCTTTCCTGGACTGCCAAGCTATTCTGACAGATCACTTTACATAAATAAATAAATAGATAAATAAAATAAGATTTGATGATGCAGTGTATTGTGTGCTCTTTTGCAGTCAAAAGCCGAATGTTTTTTCCCAGAACAATTCACTAAATCCATGGCAGCTTTAGGACTGTTTAAGATCACCATTGGGCATTATGAGATAGCACTGTATTATGCAGATAGCTGTGGAACAGAATAATGTCTTTCTCCCTGTCCTCCTACCCTAGGCTAAATGTTTAGAAGTAATGAATACATTTGAACCTTAAAAGTTCTTTCAAACTAGCATTTCTAAAAGCTGACAGTTTTGCCACAAAGAGCAGAAATCCCAATCTCTTTAAACCCATTTAATAAAATTTCCATTATCTTCAGTGTTATCACCCTGATTGGATGCTTATTTTCTGTATACTTGGCAATAGGATGTATTCTAAGTTTAACATTGAGGAGGGTCAAAAATATAGTTTTTTATACACACACACACATACACACACACACACATATATATAGATTTAAGTTAGACCAATTTGGTGAGTCATTTGAAAGAGTGAAGCAAAGGTTCCTTATTTAGAAACTTCCAAGGCCTCAGCTGAGATGACGTTTTTATATACACTGCAAGTTACAGAAACCTGTGGAGTGCAGCAGGATTTGCAGGTTTTCCTGTCAGGTTGTTGAGCCTGAGGCTACTGTAGATAGTCTAATTTTAAGGCTGCACTAGCTGTGCTTTACTTACTTACTGTACTCCTCCTTCTGACAAAAAATCATGCAGTGTGTGAAGTTAACTATGTGTGATAATGTACACAAAAAAATAATACTTGAAGGCCAGCTTTAATATTACAGACAGATGGGTATATGCACATATACATGCATGCATATACAAATATATTTTATATGTACTTTAAGTGTATATACTTCCAATCAAGAAAGTAGGATAAAAATGTGCAGAAAATAACTGCAGCATACAGGCAAACTTTGTGGCTTAGGATAGGCTTCTAAATCCTAGAAGTGGGAAAGCAACTTAAAGTACAAGCACTAATACATATTGTCTAGCTGTTTTCAACTTTTTTTATTTCTTTTTTTGAAGCCCTAGATACTTTTTTACTGTCAATGCAAATGTTTGTCAGACTTGCAACAATGAACTTGCTTTTCTTGTAGTGCAAGTTTCATGATCACTAATACTAAATCTGTGCACTACTGGACAAATGTTTGCTGGGGTGAGATCAGGTGTGAACATGCACTCACTTTCTACTAAATTAAATGCTGTTTAATGCTCTCTATGGCATCTTCTAATAGGCCCAAGGAACTGTGCTGTTTCTAACCTGACAGAGCCCCCAGACTGCTTCTTACTACCATATTAAATCAGATACTTCAGCTGCGGTAACAGCAGCTTAAGGCGACCTCCAGCCCCGTAGTTTGTAAGGCCAGATGATAAGCTAGGTGAATGAACAGATGCAAACCAAAAACGACCCCAGAAAAATCCTGCTGTTTCCACGATCCCAGCTGAATTCAGTGCTCTGACTACCCGGAAGGCACCACAAGCAATTGCGCTTGTGCACTGGGACGGGTGGACGGGTGGCACTGGGGCAAGTCTGTACAGGCAGCAGCACCGAAAAGGAAAAATTTCCGCCACCAATGCTCGAGAAAGCAGCATGTGGAGCTATTCTCAGGTGGTGCTTTTATGCTCTTGTCCTCCCCACTTGAAGCAATGTTAAGGTCTTCAGACCACAGGCTAGCACCTATTCCCTGAACGGCCAAAGAAGCAGAGTTATGGCCATCTTCAGGACACTCATGTTTAATGAACTGTTGCAGCAATTCTGATTTCTCTGTCTCCTACAGTCTGGCTTACTTTGTCTGAAGTCTGCATGCTTAGACCAAGCTCATGAAGGGCTCTCTGTTCAGAAAAGATTCTTAACTTTCCGCATATGCTCAACTACTGTTGACCTCAGCAGATTTTCATTTTTGTGTTTCATAGTTCTTAAATACATGCACGACTGCTCTTCCAACCCAGGAGTTTTTGCAACAGTCTGCTACAGCTCCTTGTATGCCACTGAACACTGATACTTGTTTTGCATGTACAAACTACCCAGTAATGGCTTATGTGGTAAAATTATTCATTTGTTTGAGCTTCTGTAACACAGCCTATCATTAAAAAGAAAAATCTTTATGCTTTACTTAACAGTATCCATTTAAGACAATAAATTAGAGAATGAAGTATTTAGAAAGCACTAAAGTTTAAGTAATAGTAATCAAAAATGCAAAACACATCAGGCAGCTATACTTAAAAAATAATAATAAAAATTCCTACCACTTCATTTTTAACGGTTGCCATTTTTTAAACAACCACATGCTTTCAAAATCCATGCAGGAGTTCATGGTTTTAGTTTTAGCTCTGAATGCCTGTTTTTGTTAATTTTATTTTAACATACTTTATGGTTTATTTTTTATGACACACAGTCAGATGTATGTGTATACAGCACATTTATTTATAATATAAAGGATTAATTTATATATGAACTGAAATATACACAAGACTAAGTTTTTTTGGCTACATTTCTTTTGATGCTATTTTTAAATAGTATTATTTAACTAATAAGATGCATGTCCAAGTGTTTAACATTGCCCTGGGGGAGTTATAGTCTCTGAGGAACACATTGCTCACAGCTGCAGTAAAATATCCATCACTGAAAATTTCAGCACTTTTAATTCCATGTCAGTGACATCACTGGGAGAACTGAAATATTACACACATGTGGTACTCAGTGAGTGTGTGTGAAATTATCAAAATATTAGGAAAGTAATTCTGTGTTTATCATTAGCAGATTTTTCTAACAAAAAAAATAGAATGAAATATATTAGCAGGGTGGATTTTTTTGATTAAATTTGATGTATGATTAAAATAAGATGTATTTCTTCCAAAGTTTAAAGTGATCACCAAACCTCTTCCTGTTTACTTTAGTTTTTAGCTTTTGTTTCACAAAATTGGGAAATTCATGCTGCAATATTAGCTCAGCCAAGTTTGTGGAGTCTTTTTTGATTATAAATCACTCAAAGTATTACTCAATTATTTGAGTCTGCAGTTCAGTGAAAGCCATGGTGCCTTATTCATTGCTACCAGATTTGGGCCCAGCCTGATCAGATGGAAATACCACTTTGATTTTGAGATTATTCATGTAGACCAAAGAATCTAATATCCCTTACTGTGGCAATGTGTATTCTAATGAATCTAGGGTATGGTGGGATGTTGACTCTGTTGCTGGTTTCTCTCTAGCCCTTTGCTTTTTCTAGGGCTAAACTCAGTACAGCCCAAAAAACAAGACACTGAACCTTTTTCTTTCTGGCATTACTAGAGTCCTGCACCTATTTCTGCCCTTCATTTCCTCCTCATATGCTGCAACAACAGCTGAGAACACAACTGCAAGGAGAGTCCCTGAACCAGAACTCTCTTGCTTGGCGATGACAGCTCATAAGCAGAAGTGTGTCTGGAGATTCAACATGGGCAACTCTCGGCATTGCTAAATATTTCCTTTGGTAGAGTAAAGAATATAGATATCCGTGGAAAGGAATGATTGTTGCAGCTGGCTGTGCTGGAATCCCAGGAAGAAAACAGCAATGGAAAACTTCACAATAGACAACATTCATAGGAATGTGTGCTGATCATATTCTTAGCTTCCCAGGAAGAAAACTAAACTCTAACAGTTATTGACGGCAAGAAAAGAAGTGCTAGAGCCATTAGGAAATGGCCAAACCTCAGTATCTTACCTAGGGCTAGAAAGTTGACAGCTAGCAAGGCAATGTCAAAAGTGACATTTGCATTTCAAAGGCTTCCCAGGCCATACAGCCTCCATGATAAATGCAACAGTCCAGGAAGAGTTTTGCTTCTATAATATTCACAAAATGTGTCAGAGCCATCAACAGGATTTGTCCGTGCTCTACAGTTTTTCCTCATTTAACATTAACAGGATCAATACAAAGAGAATGTCGCTGGCCAGTTGCTCAGCTGATGTTTTCTGCAGTTCTTGCTGGACTGGTGCTCAGCCCATCAGGATCTGCCAGTTGCATTTGTTGCTTTCTGATTCAAGCTGCTCTTTGGTGCTGGCTGAGGAAGTCAGACTTCATCGGTAACCATGACTATTGCCGCTAAATACTTGAGCAGCTGCTAAGGATGGCTGTGATGTGTATTTGGATATCCAAAAAACATCTTGGGGCCCTTCTTTGTCAAGTTTGATGTTCACCATGGCTTTTTTCTGGGACAATGTTTGCTTATTTGCTCTTATATAAGAATTGAGAAAACAAAAGGCAGCAGACAGCAGAAAAGTGGGAGCAGGGCCCAATGAAACTACAAAATCCACCATGATTCATTGGCTTGTCTATGATGTCAGTGTGACAACTTTGTGCAAACTTGTGCAAAATGTCCAGTCCTGCTTGCTGTACTGTGACTCTAGGCATGAATTTTGTGAGAGTCCCCTTCTGAGCCAAGTATCAGCTTTCTGTAACCTTCTTCTCTCCCTCTCTTTTCTCCCTCTCCCATTTTTTCCCCCTCAGAATGGAATAAAATACTTGTTTGAGCCTTCAACAGAGCAATAGAATCATTATTTCCTTACTCTCACACAGAACACCCAACATATCTCAAAACAAAAGATGCCTTCTGCAATGATAATGCCTTATTGTCACATTTTTACTTCATGACACACTACTAGATCTTTTTCCACTGGGTCCCCACTTTGCATTTGTATATGATATTTCTCTTAAACATAGCATCTGCAGCTTGTTTTGTGAAATCTTATCTGGTTAATATATCCTTAATGGAGTTTGTTATGTTCACAGACAACATAGAAAACTACTGCATGGTTATTATAAAATTAAAAACAACAGTAAAAAAGTCATATTTGTAAGAAATTTTAATTACCAATGTTACAGCAATATTTATGGTAACTAAAATCAAAAAGCTTTGTCAAATATGTATACCTGAGTATTTAGTTAGTTTGAATGTTCAAAGGCAGAGATTGGGAATAATCTAAAATCCTGGATCTAGTCTAAGCTAGCCATGAAGCTCTTTCTAGTCAGTGGAGGAGAGAAACCTCCAGAGGGTGATTCATTCCAAATGTCTTGAGTGCTTATTTTCAAAAGGTAGCAATCACTCTCTGGAGGTGTCTTTCTGTCTCTGCTGACTACAGAAAAAGCCAAGTGTTTTAGACTAGACACCAAATTTCTAAATTGCTAAAATTACCCAAGATGAGTCCCAGCTGCAACTTATTCCCCCTGAAATATTCAATCAGACCTAAATTCTTCAAAGATTTAGTCCCTAAATCCCATCAATTTCATGCTGTGAATTTCACTTAGCTATTGACTTCAGGAGCTGTTCTGGGCCTAAGTATGGTGCATAATTAATGTCTGAGCGTTGAAACACTGACAAATAAATTTTATCAAATCTGTCCATGATAATTTAAGCAAATATTGTATTTAAACACCCATCTCTCTCATCTGTCAAAAATTTCCATGCCTAGTCCAGAGAGCAGCATGTGTTCAGGCTCCAATGGCTACATCTTCCTTGGAGACAGTGGTGTCTTAGAAAACTAGATTTATCAAAAACATGTTTTCACATTCTCTTTTTGACCATTTCTTGATCTCTCTTGACACGAAACAGTTACTTATTTTAAAATACTATAATAACAAAAAAAAAAAAAAAAAAAAAAAAAAAAAACTAGTAGAGCAGTCCTAGCAGGTAATTTATTACAGTAGCACCATCCCAAAATTACATCTACTTATTTTTATTCAAATTGACAACATTTCAACTTGAGTGTTGCTTAATGACACAAAACTAACTCTTCTTCTTTCGTCTTTGAAATTATAGCATTGTAGATGTTGATTGTTTAATTGTCCTTCCAATCATGCACTTAACTTCCCACTTAGCCCCATACAGGACATGACTTGAAGACATTAACAATCGTCACTAATGTGGATTGCCTTAGGATGTTTAAGTTTATTTGTAATGGAGGCAAACACTTGGTGGATGAGTTCTATAAAAGCTGAACATTTTCAGCCTAGGGCAAAACTTTCAGAAAGAGTTCATATGGTTTTGCTGGTTGTAATCAGTGCATTCAAATTATGCATAATTTGGTTTTCATGGTTTCAGTGTTGGATCACATTGTCAAGTATAATTACTAACAAAAAAGCAGTTTCTATATGCATCTTACAATATTAACCATGGACCTACGACACTCTTGTAGGATTTTCACAATTACTAGGGAATTATTTAATAATGTTTTCTTGTTTTCCTCAAATGTATGTGCAATGGATAATCACAGGAATTGAAAAAAAATGGTCATGATGTCTTAGTGTTATTAAAAACTGAAAGTCATATCAATTGCTAATTGTACACCCAACAAGCAGAAGAAAGGGGGAGTAGGAAATCCTTCTATTTATATGAATTTCCCTTAAAAAAAATCCATAATATAGGAGGAGTTTTGTGTGTATCCAGATAAAGTGGAGAAAAGAGTCTTCTGACTTCAAGAAGGGACTTCTGTGGGGGCTTTGCCTCAATTTTCTGACAGGTGACTTAGGCAAATCTTTCTACTGCCTATAGCAATAGAAACGGAAATATCTCCAGCTGTGTCCTTGAGGAAAAAAAAAAAAAAATCTGCACCTCTGGATTTTTTTTTAATGGACTGTTGAAGGATTCGCAATAGGTAGTGCTGATCTTAGAGGATGATTTCTTACTATCTTCTCCCAAACAATCCTAAATGTCTTCTACAAGAAAGATAGTGAAATTGGCAAGGTTTAGTATGGAATAGGTAGGACATCAGTTCTGCCAATACGCCTGCAAAGTCATTTACTGATAAGAAGGTAGATACATGGGCCATTGATTGCTATCTCCATCTGGATTTAAGTGACTCAAATCTTAAGCAATGTTCTTCTCTTTGCTTTGGTCTCTTGCTGCTAACACTATCTAAATTGCTTTATTTACTCATGACATAGAGAATCGGAAACAAATACTAGAGTCAGGTTTGGATTACCTGTTAATTCATGAGACTGCAAAACTCTAATCCTCAGAATGTCCTTAAAGTCCTAATCACTTAGTGTATGTCATTGTTCACTCCTTTTGACTTTAACTATACACCATTAAACGTAAGTGTGTATAATTGTCTCTCCCAGTGACTGGAAACTCCTTAACCATCCAATTGCGTTTAGGCCATTAAAAGTTATAAATGTTATAAAAGATGCCCTAAATTTAACTGAAACCAGCAAATGTGCAGTATCTTAACTTGGTTTTGCTTAGCTTTACATATAGGTAAAATACTTGCAGTAATCTCCTAACACTAGCGTGATTTGAGGTAGCCCTTTTCAAGAGAGAGGTTACATGGAAGTGACGCTTGATTTCATTGTCAGTGATACACACAAAATGATATTTTGACAGTTTCTGGATCTGCCTTTTGCTTCAACTTAATGCACCTTTTAAAATATGTATGTTTGGGCTTGAATCTGTATACTCATGACTTAAAATAAAAAGAGGATGAAAATTAGACCGTTTCAGTCATCCAGTAAAATCCCAATGAAGGGATTCACTACGCAACTCGCTTTCCTTCACTCCCAACTAATCCAGATGCCATGGTCAGGGATCCCTAAGGAAGAAGAGAGATGGGGAGAGATGTACTGAAGAGAGCATTTTTTACAAGTTTTCCAAGAATTGTTCTCTGGAGCAGGCTTCATGGAAAGGTCTTTCTTTGCCTATGCACCGTCACCATGGATAAGTCCTCTTCTTTGCATGGCCACATGGAAAACTGGAGCAGGGAATTATTCCAGGTCAAAATTCAAGACAGGGGAAGGGAGGAAGGAGGAGAGGTATTGTTTTTGATAGGTGAATTTTCCATCAAATCGGTCACTTAATCCTGTTGACCTTGCATCTCTGGCAATGCTAACGCCAAACAGTGCAGTGTAGGAACGCCTCACTATGCCTAGAGAGAAGGAGGTAGGACAATGTGAGACCTCTCATTTTGGTATATACTCATGTAGGGCAGGAATAATGTAGCCAAACCTGTGAAAATGAGTCCAATAATTTTCACATTTATATTTGCTTATATAGAACCTTAGTACACTCTAACCTTAAAGCTAAAGATGAAGAGATCCCTGGATCTGGCAGTGGCAGATTCAGAGCTTATAGCAGTGTCAGAAATGGTATCTAAGAACTACCTGTGAGAAGAAAAGCTTTATGTCATAAGCTCTCTATTACTGCATACAAGTATTCTACAATTCAAAATATAATCAATTTTAAAATGCTTTATTGAGTATTCGGAGAAAAGAAGCAACAAAGACAAATGGATTCATTTTCTGAATTGATTTACCTTGCTTAAATTAAAGCAGCTTCATATATTACTTACATTTAAAATGCATAAGCTTTTTCTGGTATAAGGGCATAGTACTCAGTGCATGAGTGGTTTTCAAAATTACAAAAACAGAAGTTCTTGCCCTTTTCAACATTTTAATCTCCTTCTGCTTTCTTTTCTTGGATTCTCTCTTCTTCCACTGTTCATAACCACACCATATATATCATTCAGTGTTGCGATAAAATAAGTACAGAGCGCTCTGCTTCTACTTTTTCTTTCCTTTGGATGTTAAAACTGACAGCTTAATGCCTCTGTTACCTCTGTTACCACTTACCAGTGAGTCATTGCCCTTGCCAACACTCAAGATAAGACAAGCTCAATTTTCTCGAATACGAGCTATTTGCTCTGCATTCTGGGAACTGTAGTAGGATTGGCTCCTGGCTATTATAAAGCCATTTTTTATTTTAATATGGTATGCAATAAACATGAACATCTTAATCTTGAATTTTGATTATTTTGCAGAAGCAGCAAATATAGCATTTTTTTAAACCTAAATATAAACACAAAATGTTCACAAATCTTTGCATCTTAGTAAAGAGATATGAAACAACCATACAGGTAGAACCAAAACATGTCACTTTCTGAAATTGAAGGAAGTTTTTCCACTGGCTTCAGCAGGAGCACATGTAAAGCTAATGATGAATAGTATTGAAAAGCTAATTTGGGAACTGCCTGCATTTTCCTGTGTGCTGTTAACAGCATCTCAGTATTTATCTGGCTTTCTTAATCTAGTGCTAACATAATGTTTTTGAAGGGAAGAAAAAGGCTGCAAAGAAAAACAATATATGCCAATGCTGCCAGGACAGTCTTCACTTACAACAACTAAATGAAGGTAGTGTGTTAAAAATGTGAATTGCTTTTTATTTATCCAGTATTTTGCTTGTTTTCTTGCTTGCTAACTTGCTTTTTGTGTGTAGAAAAATGTATGCTTCTGCAGCATTGGTTTGTTTTCCTGCAGTTATTTCCTTAAGGTCTGCCTATAGTCTGTGGATCACAAGTTGACAAAGCATCGCACAGCACTATCTACACACATAACACACCTGAAGTAGCTGCCCTGAAAGTGGCATGAGTATTTTTAGCAATTTATGACTTGCCTGCTTGCTTTGCAAATTCATATCTCCTGACTTAAAATAGAATGAAGCTTTGTTTCTTTAACTTAGTCTGTTTCCTGGGATACATATGGAAATAATAAAAGACATGGAGAAGATATCAACTGTACCCTTCCTGAAGCTGGAGCTGTTGGACTTTTAAGGCTGTCCAAGCTCTACAGAACCTAGGCTGTCATCAGTCTCTTAGGTAAAATGTGTGTATATATATATATATATATATTTATAAAGGTTAGAGGGAAGGTACAATGTTCTTGAGTAGTCTGCCATTTGGCTTCTGCTGTGTGGGGATGTGTAAAGCCTAAGGTAACTGAATCCACTGCAAGGTCTGGGCTTACATATGGAACTCGAACAATAGGTATTTACTTAAATTACAGAGATTACCTCAGACATGAGGAATCCATATGCCCTACCTACTTCCCTGAACCTCTGGAGCTGGGATCCTGTGGGGAACATAATGGGCTTAATTACGGTGTCTGGCCTAGCTGTGCGGGACCCGGAAGGCAAGAGTTAACCTCACCTCACCTTTTACATCCCCGTGACCCCAGGCTTGGGCGCCAACATGTTTGGACCTTTGCAGGGGCTGGAACAGCCTCTGAATTGCTCCGGCTCAGGCTGACCGGCGAGGCGGTGGAGGGAACCCCAATGAACCAGCTCCGCACGCTCCCTCCACGGGCTGCAGTCAGTGTGCGAGGGGACAGGGCTTGATGAGACCCGCCTGTGCAAGGAAGACCCCAAACCACCCACGTGTGGGCAAGGGCTGGCCGCACAGCCCCCCAGGTGCGCGGTGCCCTCGGCGCCCTGGCCAAACACCAGCGCAGGCGCTTGGTCCTGCGCCAGGGCCACCCCGCGGCCGCCGCCACGGAGGGAAGGGCGCAGCGGGGGCTCCATCCAGGTGCTCCCGGCCCGGCCCCGCCGCCGTCACATGGCGGGCAGGCGGGCGGGAGGAAGGGAGGGAGGGGGTTGCGCGCGGGCCGCCCCGCGCCGCTCGGGGCTCGCGCGCCGCTCGGGGGCGGGCTGGGGCGGCCCAAACTTTGCGGAGTGGCTGGCGGCGGCCGCGGCGCTGCGCACCCCCACCGGACCCCCCGGCCTCTTTTTTTTTTTTTTCCCCTTCTTTTTTTCTCCCCTTCTTTCTCTAACCCCCGCTCCTCTTCTCTCTCAGCGTCTTCCCCCCTTCGCGGCGGCTCCGGGGCATGAGCGGGAGCCGCCGGCCGCTCTAAGAGCTCGCGCTGCGCCCGTCTCTGTCAGTGCGGGAGTGCGAGGGACGCGGCGCGCAGCCCGCCATGCCCCGGCCCCGCGCGACCCTCGCTGCCCTCCCGCTGCTGCTGCTGCTGCTGGTGCCCGGGGGCCGCGGCGCCGGCCGCTGCCCCGCGCCCTGCCGCTGCGCCGGGCACCTCGTCGCCTGCAGCCGCCGGGAGCTGAGCCGCGTGCCCGAGCGGCTGCCGCGGGGCGCGGTGCAGCTGTGAGTAGCGGGGCGGCCGGGGCCGGGGGGGCGCCACCGCCATCTTCCGTCTGGCGGCGGCTCGGCTGTGCGGGAGCGGCCGGGGAGGAACGGCGTTTTGGGGAGGGAAGCGCCCGTTGCGAGGGGCGCGGTGGTCCCGGCATGGCTGCGGGCGGGGGGTGGGTGGGAAGTGCGAGGAAGTGTGCGTGCGCCCACGCGGGTCGTGCCGGGCATCGGGTCGGCGCGGAGCGGGAGCCCGAGAAAAACTTGCGCTGCGGCAGCGGGGCGGGGGGAAAACTTGGGAAAGGCGGGAGGGAAAGTTTTTCTGGCGATTGTTTGGAAAAAAAGTACAATAGCCGTCAGGTTCTTATCGCGTTCCAGACACTTTGTGTGTCGGAGGGGAAAAAAAGTTCTATCGGTCCGAGTTTTGTTTGTGCGGTTCTTACTCCTGATTTCGTTCAGCAAGAGTTGTGGGTGAAATACTTGTGTAAGTGCCGAAAGTTGCTATTTTTAATTCGCTGAGGCAGACTTGCTGAATTCATAGTAACGCGACCCGAAATGCTGCGTGCAGAAAATTTACTTTCAGTGACAAACTTTTACGGACAAAACATAAATTATCAGGAACTTTCAGGAAAAAAAAAGAAAAAAAAAAAAAAA
>NW_020455943.1:602158-757735 GCF_003342845.1 Nothoprocta perdicaria
TTTTCTTTTTTTTTCTTTTTCTTTTCTCTTTTTTTTTTTTTCTTGGCTTATGTGATTGAAACATATGAACCAAATACTGGATCTGCTTTGCATTCAACATTTGTCTTACTTGCTATTAAGTTTCATTCCTCCTGTTTTTTTGAGCAGTACCTAACATAAGTTGTCTGGCAAAACTTAAGGTATTTCTGATACTCAGCTACACTTTAGTAGCTGAGGTGAGATTAGTGACGTTAGGTTAAACTCAGATATGTCACCTAAATTAAAACCATTGAAAGTAAAACAGAGAACTTTCATATTTAGAGTTACTTAAAAATATTTTTCACTAGCAATAATCCAAATTTGTCTCTTCCACTTTACTGAGAGAAAATAAAACACATTGCAAGGCTTTTTTTTTTGTGAGCACAGGGGAGATTTTTCTAATTAGAATTCCCTTGGTAATGTAAATTGTCCTTAAGTAAGTTCACATTCCTTTAAAAGCGTGAGAAAATAAGTTCCACTTGTATAAATAAGCTTTGGTGTGCTTCAAGAAACCCTGCTGTGATTACTCATTGGACAGCTGTGTCACTCGGTCTTAAACTCACAGGACTACCTCTTTGTAGGTGTCACCAAACCATGTGGTCTGGCTGCTTTTGTGTAAATATTTCTTTTGTTTGTGCCAAATGCCTTAGAAGTGCCCTGCTCTTTCTTCCTTCCCCTCTTAATAAGAGAACAAGGCAGAGGGTGGCATTGCCTCTTACCTCCTGCTACTCCAGTACTTGCAGCCTTGATTGCACAATGCAAGAATATGATGCTTTGCAATTTTACGTGCTCAAGGAAGGCATGAATAGTCCAGGCTGTTGTTTCTGCAAGCTGGGCACTTACGATTTTTAAAAGATGATTTTCTAATTTTTAGTGGCATGCTTTTTTTTTTTTTTTTTTTTCATTCTCCCCCTCCCCCCTTCCCTTTTTCTTTCCCATGGAAGTCCATACTGTGTAGAGCCAAAGGCTAGCAGTGTAATTGCAGGATTTCCAATGCTCTTTGGAAAACAAAAGCTCCTACACCATGTTCTCAATATAGATAGGCAAGATCTCCTCAGACAGAGTACAGGTTCTTGCTTGAGAAGTTTTTGGGCCCATGTTGGACTTCACATAGCAGGACAGAAAACATGTCTGATGAAGTTGCCTTTTTGAATCTTTGGTTTCACTCTTTCATTCCTATTGTACAGAAATCCTAGTGAAATAAATGAGAGATTGGGATGTAGAAAGACTACATGACCTTACAGTGAAAAAGAGTGAAAAAAGAAAATGAGCCTGGACACTGAGTTAAGTTCAGGGGATTTTCTTGGTGGCAAACATGAGGTTGCTGTATTGCACAAATTATTACCCCATGAAATGGGGGTGTAAAAAGGATATAACTCTCCTCTTTACAGTAGTTTTAGCTCCTGCAAATGAAGTCTGTAACTCTGCTTTCATGTTGAATAATGATAATGCTCTGAAAACAGATCCATATTTGTAACGATTCTGTGTACAAATAGTTTTGAAGTTAGGTTTTAATTTATTTCTAGTATGAGTGCCCTGAGATTGAAAGAATGTTGCTTTGTTAGAATTGATGCTTCATAGCCAGAAGTGGAGGCAGGAAGAGAGTTTGAATATTGGCCAGAGTCTTTAGTGTTTATGAATTTTCAGTGGCTTTCTAGAATGTATCTTACCAGGTTCACCTAAGCATGTTAAAGTTGTTAGAGAGACAGAAGTGAAAATCTAAAAGACAGTTTTCATGAGTGTTTGTATTACATTTTTGGTATTTACATTTTATAAATCCTCTAGTTCTTTACCATAGTTGCCAGAAAAAGAAGAAGGCTGTATGGTTTTCACAGCTGTTTTTCAATATTTTCCAGACTAAAACTTGAACACAGCAAGCTGATTTATGAGTCACTTTGGATCAGTGTCTTAAAACAGCTACAGCCTGCCTTTTTGTTTTTCAGCTCTCTTGATTTCTGCTGAATTAGCAGCTCTATAGGCCCCAGTGGGACTGATTAAGAAGCTGTTGCTGGATTTGCATTTTAAAATTTGACTTGGGGCTCAGGTTTCCGAGTTCTCTAAAGAAGAAGATGATAATTATAACTAAGCATTGTGAATTAGGTTAGAGTCTGAAAGTCATATTTATAAAATGTGTGAAAAAACACTTTCTGCCTACATGCATTAGACCTTCCTTAAATTTTTTTAATCAAATAAACATGGATATTCAGAGTCATGCTTCATTTTTCTGATACAGGGGCTATGTAAATTACGAAATATATTCATACAAAAGCAGATGGGCATTGAAAATGCTTTCTTTCCTAAAAGAACTTTTTAAAGGGCTTTAAGAACTATGGCCTGCTTTTCAAAGTATATTTCAGAAATAAGTGCTGAGATCTGCTTAAATGTTTGATCACTTATTAGAAATTCAAAGTGAAGAACAGGTATGCATACTTTTTATTGTCAAAAAGGAATTTCTCAATATAAGTTTGATTTCTGAAGTTTCAGAATGTACTCACTATTGTGTAGTTCATAGCTTTTGAAATTCTAGTAGTAGAAGTAATCATAGAAGATATTTTCTCCCCACTTTTTATGTGATTTTAACAAGGAAAATTCAGAAGTGGCAAATGCCTAGTAGTAGTATTTTAGTATGATGAGTTTGTTTCACAAGTCTTTTCCATATAGTTCTTAGCAAATGCATTGAAATTTCTAGCTATATGGGACAGAGATGGTAAATTTTTATATTTAAAAATGCCTTGATTCTAGTGCTTGTAAGTTTGGAAACTCCTATAAGCTTAAGCTACACTTAGAATTTTAGTGAAAGACAAATATTTTAACTTTTGGCTGTCTTCCAGTAGTTCTGATTTAACTTATAAGGTAACTTGAAAGAAGTAGGCTTTTTTTTTTCTGAAGTTAGTAATGTCTTTAATACTGAATGGTGTTTATCAAAATACTTATATTTTATGTTTTCCCTGTACTTGGTTAAACAAGCATGTCAATATTTTTTTCTTCAATTTGTGCTTGACAACCTGTTATAAGTAAACAAGGAATGGCGGGTTTGCATGTATGTGTTTTCTAAAGTAGGTGCCACACAGAAAATCTGACGGTATCTGCAGTGTTAAAAAGCAAACACAAAATGGTTTGAAACTGAGCGTAAGTTGTTACGCTCACGGTTGCCTTGATGGACTCCAGATGGATGTAAGCTTGAGCTGTGAGTGAAAGTGTCTGGCTCCAGTGTGGTGATCGTGCACAGCAGTGGTTGTAATTGCAGGATTTTTATAGTTTAAGGACTCTGCCAGATTTTTTCTTTTTTTTTTTTTTTTTTCATGTTATAACTCCAGCAGAACAAATCTACTCACGTCTGTTGCTGTCTGGTAGGTCCTCTAGGCAAACATGTTTTAAATAAACCTTTTGCAGGGTTTTTAGATGAAATGAAGAAATGCAAGTTTTTAGCACTAATGTTGAAAGCTTTTGTTGAAATAATTCCTAATTTCTGATTCTTGTCTAAAGCATGAAGAACAGTAACATATTAGTCCCTAACAGTTCCTAACTTTACTGAATTTAGGCTGTTTATTTGCATAGTTCTCATAATCCCTACGGACAAAAGCCAAATATTGAATTAAGTTTTGGGGTATTTTTTTTTCTGTACTTGGTCTCCTTTAAAGTAACATGTTAGATTCCTATCACTGTTAAAACCCAGTTGTTTGTAATACCATATTTTTCAGTATTTACATTTAAGAATGCAGTATGAAAATCTCAAATCCACAGTTACTATCTTCAGATGTTAAATAAATGTGTTTTTCCTCAAATCTGTGGCCAGAATAATGTTTGCACTAGATTCTTAAGCAATGAAAAATTCAGTCCTGCAACTCAAGTGTGGTTAACCTCATTTACAGGAGAACTCAAAGTCATAATGGTGAAACTAATATTTGTGGATTTTGAGAATCTCAACACTGTATTGGCTTTCTGTAGTTAAGAGGAAAAAATCTTTAGGGCTTTGAACACCTGAGAAAAGACACAGTTGCTTTTCTGCAGGGGCACCCTGACCCCCAGGACTGCAGCTGCTGGTGGAATGGGCAGTCTCTGATCTCCCTGTTGGAGCCAAGTCACTGTCACAGATCCAGTTCAAGAGCTGGAGTTGATTGGGGTCTATGTGGGTTGATATTCTTGGGAAGCAGGTACCTCATGCTGGAAGCATTGAGCAAGTGCAGCACAAAGCACTGAACCGTCAGGGATTTCAAGCATGATTTTACTGTCCCCTTGTGATGCATAAGGAGCCTATGTACATTGCTGGCTTTCAGTTTTCTATCTGTCTTTGAGAATCTGAAATGGTAGATGCAGAGAAACCTGAGATTCCCAGTAGCTCAGGGCGTAGTAATGTGGCAGAACACCTTGCACAGATCTTGAAACTGGCTTGATGTGACCCCTTTTTGGCCCACATGGGGAACAGCATGGCTGTGCAAACCATCCATCAGGATGCCACGTTTTCAAATGTGTAGGTTGGGGTGCACCCGTAGCATGCTGGAAAACAGGCACATCTGTGAATCTAGAAGAACTGTGTTTGGTGTTCAGAGTGTAGGTGACAAGGGACTGAATTGTATTCTCCAGAAAAATTAAAGACACCTTGAATTTCCTTATATAAACAACTTGAGATGTTCCTCATGCCCATGTGTCTTAATGAGGAACTGGTTTAATGCTGACCTAGACATGGACTGTCAGATCCTTTTGGTAGTGCCAAGCATCTTTTTTCCAAGCCCTTCCCTGCTTTTATCACACACCTATTGGCATAGTGCTCAGGATGCAGTGGTCAATTAGCACTTGAATTCATTGATTAGATCAATGAAATAATCCAGTCTGGGAACTTCCCTGGCCTTTGCCTACTACTGCAGCATCTCTTTCAGAAGTCTGCTAGTAGAGCTGCTTGTGAGCCTGTATTGCTAATTTTGTTCCCAAAAAAGGGTGAGTTTCGGAAATCAGAAGTAACAAAACTTTTGTTTCTTGGCTTGGATAAACTCAGTGTTCTGCTGTTCAGCATCTGTCTTGAAGACAATTGTGGTAGTGCAGGTGCTGGTGACAGCCAAGTATGGGAGCAGGAACTTAGAGGCTCTGGTAGATCGATGACTAAAATCTGGGACAACAGGGCAAGCTATAGTGAAAGAGAAGTTTTAAATCTGGGCCTCTTGCACAGACCCTTACAGGCCTACAAGTTTGGATTTCCCTAAATTCTCTGCATTCTCCTTTAGAGTCATTCTTCTTGTTTCTATGTTTTTTTTTTTTTTTTTTTTTTTGTCGTTTGTTTGTTTTTTTTCCCAGTACTTTTGAGATGACAGCAAAAGTTTTTATTACATACTCTCACAGCACGATATTTTCAAATGTTCAAGAGGACGTCTGGTAAAGTTGCATGATGTCTGTAGATGAAAAGAATAGAAGGTTGACAGTGGTCAAGAAAATGTATTGGATTCTTGCTACTCTCCTTTGTTCTACAGCGAATACTGTTTCTAAACAAGTGTGAAACTTCAGTAATGAAATTTCTTACAAAGTCCATTGATATATATTGGTATCTTAAGATTAGATAGGAAAAACCTTAGTGTTAAAAATTATTTTTCTAAGTGCAGTTAAACCTCTTACTAATGTGAATAGTATATAGACATCTTAAAATTCAGCATTGTATTAAGCCTTCTTGGGTCTTTTTTCTTCTGATATTGTATATTTTAAGATCCACGTTTAATGGATCGTGAATGTTAACTGTTGAATAAGCATTTTGAAATGTGGGAAAGCATGAAAATAGAATCAAAATATCTTTATTGTCATATCGCGTAGCTGTGATTTTTGAATGGTTTTAGAGAAGCAAATTAGAAGGTTGGATGATAACAGATACTCTGATCTTGACTGAAGAAATGAGACTTTAGTGATCCTTGACTTATACAAATTTCCCTTGATCAGGTTTAGCCGTTAAAAGTTGCATTAGGCATTAGAGGTTGGATCTTCCGTTGTGAAAAAATGAGGAAGGTTGTTGGTAGTGTGTATAAATTTTGAGGTGTTTTTCGTGATGCTGCCTTAAATACACAGCCACATGTACAGCCAGCCCACGTTGTTCAGAGCTGCAGGGAAGTTCTTGACACTACTGTAGTGATCGAGGCACTTGCAGTTGTTTATATACTTTAACTATTGAAATGAGTTTCTATTCTAATTTTACTGATATCAAAACCTCACTTTTTGTAAGCTTGGAGACAAATGATAATACAGTTTGGATTGAAATTGCATGCTTTATTCAAAATTTTATAGCAAAACTGACATCTTGTTTATTTTTGTAACCTTGTAGGGACTTAAGTCACAACAGATTTTATTCAGTCAACACCAATTCCTTGGATCACCTTCATAGTCTTCGGGAAGTGTAAGTTAATTTGTCTTAATTAAAAATAAATTGTTTGGCCCTGTTAATTATACAGTTGTTTCTCCAGGGATAAGTGGTTGAAAAACAAAGATGTTTGCTATTCTTCTGATATGTTGCGTTAAGTGAAAGGCAAATTAATTTCAAATTTTGGAGTGACATTGTTTGGCAGTTCAGCAATTATAGCGTGTTTACTTCTGATTGACATCAAAACTGACGTTCCCTTTTTTAATATTAATAGGAAGCTGAACAACAATGAACTGGAGGCAATTCCAAATCTGGGGCCAGTCTCTACAAATATAACTCTTCTGTCTTTGTAAGTAGATTTGCTCTGCTCCCTTGTTAGTCGAACTAACTCCGCAGTGTTAGTGGAAATACGTATATTACAGAGATTAAAGTAAAATAATTGGAAATAGAGCAGCTTGTGGTTAGGAAGTTGATTATGTCATGTTATATACCAGGTTGTTTAAAATGTGTATAATTGAGCTTAATCCATGTAGGTTTTAGGCTTCTTGCAGATACAAAGACAGCATTAGAATTAAGCTATATTGTGGTAGTGCCCAGAGGCCTCAGACCTGTTGTGCTAGGCACTGTACAAACATTGGTAAATTTATACAAACTCATACAATGCAGACTTTAAATTATTATGCATCTTGGCTGAAATTCCAATTGTGTTAAATTATAGCAAAATTATACTAATTTGAATGGGGAAGATGGGGAAATCCCCTCACCATGAACCTTCAGGACAGATGTCTAGGCTAAAAGATGTTGGGCCAGTATCTTAAGAAGTCTTTGAGTCAGTTTGTGTCTGTGGTGTGTAATTTTTACAGCTGCAGTATGTGCATATGACTGTGACACACATTCAGTTGTAACTGTGTTCTTTCCTTTCTTTGAAATACTCCAGTATGATACTTGGGTCAACATCTGTAGTATTGGGTGTGAAGCTTAAAAAAATCATATGGGGCCTATAATTTTTTTTTTATTATTCTATATATATATATATATATACACACATTGTTTTAGCAGAAATCTTATTCCTATGAATTTCACTTGAAAACCATTTGATTTTCTTGGCCATATAATTTTGCTAATATGTTTGATGGGAAAAGAGTACTGCTAATTAGAAAAAAAATGTGTTTTTCATAGGTGGAATTTTGTTTTTTTTTATTAATGGCAATATAAAGTCTTTAAGATAGTAAAATGTAGCTCGCTAGCCAAATCATGTCCTTAAATACAAATCACAAGTTACCTTTCTTAGAGATGCCTGAAGGGTTAAAACAATACTGTAAACTTTGAAAAGCTGTTCAATTAATTAAACTGATCACTATTCAATTGCTTACATCTGGTGATTTATAGGGGTTTGTTTTTACTTTAGGCTGAGGTCAGCTAAGTCAGCTGGTGCAGCCGCTGTGTCTGGATTGCTCTGTTTGAATAAGAACTAAGTGACATTTGATACTGATGTGGTTTCTTGCAGATCAAAATCAGAAAAGAATTAAAGGAAAAGCAGATGGTGTCTGACAAATAACTGCTGAATTTAGCCATATCATATACTACTATTTTGCATTAGCACTTTGTAGCTTAATATCTCCTTGATCTAAAAGATATATTTTTATTTAACTCTTGATGCTGTTAAGGGTCTTTTTACCGTAAGGCTGAAAATACTAACTTAAGATCCTCTTGCTTTACTTCTGATAAGTACAAAGTTGAGAGCTTGTTTTAAGAGCTCTTCTACTCTGTTGCATGGAGACTTAACTTCTTCAGATGAACATAAAATTACCCCTCTGCAGCTGTGAAAAGATTTTTGTTTTCTTTTGATGATAGAATAAATAAAAATCACTCATTGCTAGGTTGGTTGTTCCAGGTCCCTGAATCACTAGTTTAGTTTCATTTACCCACCTGGCCAAACACGAGGAAACTTTTGTTTGGGCTGTGCTTTGCACTATAGGCTAACATTTAAAAAGGGGAGGGGAAATCATTCTAAAAACTGTTGCTATTATTACTAATACAGTTAAAATTTCTTGGGTAGTGGCTTGTTCTCATTGTTTTTTAAAGTATTTGGCGTCTTTCTATATAGTTAATACATGGTACTCATTATGTCAATCTATGATATTCAGTAATTGCTAAGACAGTTATTTGTGCCACATCAAAAATTTAGAAAACAGAAAATTGGAGTCATTACATTTTTCAAAAAATAAAGCATCTTGTGACTTTGAAAGATTTGACTTTGAAAAGGAATTTTGAATGTTGCATAGGTTAAAAATTATGTCAGAAAGACATCACACTTTATATACAAAAACAGGATATAAGAAGAATAAACAGTTATATGGCAAAAAAAAATACTGGTATCATGAATCAACAAACAGATCAATTTAAGGATATATTTTAATGATCTTTTTAAATGTTCACTTTTTTTTCTTTCTATGTTGGATGTTATTTGGAGAGGTTATATCAGACTGAGTTGTTATGATATCGAACTTATGTGCAGAGAAAACCTATGGAGTAATTACAATGTGCTTTTTAGCACCGCTAAAAGAATAATTGCAAAATTATTCAAAGAATAATTGCATTTGAAAAATACTTTGGATGACTTCCTGCTGGATTTTCAACTTTTGGAAAGAAGGAGCTCGTGGAACCTTTCCAAAATAGACTGCTCTTTCCTTGTGAGGACTTTGGTGTGGCTTTCAAATAAAAGAGGGTGCCAGTCTTCTGAAGCTTTATTTTGATTGCATTTCTTATTAGATACATCTGCTCAGCACTCGTGGTTGACAAGCCAGTTGATTTTTCTTTTCTTTTTTTTTTGTGAAAGTGGTCCTTCCTTTCTTTCTAAGATCTTTACTGTTGAATAATGTCTCTTCCTAGAAGAGAAAGAAGTTTCCAGGTGCTTGTTGCTTACCTGCAGAGCTTTGCATTTTTACATATTCTGCAGAATTTTTTCTTGCTTTGCAAAGTAAATCACAATGGTGGTTTGTATACAGGGAATAGTGCAGGTATCTCTGCATACCATTGCATCTCTAAATTCTTTGAGCAGTGTAAACAAGTATGGGTGGGTTGTCATGTTAGTGTAGTTTCCATTTCTGGAGCTGCCTTCTTTCTAGCCATTTAATTGATACTTATCTAGTAGGGATATTTGCGTGCTGCTGAATTGTGCAGGGTAAACATACCCAGAGCAACAGATGTTCCCAGTCTCACACTCGAAGTCTGCTGGTAAAATTAAGCATCGAGGCCAACATTTGGGCTTTTATGGATGGCAGTTGAGAGTTGAACACCATGGGAGAGAAGAGTCTCGTGCAGTCACACCCCAGTGCACATGTGAAGGAATATGCAAGCAAATGCAGGTGCACGCTCATTAAGTGACTGGAAATGCATCTATCACTTTGTTTATGGGATGACTGCATCTCATCATGTGGGCATAGTGGAGCATAGCAGACTCCTGGGAATCTGGAACTGTCTGTGAACTACATGGGTGGTACTTCGGGCCAAATCTCACCTGCAGGCCTTTGTTGTGAATTTTGTGATGATTTCCCTAACATTGTCAGGTGTAGTACCTAGCAGACAAAGCAGATTCATCTTTCTTACGCTAAATATGTGAAAATTTGGTATTTTAAGTACAAATTAGTCACTGTAGACCTCCTTCAGGGTGCATGAAGGAAAACTGTGTCTTCTTGAAGTGATTTGTCATTCCTAAGGTAGATCAGAAGATTGTCTACTCAGGCCTATCTAGGTACCTATTTTAGACTAGTTTTTAGACATCTAAACTTAAGTTCCTTCAGAAATGTCCAGCAAAAGTACTTGGGTGTACCTGTCTGACGGCATCTGTCTGACAGCATCTTTCAGCATGCCTGACCATTTGTGTTAACAATGTCGTAGTGAAAATTCATGCTATTGTTTTTGCTCAGACACACCAGCCCTTTCCTTAGTCTTGTGAGAGCAGGAAGAGAGGAGTTTATTAAGGCAGAAGCAGAGTTCAGCCGTTTGACAGACATTTCCAGCTCTCCAGTCAAACCAGTAGCTCTACACAGGTTGCAAAGTGAGGCCAAGAGCTGAACAATGCAAGCTTTAGGGGAGAATGTGGTCACTGGTCATTAAATATTTTTTTCTGTGTGTATGTGTGTATATATATATCGTAATGTATGCATACTATACATGATAGTGTAGGTGTATTAGTGTAGATCTGCTTATATATCCCTAAAATGTTAGATACTTCCTTGCTTACATTTCTGAAATGCTTGTAAACCCAGTGAAATCAATATGGAATTGTTTTAAAGGGCTGTAGTATTTTTGTAGAGAATTTTGAAATTCTGAAAGGATTTTTCTTTTCTACATTGGCGAGATCACTATTATATCAGGTATAGAAATAGACAATTTCCTAGTAAGTGAACAAACAAAAATTGTGAAGTTTTCTAAAGACGGCTGTGCTGGTTCCCATTCTAACAGCTTTCTTTTTCCAAAATAGACCAGTCTTTCTCTCTTTATCCTGAAAATCTGCTAAAATCTGTCTTGTTGATTTGCCCACGAGAAGAGGGCTAGCGTTACCATTTAGGTCTGTCATTGCTCTTAAGCTTTGCACCTAATTTGAGTCTATCTCCTATTCACAAAGACTCTGAAGAGTGGAAGAGATTTTTGACTCTTCTATATACACTAGTGTAAAAGTAGTGTGTACTAAAATTCAATCAAATATACATCAACACGGTCACTTTAGTGATTGCAAGCTAGCAGTGTTTTAAAATCTTCCTAGAATTTCTACTCTGTGCCCAGAAAACACAGATCCAGTGCTCTTTGGAAGATCCCTGGAAATTTTCCAGAACTCTTGATTGCCTCTCTTGGGAGGAGATAACATCTGTTTGTTTTACACCAGTTAGGTGTTTGTCTCTTGACTCTAAGACTTGTTGTCTCTAAAACTTGTCTCTTTTAACTGGGGTACATTTGAGATAGGTAGTACAAGTTGCTGTCAGACTCAAGGCATGGTTTTCATGCAAGCCTATGACTTATGTTTATTCAGTGATGTCTTTTTTTGTGTGTATGCATGTTTGACATATATCTTTAAATGTAAAAAACATCTGTAGGCTTGGACTTCATTAAATACTCAAGAAATTATTTGAATTAAAAAACAACTACTTTGAGGATAGCCTACTTTAGTTCTAAAGAAACCTCCTAATAAGCAGTAAGGACTCCTAAAGGTACTTAAGATTATGATCTAAATGTTGTAGGGGAGAGCAGTGCCACAAGATCACAGAACCACAGAATGGTTGAGTTTTGAACAGACCTCTAGAGATCATCTAGTTCAACCCTCTTGCTCAAGCAGGGACACCTAGAGCATGTGGCATGAGGTCGCATCCAGGCGGGTATTGAAGATCTCCATATCACTCTTTACCCTAGGGTAACCTACTCCTGCTCAGTAGATATTCAGGGGAACAGATAGCAAGGACACTTACAGTTTGACTTTGTGTGTCTTCTATATATCAAAATACTGCTTAAGACAGTAATGTTACAAATACCTAAAACAATTCAAACATAATTAAAACAAGAAAAAATAAAACAGCAGTGCTTTGGAGTGGGCCTACAGCCTTTGTTTCCTTTCTGAGATAAACTGATGGAATTCCATAAACTGATGGAATGAGGGAGTTGAACTGAGAAAAGTACACTGAAAAGCAGTGGGAGGAGAACAAAAGGGAATAAAGCAGCGAAGGCACCAGGGTGGGGCCTTGCTCACAGAGAAAAACATGTTTAGACAGACCCTGAGGACAGACATCTGGATAGTAGTAACAGAAATGACGTTGCTACAAAGAAGGGACAGCAACAGCTCTCAAATACTGCAGGAGATGCCCTATACAAGGACCGTGTTTTCCTTCTGATTGCACAACTCGCAGTAATTCTACCTCTTTTCAACAATATTTTATAAAAATATTGAAAACATTGAAAATATGCAAATGAAGGGCATTTTTTCTGTAACTTCTAAAACTTTCAATAATCTACAAAATTCTGATAATTTCATCACTCCTAAACTATAACTATAAAACTATATACTAGTATATAGTACTAGATAGTGCTATATACTATATACACTGTATAGTACTGTATAGTACTACTATATAGTATACTAAACTGTAACACTCCTAAATATCCGTTTACCTTCAGGCATACTGCCCCTGTTTATCCTCAGGGCTACTCGACCTGTTTACCCTTGGGGCTACTGCTGCTTTTTATTCTCTGGCCTACTGAACCTGTTTATCCTCAGGCCTGCTCCCGCTCCTTTTCCTCAGGCCTACTGTCTGTGTCTACCCTGAGGCCCATGCGACCTGTTTTATCCCTCAGGCCTACTGTCCCTGGTTACCCTTGAGTCTGCTCCACCTTTTTACCCTCACACCTGCTTGACCTGCTTACCCTCTGGCCTGCTTGACCTGTATACCCTCTGGCCTACTCCACTTGTCAGGCTTACTCCCTCTTTTCGCCCTCAGGCCTACTTGACCTCTTATCCCTCAGGCCTACCGCCCCTGTTTACGCTTGGGCCTACTCAACTTGTTTACCTTTAGGCCCACCGCCTCTCTTTACCTTCAGACCTAGCCCCATGTTAACCCACTTCTGTTAACTTTCTAGAGCCAGATGCAAAAGATCTGTTAAATTACTTATTTAATGTTTAATCAGAACTATACAATTTGCTGTTTTGAATTGCTTGCTCAGTGACCTGCACTATTGTATAAAACAACACAAAAGGAAACTCGGCATTTGTTCATGCTTACGTAATGCATCCTGCTCCAGTTTCTCTGCAATTTAAGTACCTTCTAAATGCAATAAATAAATGTATCTTGGTTCCAAAGTTATTCATATTCTCCTGCAAAATCAAAACTTTCTTTAAGAGTGTTTAAGTAAGCAACATATACTGCTTTACTTAAGGGCTTTTTAAAATATACTCATAAACCGAACATCATCCACCGTCCTTGGCATACTGCATGTTTAAGTCTGATAGAAAATGGCGGCAATCAGACTTCAGTGAGACAGAACAACCTTAATTGTTAATGTTACAATCTCAGTAAACTTTTAATTGTTGTTACCAAAATATATATGAGAACTAGAATTAAAATAAAAATTATCAAGTTAGTTATCTTCTATATTCAAGATATATTATTTCATAATCATCTTGCTCTTTCTAGGGTCTAGGAAAGCCATGCATGTAAAAATCTCCACTGCAGTGTACCATGAAATTCTAACATGAGGCTAGCTTTAAATGACAGAATGCTTTAAATACACTTTTTTTACTATTTTATTGAATAGAAATGATTTTAAATAAAATATTAATATATGTAAATAGATGATTTAGCTGGAAATATTCTTAGCTTATGAAGGCTGACTGCATTAGTCTAGAACTACCCAAAATATTCAGTCTTTACTAAAGCTATAGTGGAAAATACGGGGTTCGTGGTTCTGAAATAAAGCGATCATTGATAATATAAAATGCAGTAATATTTTTTTGAGTAGTACACTAATGCAATGTTTCTGTTATCTTTGAACTTCATTTTTTGTTGTTTTGTTTTAATATGAAGTCTTTCCATCAGAGGATAGAATACAAGCATACTCTTAACATTATTCCCTAGCTCCATCTGGGGCAGTTGAAACACAGCCCCATGGCCATCCATTTTGATTTTTTTGAAATTATTAAAAATCTTATTACTTCAATAAAATGTGCCCACTTATGTGTTAAATGCTGAACTGAATCTACTGGTCATTTTTTCTGAACACTTGTAGCCTTCGGTTTGTAATGTTTTTCTGATGGTCTGTAGTGAATCTGACTGCATTGGATTTGAAGACACCTGCACTTGTGTGTCCTGGATGTTTGAAAAGTTAAACCAAGAATATTTACCTGTAAGATTAGTAAAAAAGATAAAACTGGCCAAAAGCACAGGAGGAAATAGCTAGATGGTTGTGAGGTTTACAAGTTTTTGTGGTAAGTCAGATGACTCCAGCTTTAAAAGTAGCTTAGTCTTCCTCGAAAGACTTCGACTACTTGATTATTAGTCTCAGGCCTTTTGTTTTCAATAAGCATATTTGAAAAAACTAACCTAAAAGCTGAAAGTCAATGCTAGACTGACAGGAGCACAAAGCCATTCCCTTCAAAAACTATCAAAGCCATCACAATAGTTTCTTAAAAACAGAGTTTTCTTTGGTCACTGAAAACAAGCAAAACCACAGTACAACCACAGAATTAAGTGAATGCCTTGAAAAGTTTTTTTTTTCTTTTTTTTTTTCTTTTTGAGATCTAATGAGTATATTGTGTGAATGGATGTTACACTTATCTAACAAATGCAGTTGCAGTAGGGAGTTTATTGGAGGAGGGGATCTATAAATTCTAGTGTCCACAAGGCTTCATTAACAACCTCTGATCTTAAAAAAAAAAAAAAAAAAAAAAAAAAAAAGGGCGGGGGGAAGAAAAGCCAAGGTTTAGGTGTATGTCCTACTATACTGGCTTCTTGCTTAATTGCTGGGTGGCAGAGCTCAGAGAATGGTGATCAGATGCGCAGAGTCCAGTTGGAGGCCAGGAGCAGTCTCGGTCCAGTCTTGCTCAATTTATTCATCAATGACTTGGATGAAGGGACGGAGTGCCCCCTCAGCAAGTTTGCTGATGATATGAAACTGGGAGGAGTAGCTGATACCCCAGAGGGCTGCGCTGCCATCCAAAGAAACCTGGACAGACTGGACAACTTGGTGGTGAGAAATCTCATGAAGTTCAACAAGGGCATCCTGCACTTGGGGAAGAATAACCCCAGACACCAGTACAGGCAGGGGACTGACCTTCTGGAGAGCAGCTCTATTGATACGGACCTGGGCGTCCTGGTGGATGACAAGTTGACCATGATGTAGCAGTGTCCTGGTGGCCAAGAAGGCCAGCGGGATCCTGGGGTGCATTAAGAGCATCTCCAGCAGGTCCAGAGAGGTGATCGTCTCCCGCTATACAGCCCTGGTAAGGCCACATCTGGAGTACTGTGTCCAGTTCTGGGCTCCCCAGTACAGGAGGGATGTGGAGCTGCTGGAGAGAGTCCAGCGCAGGACTACGAGGATGATCAGGGGCCTGGAACAAGGGGCCTGGAACATCTGCCCAGTGAGCAAAGGCTCAGAGAGCAGGGCCTGTTCAGCCTGGAGAAGAGAAGCCTGAGAGGGAAGTGTCTATAAATACCTCACCAGAGGGAGTGAGGAGAATGTGACTGGCCACTTTACTGTGGTGTCACTGGTAGAACTAGAAGAAAGGGCCACAACCTGAAGCAGCAAAAGTTCCGTGGGAACTTAAGGAAAAATTTCCTAACAGTGAGACTGACAGCGCCCTGGAACAAGCTGTCCAGAGAGGCTGTGTAATGTCCTTCTCTGGGGATCTTCAAAACCTGCTTGGTTGCAATCCTGTGCCACATGCTTTAGTGGACCTTGCATGTGCCAGTGGGCTTAGACTAGATCTCTAAAGGTCCCTTCCAACGTTAAGGATTCTGTGATTCTGTGAAGTGCTCATTAATCCTCATTTCAGTCATCAATAAAGTTTCCTTTACATGTTTTGTAAAAATGTAAAGTTTGCTTTACATTTTACAAAACAGCACATTTTGCTCAGATCTGCGTAACCTGCAGCTGATGAAGCACGCAGCTACAAAACGTTCTTTTCCTGAGATGTTTAAAGTATTGTGTTATTAGGCAGTAGGGATAGAGCTAACTGTTGGGATACAAAACTTCACCATGTTGAAGTGCCGCAATTGTTACTTCTGAGGTAAACAGAATTGTTTGTACTGCCAATTTAGATATATAATCTGAAAAAGGATTTTTTGTTACAACTCTTAAAACTAAGTAAACTAACTCTTAAGTTGAAGAGCAGTCTCTCATAAGTCATTGTTAAACAAGATGCTTAGCTTATGACCAAAGAATTAATTCAAGTGTTTTAAGCAGTTTCATTCTTTCTGCTTCTTTTATTCTCCCTACCGTAAAGAAAAAAAAGGTAAGATTATCTTCTCCTTTTTCTGAGAAATAATGAAGGATATCCTTATCACTTTTTCAGAGAAATAATGAAGGATATTCTTGTCACTGATACTCTTTCTCAGTTAACAAATTCCTCTGTTTTCAGAGTGATACTCTCCTGAAATTAGTTTGCACTGTTCCATTCTGTTCTTGGTTAGTCAAAGTTAAATACCTATCTGATGTTATGAAGAAGATCATACTGCTACTAAATAAAAGTTGTGATTAATCCATCATACTATGTAGTAGTGATTTTATTTTAGTACTGTGTGTCCATTCTATTTAAAAATATGGAAACATGTATTCAAATATGTTTTCAGATAATGGACCTTCCAGGTCATACTTGAAATAGGTGTCCTGAGAAGAAAAAATCAATTAATTGAAACAAACATACATAATAGATTATACATCTATCCCAGTTAGCAGTGTGTCAATAAGAATGTTAATTTATGCTATCGTCAATATTTTAATGAGTAAAACTCCTTCAAAGTGACTTTTGTAAAATGCCTATTTTCAAGTAAGATTGTTTGGAAGAATGAATATTTGGGGCCAATTGTTTGGGTTAACTTTGGGAATTTTGCCCTTTTGTCATATATCAATATTTTGGAAATGGCAGCTGTGTAGAACCTGGAAAGCCACCATCTCAGTTGAAGTTTACACACAACTCCTGAAAATGAAAGCTTCTATTCAGTAGAAGTGTATGTCTTTCCCTTCTACATTTGCCAGAGAGAGTGATATTGTGTGTTTATAAAGCCAACATGCTAAACTGAAGTTTGGCTCCCAATATTATGAAAAAAAAATGATCAAATATTTTAAATCCTTGTCATCTCTTCAGTTACCACTTTATTATGGGGAAGGATTAAGATTTCGATGCTGCCTGGAAGAGTTTGTTTTGAAGACGGATAGGGTGGGAGTTGGGGGGAAGGGAAAAAAGCCAGACTGGGCTTCGGGCATAAGACAAATTGGAAAAAGTCCCAAAAATGAGAGTGGTGGTAAACCATGTGTAACTTGGGTTGAAGTTGTGAGCAAAAAGCTGAAGAAATTTACTGGAATTAGTTTTTGTAGTCTTTAACATTTGGTGGCAAGAGGAAGTAAGTGAAAGAATTTGGAAAGTAACCTGTCTTAGCCTTGCAGACATGGAAACAGGTTTTTATGGTAGCAGTTTATACTGAGTGATTCAAAAGGAAAGAAATATCTAAAAACCCTGGAGTTAGCTGTAGCAGACGTAAAGTAGTGAGAGCCTAACTGAAAATGTTATGGCTATTTTCAGTGGAAAAAAATAGAATGATTTTCTGATTAACAGCACTAAAAACTATTAATTAAAAGCAGTAATAATGGATCTGAAAAATAGAGAACTACAGGAAATGGAGTAATGATAGTAAAATTTAGCAGGGAAAATTGTGTCAAGTTGTAGGGCATATTACCATATGCCCTACAACTTCCATATTACCAGAGAATGAGGGAAGTCAGAAACGAATTAAGTCAGAAATAAGTGTCGATGTTGTAGCGCAGAGATGTTGTTATTGCCATAGAGCAATCAAATGTAATTACTGTGAGAAAGATATAGCAGTCTGCCCACTACTCTGGCGTTGAGGGATTAGGAGTTGATAAGAGAAGATCCCTCCACTTTTTACTGTCTGCTGAGATGAAGAGTCTGTAGTCTAGGGAAAGAAATCTCCAAAAGGGAAAACTGGCTCTAGGAAAATGAAGGACACATGTTTTTACTTACTGATTACACGTATTACCTCAAAAATGTGATTTATAATAAGGATAGGCATTATGCTGGGTTTCATCTAGCTGGTGTGAATTCATAACTGTGCAACATCTTGGAATGGACAGAGCCCACCAAGCCCACAGGGCTAGTATTCCTTCTGCTGTCCTCTGCTGGCATAGCCATGCCCTCCCTGGTGCTCTTTGGCTTTGTGAAAATAATGCCCTTAAACCTTCACTTGGATAACACTTGCTAAGTAATTTGTGGGATTTTTTGTTTTGTTTTGTTTTGGGGGGGCGGGGAGTGGTGGTAAAAAAAAAAAAGTTGAATTAAAACCAGACTCCAGAATATCAAGAAAACTGTTTGGAAAGAAATTTTAATTAACTGCATATTAGTATTATGAGTGGATTTAGGAAAGAATTACTGTGAAAGTATCAAGTGTTTGGAAGTTTGGATTTGCCTCCTTTTTTTTTTTTTTTTTTTTTTTTTGAGATCTCTTTTCCTCTTTTTCCTGTTTATATTTGGCTTGAGAATCAGTAAAGCTTTGATCTCAAACTTCGGATAAGACGTGATCAGCTAAGGAAAGAATCTTGAGTTTGTACTTTACATACCATAAAAAATAAGCACACAAAACAAGACCTGAGATTGTGCTGATGTCTGGCCTGACATCATTGACAGGGCAATGACAGACAGGAATCAGGGAATGAAGGAGAGTTTCAAAAGAAAGAACAACTTTCCTTAAGGAATGTGAGGAGCCTGTGTATGTACGAGGCAGCAGACTTGCAGACCTAGCCAGTAGGACTGGAAGATAGCCAGAATCCTGAATCTACTTCTGGCATGAACTTCCCTGAGATAGAAGTTTCACTTGAAATATTTAGGTTTCTTACTTTGTAAAGATTCAGAAAACTGGAGGTTCTTGGTCTGCAGTTGTCTGTCTGATTGTGAGAAGTGTGTATAGTCCCATTTGTATCAGGGCAGGGAGTGTTAAACTTGAAACCATAATTGCAATATTTTAAATGACATAATTGTTCATTACAGCCTGGCTAATTTTAGTAGGCAAATGAGTTGAAGTGGAAGAAAAAAAGAACACCAGAAGATCTTTTTTTTCTGTTTCTTTCTCATCTTCAGAAATTGCTGAGGCTGTTTCCTGTAGTATGTACTCCTGAAACTCGTCCAACCTTGCTCTAAAAGCCACAAAATATGAGTCTTCCAGCGCTTTCTGAGGAAGTTTATTACAGTCTTGATCTTTCATCTCTATTAGCAGTTATATTTTCTTTTTATTATTTTTTTTCTCTCATTGTCTTCACATCATTGTTTATTATGAGAGTCCCAGAAGACTTGGGGGAGTTTAGAGGGAAAAAAAAAAAAAAAAAACCCAAACAATAGCTGATATGACAGTGTGACAAGAGTCATATGACACTGATGGGTGGATGGAAAGAATATGAGAAGCAGCAACCGCAAAATTCGGGCATATGTGACAAAACAGGCAGAATGCTCTTGTGGAGTGTAACTGAGACCACCCTGCATGTGCTTGGATGGAGTCAGTCACATCTGCTTTGCCAGGCTCAGACCTGGCTGCCTGCAAGTGCAGCCCTCATCTGGAAGCCATGTAAGCATGAGACCCTCCAACTGAAGCTCTGCGGACCCTAGTGTCTTGGCTAAACAGTGCTCTGTTACAAACAGCTAGACCTGGCAGAAGTTTTTTTTTTCTGAGCTGTGCAACCTCTTAATCTCTGTCGCTAGGCATTATAATCTCATTAACCTGTTTATAAAGCCAATCTAGTAAACCTCTGTCTTCCCAGGCTTAGGTTTTGAGGGTCTTAGTACACAATCACAGTTTTTAAACCAGAGGTGCATGGAGAAACTTTGAAGAGCAGGCTACACAAATATACAGCTCTCCAAATATTTCTTTACAGGAAACTATTTTTCAGCAGTTGGTTCCAGTTTCAGAGTTGCACACGTGTTACATGCCATGGTTGTGATGCAAGATAAAGTCAAGAGGTTCTCAAAAGATAAGAGATGATCTTCCTTCCCAAGCAAAACTCTTTGCTCCAGGTAGATTTTCAGTACTGTGCTGAGATTCTGAATAGAAGTAAAAGATTTCAGATCTTAAGCTATTTCGACGGAGAGAGAGCTCCAGTGCTGTAGGATAGAACCAACTCAGTCATATTTTTAAGCTGCTATAGCTGTTATTTCTAAGATCGAAAGCATGTGTACACAGTCTTATTGAGAGATACTTACTAAGACCATCTCATATCTTCAAGCTTTCTTTAGCAACTGTGAGATACTGTGTCTAAACGGTGTTAATTAGATCCTTAACAAGATGAATGTGGAAATGGCTGTCCTGTTTTATGCTTCCCCAGAGCCGAAGAAAATACAAGTCAATATATCAGATATGTATGCATGCTGTAGCTGCTGTTTATACAGAGCGAGTCTTGAGATCACGTTCGATTGAGCTGTTACAAATGTTTTAGCCTAGCGGTGTGGTTAAAGTTATGAATGCTGAGATGGAAAGCTCAGGTTTTTCTCATAGCCCTAATGAGAAACTGGCATTCTGTCTTAAGCTGGTATTAACACATGCTTATGTGAAAATAATTATATCAGTCAGTATGCATGCTTTTGTTGTTTTTGCTGCAAGGCCGTAGGCACTCAAACAGCAGAAGGCATATATTCAAACTCATGTAGATATTTTAGTGGTTTTATCTGTAACTCCTTAGTGTGCTTCTTTATCTGTAACAGAAGAAGTTCTAAGGAGGTTTTAGTATGTTGCTTTTCATAGCAAACCAAGAAATTGAAATGTGTCTGGTCCAGGTGCACTTCGGTAAGAACTTGATGTGCTGGTTCTCCCGTTGCAAGGGGAGCTGTGCTTGCTGTGATCCTCTCTGAAGGATCTGTAAAATGAAACCAGGATGGTATGTGCAGCTCTTTGTCTGAGTGCAGTAACACCACTCGGCTGAAGAGTTTTTGCATGGAAGACAAAGCTGAACTTAACGGAGCCACTGCTATGTTGCTGTTCAGTTCTGTCCTCATACCTTAGGCTGACTTGCTTTTTCAAACATGTCCTGCTTGACTGATTTTGAAAACAAGATGGCAGTTACACGGACGTTGACAGATTTTATTTGATTTGCTTAAGTAATGATTGTGAAGAAAAAAAAAAGTCAAATTAGAATTAAACATTGTGATTTTAATTAGGGCTTCCAGTAAAATGGTTTGGCATGTTTTCAGCACCTGATAATCTCCTTTTAGCTGTATATATCAGTTTCTTTGATGGAGCTACTTATTTAGGAGGTTTGGACAATAAAATGTTAAAATACTTAGCATTTGAGTAGCTCCCACAAATGTGAACAAGTGTTTTCCCTCATGGCCTGGGAGGCCAATGGATCCTGGCCTGCATCAGGAGGAATGTTGCCAACAGGTTGAGGGAGCTGATCCTGCCCCTCTGCTCAGAGGTCCCTTCCAACCTCAACCATTCCGTGGTTCTGTGAAGTAGAATGCAGCAGTTGGTGCTTGTTTGATTTTCATTACGAGATGAAATCAAACTCTGTATAGCTCTGTATCCGTGAACAAGAAAAGTTAGTATATCCAAACAAAGCGGCTATAACATTACAAAAAAAAAAAAAAAAAGTCCTCCAAACAAACAAACTTTTTATTTTTTTTTTCCTCGCAGCCTGGTCTGTGTCAGGTAATTTGCCAGTTAGTTTAAGTGCTAATCTGAACAGTTTTATTCGGTTCCATTAGGTCCAACTAAACTTTGCCATACAGGGACTATTATCCTGGCAGTTGTAAGGAATTTCTGTTTTATGAAGCAATGCTGACACAAAGACAGCCCTGTGTAAGCTGTGTCCATAACTGAACACTTTCACACTGCAATTTAGGAGGCGTGCAGTTCAGGAAATTGCTGGCTTCTGCTGGAGCACGCTTTTACTGCAAGGAAAATTTTATTCGTCACTCAAGTAATTGGCAGTTTTAATACCTTGTTAGTAATTACCTTATAAACAAACTAATGCATAAAGGCAGGGCTCTATGACCTGTTATCTAACTCATAGTAGTATTTGGCTAGTGGAACCGGCACGTGGTGGTGGTGTTTGTTGTTATTTTTTATTAAAGTAATTTGTTTTCATTTATTATAAATACTTTCAGCTAAGAGTTAAGAAAAAGAAAAATGCAGTGCACCTCTACCAGACAGCCTGAGGAATGAAACACGATGTGGAAAAAGAGCAGCAGTGGAGGGACTGCAAGATCACTTACCCATTCCCACATGTGGTCAAAAGGGCCATTAATCTAACTTCTGGTTCAGTTTTTGAGACAGGATTTTTTGTCTTGAGTAGCAATTGTATTCCCTTCCCTCTTGCCCCCTGCCTTTGCATACATGAGGGTTGCTCAGTTTGTCTGAAATCTTGGCTTTGTTTGATCCAGAACTAGTATTTCCAATAAAGCCCAACACATTTCAGAAGCACTTTTTTTTTTTTTTTTCATCTGAAATTGCCTTTACCTGTAATCTCTAGGAGCTGAGGAGAACTCCTAAGTTTTGATTATTCATCATACTAGATGTAGGATGTATCACAGCCAGAACTGACTTGAACTTGACAAGGTAACAAGATCATTTAGGGCTACATTCATTTAATTAGTCATGGTCTGTTTTCCCTGATGTGCCATTAGCCCCAAATTAATAGCTCTGTTGCTGATGTGTGTGTACGATTCTGAACATTGTGCAAGTATGATGGAAAACTGTAGGCTGCTGGATATGAGCAAGAAATATAATGGCTGCCAAAAAGCATGTTTCTTTGGAAGTAGAAAAAGGGGCATTGCTAGTAGTAGATGAAGATATCCGTACCCTTAAACTGTTGCAGGGTTTTGTTTTGGGTTTTTTTGCAGGTTTTTTTTTTTTTTTTTTCGTTACAGAGTATTGTGTGATGCCTGAATTGAAGCTAGAGCACACCTTAAGTCCAGAGCCTCTGTAGTGAGCTGTAATAAGCATGAATTTCATTCTTTGTTAGCAAACAAGTAAAACCTGTAGGATATGAAATACTAGGTCTAATATCAAAACACAAAGAATGTCTTTCTGAGAGGAGCACACTGTCATTCATATCTTCTAATCTAGCTCTGAGTGTGTGCTTTTTTTTTTGAGATTCAGACTTATTTTCATGCTTTTTTTTTAATTAAGCAAAATATCTAGCTACCAAACCAGCTAATTAGTTTGGTTAAAATGGAAAAAAAATCTGCTTTTATTGCAATACTGTGACATACTTATAAATATTAATGTAATAATTATATTCACATTAAAACAATAATAATATAAGTGTAATAATCTACAGTTCAGAAACAATGATCATAGAGTTTTGACTTTTAAAAGCTGTGAATTACAGTAACTGGTTTATAATGCAATTGTTTCTTTGTGTCTGCTGAGAATATTATAAAGAATTGCTGATACACGCTTCTACTTACAGAATTCAGATTTGCAATTTGGAATGGCTAGAAATACATTGCTTAGAGATAAACAGTATTGTGTTTTTAGCAAAAAACATATTTTCAGGTAAGGGAATTAAGAAATAACCTGTGTCAGAGTGACATGTAATTAACTCTTTTACTTTGGAGACAACAGTCTTGTAAATATTTTCCTTAAATTTCAGAACCAGCAACAAGATTTTCAACATCTTATCTGAACATCTGAAACCATTTCAGAATCTAGAAACTTTGGACCTAAGCAACAATAACATATCAGAGCTAAAAATGTCATCATTTCCTTCTTTACAGCTCAAGTATCTGTAAGTAAAGCTTAGCATTATATTTTTTTCATATTATTTTCAAAAGACTTGTTGTTAAAAAACTTAGATTGGTAGCTGTATGTTGAGGGACTAAGATTTTTTTTTAATTAGATACTCTTTTTAAATATTCCCATTTTCACTTCTTGAGTATAACATAAATTGCTAGCTTGAATATATCAGTTGTGAGATGCTTTAGTTCTTAGAAACCGAAAATCATTATCTTGAAATGAAACAAATAGATGTACCTTTTGAGAAAGATTAATTTCCCTGTGGTTGGTTCCATCTTGACTTATGTGAAGTTTTGTGGAATCCTTATTCAATAGTGTTGTAAGGCCAGAACTATGCTGAGTGAAGATAAGGTAATGAGGTTGCAGCATCCCAACCTTTGACAGCACACTTTCTAATTTCAGTAATACTCTCCTGCAGACTAGAGCAAAATTTTGGTGTTGAAATACCATTTGACTATAGGCTGATTTGTCACTAATTTGTCTAATTAATGTGATAAAAGAAATCCCAATTATCAGGGGATAGCTTAAAAGCTTTGCATTTTGCTACTTGGTATTAAAAAATATTAAATAACTGTAAATTTAACCTTCTAGACGTTGTTTCAACAGGTACATTAACAGTAACCGAATAACCTCCATGGAGCCTGGTAGCTTTGACAATTTGTCTAGCACACTTCAAGTATTGAAACTGAACAGGAACAAAATTTCAGCAATCCCTCAAAAGATGTTTAAACTCTCCCATCTGCAGCACCTGTAAGTGCAAACTACAATTGACTAATTGTTTGCAGGTTTTCCAGAGCTTGAACTTTAGCCTTTAATTTAGTGAGAGGCACAGTGAGACAGACACAGAAAACACGTTACTACACCCCTTGCTAACTGCAGCTTTGTACTGAACAAAAATAGTCTCATATAAGGATGGGTTTTGAATGGTCTTTGTTTTAAAATTACATCTGTTTATTAAACGAAAAAAAAAAGCGAGACTGGAGAAGGGGTAACTGCAATTTTCCTGCATGTTGATGTTTCAGAAAGTACTAAGTGAAGGAAATTTTTTTCCTGCATGTTGATGTTTCAGAAAGTACTAAGTGAAGGAAATTTACATTGTGGAGACCAGATCAATTGTAAGTAGTTGCGGTGTATGAGGAGAGAATGAGTGAGGACCGCTTGACTCCAGATAAAAAAGGAGAGTGGTTACCCAGCATAGAATACTTTTTGCTTGTTATCCACAACTGAAAATTTTTCTTTCTTGCAATATTCATTGCAATTACTAGCCAAAATTAGTCGGTTTGCTGCTGGGTAAACATCTTCTTTTGCTTTGTAAGGCTAAACCTTATCTTCTAGATTCCTTAAATTTGAAAATCAAAAAAAAAATGTTTTCTGACTTTCCTTCATTACCAAAATACAGTGGCAGAAGAATGGTTAAATATAATGTATTACAGTGAAATATTTTAATTTTATTATATCTTGTCTCTGTTGTTTTATGTGCTGTGCGGTTATGTGTTGTTTATGCTGTTTTATTTCTAGCTATTTAAATAAGATTTGTTTCCAGAGAGTGAAGAAAGGTTGTTGGCACACTGGTAAACTTAGCCTGCTTTAACTGTAAAATTTATTGATGCAGGGAGCTGAGTCGCAACAAAATAAAGAAAATAGATGGGCTTACTTTCCAAGGACTTCCAGCTCTGAAGTCATTAAAGCTGCAGAGAAATGGGGTGACTAGGCTCATGGATGGTGCCTTCTGGGGATTAACCAGCATGGAGGTCCTGTAAGTGTACATTTTCATATCTTCTGCAATTTGATAGAATTGCACAGAATGAAGAGAACCGCATGATAAAATTTGAAATTGATTTTGAATTAACTTGTTCCAGAGTGGTTTGAAAAGCAGCAAGCATTAATAGGTGAAAATACAAAATGACACATTCTGAATGCATGCATACAACTGTAAATGTAAACAGAGTCTGCAGATACCTAGCCCGTAGCATTAAACTAGATGTAGACCAAGGGCAAAGCATGCAGTTCATTGACTTTCCAAACCTTATGTCTTTTGTCTGTCTGTGTTTGTGTTTGTGTAGGCAGCTGGACCATAACAACTTAACAGAGGTAACCAAAGGCTGGCTTTATGGCTTGCTGATGCTGCAGCAGCTCCATCTCAGCCAAAATGCCATCAGCAGGATCAGTCCTGATGCCTGGGAATTTTGCCAAAAACTCAGTGAGCTGTGAGTAGCTTTTATTCAATTCCAGTTTTGAAAGCAGTGTACATGCCAAAGCATGAGCTTCTTACCACTGATCTGTAAATTTTTCGTAACAAAGTTTCCAAGGTGACAACAACTTTTTTGTGTGCAAGACAGTTAGATTTTGTTGAAAGAAGTTGAAGCCAACCGTGTCTACTTCATTTTGCTGTGGCAGTTGAATTAAAGCTTTGACACAGGCATTTTCAAATGAAAGAAATCCATTCTGCAATAATTTGTGAATTATGGGAAATAATGTGCAAGTTATATGACCAAAAATTGTGTGGTAGGTTTTTTTTGTGATAGTTGTAATGGAAAGAGTTTTTTCCTCCCCAAAAAAATTCACCTAGGTTGAACTGAGTCATAAGCACTGCAGCATAAACACTAAAATCCCTTTTTTCTCTTGAACTTGCAGAGATTTGACGTTCAATCATTTAGCAAGGTTAGATGATTCAAGCTTTGTTGGTCTCAGCCTACTAGTTGGACTGTACATCGGAAACAACAAAGTAAACTACATTGCTGATTGCGCCTTCCGGGGACTTTCCAGTCTTCAAACTCTGTAAGTTGACAGAACTTGATTTTTAAGGTCTAACACTTTCATTTTTTATAATAGAAATTTATAACTGCAAAACTTTCTATTAAATTCCCCAGTTGAACATATGTTTTGTTTTCAGTCCAGCCTTTTTCCAGGGTATTTGGGAGAAAGACGACTTCCTCTTTTAAATTTATTTTGTAAAATTTATTTATTTATTCATTTTGTATAAATTTTAAGTTTGAATTTAATAATTTTAAAATTATTTTGTATCATCATTGTCATGGGAAGGCCGTGCCACCCTACGATGGCAGCAGGCAGCACTGCTACCTGCAGCTGTAGGGACCTGGACTGCAGTTACATCCTTTGAATCAACATTTTCTGTTACGGTCGAAAAAGAAGACAGAACTTTTAACACTTAAGAGTTTCTACAGATGCTGTCAGTTTTCCTACAGATGTTGTCAGTTTTCCTAACTGACCAAGTGTTCTAAACATTTGAACAGTTTTATTTTTTTTAAATAAATGTGCTGTAAGAACGGGTGAGAAAGAAAGAAATGAATCTGAAAATAGCTAGATTTGTTAACATTTACCAATTGCGTTATCACTGACCTGTCTGTTTCTCAGATGGATGAAATGTTTGCTTTTCTTTTCAGGCTTTGAAAAGGATGTTAGCATTTTACCCTTAGGCTTTTGCTCACATACTTGCACCTTGGGCATCTAACTGAAATGCAGTTCAGAGTCATATGCTACATTCATTAAGTATCATTAAGTATACAGAAAGGAGATGAAGGCCTCCAGAGAGCAAGTCAGAGACTTGTGAAGTGTCTGAGTTCACAGATGGGAACTGAGTCTTAAACATTTCCTGCTAGATTTTTTTTTCCTCTAGCCCTACCCTGTTGATTCTTTTCACTAATGTTGCCCATCTGTTTGTATTTTGCAGATAATTTTGATTTTAGAGGCCCTAGGATTTTAAAATTCTTCCCTGATTAGTAAATCTCTGTTTTTGTATTAAATCTTGCAGAAGCTTTTTGTTTTGTAGTATTTATAATCAATCCCCTTCTGTCCTGTCTTTCTCTCTTAGGATATTCCTGTTTTTGAATATCTTTGGAAAGTTTCTTTATATGTTTTCTAAGGATTCTTAAACTTGTGATCTTTTAGAGTATCAGTAGAAAGAGTATTCAGTAGATGATTGTCAAACTTTCCTAGTAAAAATTTAAATGGAATAGCTGATCAGGAAAAAATTCTTTCTTAAATTAATACTACAGAAAGCTGTTCTAGAAATTATTTTAAATATCCTGTGTTCTTTAGGAACTGTTTTGGTTTTTGTTTTTTAATGGCTCTTGTGATTTGATTTTTGTTTTCCTATCTTTAAACAGGGATCTGAAAAACAATGAAATATCATGGACTATTGAAGATATGAACGGTGCTTTCTCTGGCCTGGATAAGCTTAAAAAGCTGTGAGTATGGATACAGGATTTGTATCTTGCCATTCCTTGAAGAGTTCAGTCCTGGATTTACCTTACACCTGTTGCAAGGATCAAGCTCAGTGCTGGAGGTGTTACATTTTACATAGCAGAGATGCATTTTCTCTGTTACTATTTTGTTCATGATAAAATTCTATTATATTCCATGAGCATTTTAAAATTTTATTCTGTTTTGTAAAGTGTTCGTGTTCTATAAAAGAAATTCCATATTTTTCTAGGCAAACTAATCTGAAATATTCAGATTTTAAATATTATTAATATAGGGACTAATCTTATTTATGGAAACGTTTTACAAAGAATGAGGGTTCCCACAATAAATAGTGCTGCTAAGTTTATTAACAGATATTATGAAAATCTAATGACAAGGATAGTGTTTGAAACAGAAATGAAGCATGCAGAAAAAGTGCATTCATTGTAGTGAAAAGATACCATTTTCAAATGCACATCTGTGGAAAAAAAAGTGCTTATGTTTATATATATGCAATATATGTATATGGGATAATCCATATCACTGAACTGTACACATTAAACATCTTGACTGAGGTGATTGTAAATGTATCACAGTATTTTTGAGATACTGTGCTACAGTAGAAGAGGAAAGGTGAACAGTAGTCACAGTTTGGAAATAAACACAAAAACAAAACTGTTTGCCATTTTCTCCCTTGGTCCAAAAATGCCCCCATTTTAATGCATCTATTTTGCATTATGTATTTACATATTTTTCAGGATTCTACAAGGAAACAGGATTAGATCCATTACAAAGAAAGCATTTTCTGGTCTGGATGCACTTGAACACCTGTAAGTAGTAGAAATTCATATTTAAGTCAGTTTTGATACTAACTGAAACAAAATAGGACTAACAAGCTTTGCTTGTGGCTGTTTCAGTGGAACACACCTTGGCTGGAGTAATGTTCTTAGCAAGGTTATGGTTTTTTGGAGCTATGTGGAGTGTGAATTTTGTGATTAAACTGTACTACATATGTTGTGTGCTCTAAAACTGTTTGATACTCTCTTACTGTTTATTGTTTATTGAACGAGAGAATCCTTTGTATATCACTAATGAGACAAACTATTTTATGTATCTTCATCCTAAATGCATCACTAACAAATTATTCTTTTATCTTCCAATGTTCTTTTTTTTTTTTTTTCCCCCTCATAGAGATCTAAGTAACAATGCAATTATGTCAGTTCAAGGAAATGCCTTTTTGCAAATGAAGAAACTAAAAGAATTGTAAGTTTCTTTCTAAAAATATCACTTCAGACATGATATGTATCCATATATTTATTGTATCTGTGTATGCTTACATGGTATTTTATATATGTTTGTATGCATAGACAGTAAGTGTGTCTGTGTATGTGTTATTCATAAAAGTGAGGTGATGGAGTGGTAAGTTCTCAATGTAGTATCTCTGAAATGACATAATAATGGTCTGTCTTCTTTTTTTTCATGTGATGACTTTATTTAAGTGAAATAGGATGGGGGAAGGGTTGTTCTTTTTCTGCTACATTTGGTGTCTGGGGTCCTCAGTTTTAAATTGGCTGATTCTTAATAGATAAAGGAGACTTTGATGTAATGTCCTATAATATGAGCAGTGCTGTAACTGAGCTGCAGCTTATTGGACCGGTGAAGTGCAGAGTTGTAATTCTTTTATAAAGACCTGGTTGTCAGTGCTTATAATTGAGTCCTCATATCCTACAGTAGCAAAGGGGCAGGTTGTCAGAGAAGTCGTGAAGCGGTCACCAGCAAGAATGGACTCCCTTAGTGGTTTTTTTTTTGTTGTGTTTTGTCCTTTCACCCTCTTTCCCAGTTAATTAATGAGTTAGATTCTAGAGATAGGTTTTGCTGAAGGGAAAACATCATTATTGTTCACTGTGTTTGAAGCACAGTTCATTGTTCCTCATGCATATATCTAATTTCTCCCCAATATTCATAACAGCCTTTCCTAGTCAGGTCTGTTGTCCTGATCTGCTCTATTGTATAATCTGGCAGCCAGCTAAAGAATAATAAAAAGGTGCTGCTGTCATTCGTGTGCCTGTTCTGAAACACCCAGTAGACATTGATTAGGACTGATGAAGATGTATAGGGGTGTTAGGAAGTACTTTCCCAGTATTTAGTATAAATTCCCATCTAGTCATTTTATTCAATGGCCCTATTACCTGAAGATAATATGACAAATAATGCATCAGGCTAGCTAAAAGAGCTCTGTTCCTCTGCCTTCTAAGAATAACAAGAATCCCCTTAGCACTTTAGTGGAAGATGATCTGTTTCATCTAGATGCAAAAGAGCAAACTGGCATCTGGAGGTCTTATTCACATCGATGTGAAAAGAACATAGAGCCCCTCTCCCTTTTCTGCAAGAAATTTTTGAGGATTCTTGTGCTATTTGATATTTTCATTTATGACTTAAAAATATTCCCTGGATCCATTATTTTTGATTTCATATAAGAAGAGATAATATTGCAAACTTTGAAGAGAAGAGTTTCATTACTTGATCTGTTTGTGTTTTTTAAGGAGATTCTGCTTTTTAATCTAAAATTGTGGAGGCTTTATACTTCCGCTCCTCATTTCGTATGTTCTGCAGAATATCCCTTTTTTCTTCATGTTTTGTTTTCCCTCTATGAATGTAGTTATTTACAAGAATTAGGTATACTGATAATTAATTCTTCACTTGTTACCGTAGCACTAACTGTTGCTTGTCTTTCCATCCCCCATTTTTAAATACTTTCCTCAAAATAAATTCTAACTGAATTCCTTAACGACCTGTGCTTTGTGGAACTGTATTATGAACAACAACAACAAGCAAGTGTTCAATGTGTAATTTCTTTTTCTTAGGCATTTAAACACATCGAGCCTCCTGTGTGACTGCCAGTTAAAGTGGCTACCACAGTGGGTGTCAGAGAACAACTTTCAGAACTTTGTAAATGCCAGCTGTGCCCATCCTCAGCCTCTCAAAGGCAGAAGCATCTTTGCCGTCAGCCTAGACACGTTTGTCTGTGGTGAGTATGGCCCCTACCCCTTATTCCATAGAGCAAATTTTGCCCAAAGGTTTGATTTTGTGGTATTTTCTTTGGTATGATTTGGTTTCTCTAACTAAATGCAGAGGATTTAATTTGTTAAAATTTAATTTTCTGTTCCCAAACTTGGATGTAGAAGCTTATGGTTTCATACCAGATGGGGAGTGACATTTTCTTCCTTCTTATTTCATGTACAGCTTGCTTACCTGGTGCACAAAATGGTGTGCAGAAAGCTCAGCAGTTTGTGGTGGTAAATTTATATGCTTTAAGCTAAAAAATGGATATTGTTTAGATAACTCATTTATAAAGGAAACATATGTTGTCAAACTTGAGATATTTTTTGGTTTTGATTTATAATTTACTTTCATGCTTCGTAAGAGTTGAGATCTTCCAAGGCTGAGAAAATTTGAAGGTAAAATAGCCATACTGACCTCATCTTTGTCACTTCTTTATGTGTACTTGTTGTCTAGCTTTAAAAATCACTGGGGACACATAACTTATAGTCTGTTTTACTTAATCTGTATTTTAAAATGTAAAATTTTCACAATTATGCTACCAATATTTTGTATTTCAGTAGGCCAGAAAGTGAATCATAATACAGTGGGTTTTTTGTCCCTCATCACTCTGGAGTGATAGCATCCATCCTAAAATCTTCATGTGCATGTGTAGTAACATTCATTTGTGTGTAGTAACTTCCAGTATCAACTGCTTAAAGTATGGCTAAACGTACAGAACAAACATGCAAGTGCCCTTGCAGCATAGCTATTCAAATGCTGTGAGTACTCTTGTAGACTAAGTAGGAAATTTGATAACCTCAGGAAATTAAGATCTGACTAATTTCCTGTATTTTTGTTCTGTACATATTATTTTTTTCCTATTAAAGAAAATTCCAAATTTATATTTAGAAAAGAACCATATGTGTCAATAACTTTCCCCCCATAAGAAACCATATTGCTTAATTTTTGCTGCTTGTACTCTTACGTTTTCTCAATAGCAAGGTAGGCACAGAATACTTGAAAATAAGGTCTATGAATGTTAAGTGTCTTCTCTCCCATTAACAGACAAATGTTTTAGTACGTTAATGTTAAATAACAAGTCCATAATGAATGGTACATAATAGGTAGTGCTGAAAGGAAGAAGCTGACATGAACATTGCAGGAAATAACTCTTTGCTAGATAGCTAATGAAGTTTATATCCTACACGTGATAAATACACTGTGTTAAGAAATAAAGCTGGAGATTTAACCTATATATTTCCATATATCTTGCTTGTTAAGCTACAGAGGATCTTTCAGCTGCTGAATGCAAAGCATGTGTTAGGCAAGATTTCCATATCTGTGAAGCTAAAGTATAGAAAATTCACATAATTTATGCTTTCTAAAACTGTCTAAAACAGGCTGAAACAAATGCTGAGACATGTCCATACCAAAGATAACTCTGTGGAAATAATAAATAGATGCTTTTGTGACCTGTCTTAATTAGTTAAATTTAGAACAGTGATACTAAATGCAGTACTATTTAAGTGATGGATCGCTGGTTTGTTGTTATACAGCTGTCAGGCGTCTTCTGCAGAATGAGAAATGTATTCCTCAAAAGAGAATGAGAAAGTGTGTGTGTGTATATGCGTGCTTGTGATGCATAGGCATGTATATCTGTGTAATAAATGTTTGTACAAACACACACACACACACACACACACACACACACTTTGTTCTCTTCTGGAAAAAAAGACATTGCCAGTTTTATCCTGAAATATTCTGTAACATTAAAGTTGTTTAAGTGATCCTTTTGTTCTACCTCAGGAAAAACTACATCTTAAAATATTTTACTGTTCGGCACTCTTTTTTTACTGGAGTAATTTTGATATGTTTTAGTTTGTTTAACTGTCAACTTGTTGTGCAAGTAGTATAATTTGTTTTGGAGGGCTTAACACAGGTACAAAGCAGGAAGACTAACCAGGGTCAAAAGACAGTTAATTCTGGAAGCTGACAAAATGACACTTCTATAGTAGTTTTTCAATAGCAAAGACCTCTCCAGAGTATAATGTCTTGAAATTCTTGCATTTTCAGCACTGCTGCATTTGTAAGATAGATCAAAAAGCCACAGATCACTGGAGCAATGACTTTTGCACTTGACTTTTTTATGGGTTTAGGAAAAACCCTAGGCTTTACCTTGCTCTTTTCTGCAGAAGAGCTGTGCTTTCAATAAAGAAAAAGTCCTATCAACCTGAGGTGTAGTAAAGGTGAAGGGTAGGCTGCATGACTGACATTCAACATAGCTCTTATGGGTGTCAGGGGGGAGTTCTCTCCTCTTTAGTGCTGCTGTTGATCAAACCGTACACCCACTCTGCTTCTAAATTTGCTTTCTGTTCAATGAGAGACAACTTTGCTCAATAAACACATAAATATGGCATCTTTAAATGTCCCAAAGCTAATGAAATTTAAAATGAAAGTATCATATATCCACTTTATGTACACTTGTCTGACTCTTCTCTCAAATCTATAAAACAAGGCTTACAAACTGTTTCTAAAAAAGAGTACTCGGAGCTTACATATATTTTCTTTTCCTCAGTCTTACAATTTTTTCTCTTCTTTCTCTGCAGATGATTTTCCTAAGCCACAGATCACTGTCCAGCCAGAAACACAGTCAGCAATCAAAGGCTCCAACCTGAGTTTTGTGTGTTCAGCAGCCAGCAGCAGTGATTCTCCAATGACTTTTGCATGGAAGAAAGACAACGAATTACTGCATGATGCTGAAATGGAGAATTACGCCCACCTCCGGGCCCAGGGAGGAGAAGTGATGGAATACACCACCATCCTCCGGCTACGCAATGTTGAGTTCAGCAATGAAGGGAAATACCAGTGTGTTATTTCCAATCACTTTGGTTCATCCTACTCTGTCAAAGCCAAGCTTACAGTCAACAGTAAGTATGTTGCTTTTTGTTTGTGAATCTCAAAGGAAGAATCATTTTAATCTAGATATGTGTATGTATTTTATTTTAATTCTATTCATTTTTGTCTTTTAGAAGGTCCCTTAATACCCTGAGATGATTTCTTAAGGTGTTTTTGGTTCCACGACCACTATTCATTTTCTAATCTATTTCCATTGTGCTGAACACTTTAAGATCATAGTATAGGAATAAAATAACAAACCCTATTTAAAGTAAATCTGAAAAAGCCTATGTAACATGATGAGAAAATGTTCATCTTTTTCCTTCTTTACAGGAGATACATACATGTAGTCTATATCAAGGTACTATGGAAAGATCAGATTTTAATCCAGGTAGTCTCACATACTTGACAACTCCCTTTCTGTTGGTTGTCCACTGATAAATTTAGGTTGTGAGTTTTTCTGAGATTTATAGGAACAGGCAAGATACTAAAATGAATAATGTGCTGTGCAAAAGAGGAAAAGTGTGTTCCATTTATCATTCATTGTTCACTCCACTATTGCTCCCTTTTCTTCAGTGCTGCCGTCCTTTACAAAGATCCCCATGGACTTGACCATTCGTGCTGGGGCAATGGCCCGTTTGGAGTGTGCTGCTGTGGGGCACCCTGTCCCGCAGATCGCTTGGCAGAAGGACGGAGGGACGGATTTTCCTGCCGCACGCAAGAGGCGCATGCACGTCATGCCCGAAGATGATGTGTTCTTCATTGTTGATGTGAAAATTGAGGACACAGGGGTTTATAGCTGCACAGCTCAAAACACTGCTGGAAGCATTTCGGCTAATGCAACTTTGACAGTCTTAGGTAAGAAATTGTCAACCATTAATGGCATAAATCTTGAAGAACATAACTGTTGCTGAGCACTTTTAAAAATCATGTACAGATTAAAGATGTTTTCAAAGTGCTCTATAGAAATAACAATACTCTGAAATAGTATTTATTGATATATGACAATAGATAAGAAATATATACTCCAGAACACAATCTCTATTAGGATACACAACTATAAAAGTTATTTATGTTTTATTTCTCAGTGTATATTTGAAACAGCATTTAATATGTAGAAAAGAAAAGAAGCAAGGTAGAAAAAAAGAAAAATGGGCTGTTGTTTTTGTTTAGAGTCAGGATATTTAGTTAACTTTTGTTTCCTGTCATTTTGTCACTCTTCCTAACCTAATTCTTTGCATTCTTGATCATGTGTGATTTGGCGTTTTTACTTCTGAAAAGAAAGCAAGCATCTGTGTTGATCGATTGACAAGTAAACTGCAGGCTTTCAGTTCAAACTCCTCAAATGCATTTTCCCTGAGAGAATTACTGTAAGCTTCATTAGGCCTTACTGATGCATTTAATTTAGTTTTTCCTGTTTAGCTCTGAAGGGACATGTTCCCATTCCTGCAAGGTCATGAAGAGCATAAAGCTTACGCTCTCTTTGCAGAAACGCCGTCATTTTTGCGACCTTTGTTGGATCGAACTGTAACAAAAGGTGAAACCGCGGTCTTGCAGTGCATTGCTGGCGGCAGCCCTCCCCCCCGACTGAACTGGACCAAGGATGACAGCCCTCTCGTGGTAACGGAGAGACATTTCTTTGCTGCTGGCAATCAGCTGCTGATTATTGTGGATACGGATGTCGACGATGCTGGGAAGTACACGTGTGAAATGTCTAACACAGTTGGGACCGAGCGAGGCAACATCCGTCTTAATGTAATTCCCACTCCCACCTGTGATTCTCCCCAAAACATTGCCCAGGCCCTTGATGATGATGGCTGGGCCACGGTCGGCATTGTGATCATAGCTGTGGTTTGCTGCGTGGTGGGCACTTCCTTGGTGTGGGTGGTCATCATCTACCACACCAGAAGAAGAAATGAAGATTGCAGCATCACAAATACAGGTGTGTAAAATGAAGGGTTTCACTGGATAGGCAAAAAAAAAAAAAAAAGAAGAAAAGTGTGTTTGTGGTTAATCTGCAGTCAATTTCTTATAGGAGCATTCATGTGTTTTGTTTCTGACTTAGAAGACAAAACTTCCTCTTAACCTCAACACTTGCAGGCAAATTTAAGAATGGTCCTACAAATCCTGAAATATATTGATGCATTTTGTGCATATTTTGCTTCACCACAGATGAAACAAATTTGCCTGCTGACATTCCAAGTTACCTGTCATCCCAGGGGACGCTGGCTGAAAGGCAGGATGGGTATGGTTCATCTGAAAATGGCAGTCATCATCAGTTCCTCACGTCTTCCATGGGAGGATATTTCTTACAGCAGAGGGACAGTAATGGTAGGTGTAAAATATTAAGCACATTTTCCATGTTACCTGAGTATCTGCATCTTATCTAATGTCTTCCTAATTAGTGGAAGTAACACCACTGAAGCAGCTTCACTGATGTTTAAGAGAAAGTTAATGCATGTGATTGTATCAACAAGCTCATAACAAACTTGGTTCTGTTTGTACAAATAACACTATGGCTTTGCTTGAATCTTTACATTTCTCTAGTCTAGAGGGTTAAACTGATTAATGCTTTTCCAAAGCAGGAATATCCACAAGGAATTATAGCAGCATGTCTTCCTCAATTTTAGCTTGGGAAGGGTGCTTGTAATGGAATGTAGAGATGAGTGGTAATACTTAGGTTGTAGTGTAAGACAGCTAGTTAAACTTCCCTTTAGGGGAAAGAATTTGGGGTCAGTGAAGGACTTAGAGAAACAGCAGGTTAAAAACTGCAATATTTAACACGTATGCATCCAGCTCTCGAGAATCTAGCTCATACCTGGGTTAGGGAAGTAAAGGCGCTTTGTTGGGAAGCAGCTGGAGGTGGAGATGCAGTCAGGAGCAGTGGTTGGGGCAGATGGGGCCGGAGCAGTGGAGGGAAAGCTCTGCAGTTGTTGGGTAGTGGGAGGAGCTGCCTCCCCGCAGAGCATGTCCGTAGCCCTCAGGAACCACTGAGCTGAAAGGCAGCGGTGACGCTGAGTTGTTCAGCAGCAAGTGATGCCTTCAGACCCCCCCATCCAGAGCTTTCTCACTTCGACTGTGCTCTGAAAGCACCCAAGGTGACACAGCATGACCCTGGCTTCCACTGCCCGAGGGGAAGAAAGTCTTTGGCCCTGGTTCCTGTAGGCAGGTGTGTTTCATTATCTAAGGACTGCATGGCAAAGTCCAGCATATTCTCTGTCAAACTGATGAACTGAACACTTCTCACTAGAAAGTTAGGTTAAACTTAAGGAAGGTGTAACTTTTCTGTGAAATGTAGTAGATGCATAGATGAGATTCTAAAATGAACAAACTCAGGAAAATAATCAGTTAAAGCTTAAGAAACAAGTGTATGCTTACATGTCAATTTTATTTTTAAGGCATTTGCCATCTAGATAACGGCAGTGAAACAGACTTGGAGGGTGTTGCAGAACCATTCCTGTGCCACTACCTGGGGACCTCAGGGACGCTGTATCTGAAAGGAAATGCGTATGGTTCTGAGGCTTTTGAAACATACAGCACAAGTAAGTTGAAAGAAAGAAAAGGGTCGGTTCTACTTTCATCTGGTATTATGGTAAATCTATATAAAGGTAATTTATTTCTTTCTTTAGGTTGCAGCCCTGACCAGAGAATGGCATGCCTGGACCCTTATGAGCCTGGATGTTTAAAGAAAAGAGAATGCTGTCAGTACTCCCCTCAACTGGAGGATCCCTTTGATCAAAACATTGGCATTGCTGGGACTCAGGCAACAACTAGCAAACCCACCAACTCCATTTATACTCAAAATGAAGGAGCTGGACTAAAAAGCCTAAGTCTGAATTCAGACACCTTTGATTTAAATAGGAGTTTGGAACCCTCATCTGTTATCAGTAACAGCACTTTCATGGGTATGTTCTACTTATTGTTTTTATTCAAGCTGTCAGTATTGTCTGTTGTTCCTTGCGATACTGTTCACAATCGATTTCACAGTTTTTTCTTTCCTCCCTCCTAGAACAAGTAATTCTGTAGTGGTGCTTTGATATTCATGTAGCTAGCACTGTGAAAAATATAATTTTGTTCAATTTTGTGTGGGTCTCCATCTGCATGTTTAATTGAATGTAAGATAATTCAACATGTGAATTATAGTTACTTTCAAGAAAGGTAGATGTACAGGAAGTAGCTGGGGGTAGACAGTTTGGGAGTTTTCTTGATGTTTTGCACATGCTCTTGTTTCTTTGTTTTGTTTTCTTTTCCCTAGAGTAGACTGAGCTCTAGTCACTGCGGAACAAGTTTATGTTACTGCAGTGTCTATTTTTTAAGGCATGCACAGCATAGTCAGGGATGCAGAACTGGATGTGCAGGCTCTCTGCTGCCACACATAGAAGGATAGGTAGATGCTGAGAATTTGAGATTGCACCAGGGTATGCTGGTTGGGAAATGGCTCTTTCTTGATCTGTAAAGAGGACAGTTTGGAGTGTGCTCAGACAGAACTGCCATACGTCTGAGTTCCCACATCAAACACGGCAGTTCTGTGAGTAGCTCTCTTCCAAGTCTAACTGTTGGTTCTGTTCTGCTCCTGCCTAGATAATCTAGATTCTAAGCAGCATTAGATAGAATGTCCCAAATGTTTGAAGTTCAGGAAAAGTAATTGCAGTAAAGCTACAGAATAAGCACATTTCTAGATTACCAAGAGATCTTAGTAGCTTAGCTAAAAACAAAACAGAAAAAGCAACAAAAGTCACACTTAAAATTCTTTCTGCACACCTGTCTTCAGTGGCGTGACTTTTGTCTAAAGTTAGCTGGCAGATACCCATAAATGATAGGATACTTCTGGTTTTCCTTACTTGAATGCATCTTCACAAACTTCAGGCCTAGCAGATATTTTTAGCTAATGGGCAAAAGATGTGTAAGATGCTGAGGACAACTGGGGGCAGGAGTGACTCACACACTGACTCTCTGTGTGTGAGTATATATTGCAATACTGCGAGCCAGAGCTATTTACGTTTCGCAGTGAAGCACTGTGGGGGAGGCCAACAAATAAATAAATAAATAAGTAAATAAGGACCCTGCCTAGTCATCCTTTCCCTTCTTTTTCCAAGGTGTGAATGACAAAAGAGTTAACTGGGTTTACAATTTTAACTCAAGTAGCAGGAGGAGGCGTGCAGGGGGGAGCAGAGAAGGGAAAAGTGTTGCTGTAACTTTGAAGTTCCCTGAATTTGGGGGGTTGGTTGGGCTGGTTTGTTTAAAATGCATATAAACACACATGCTGCTTTCATCCCCATGATACCCGAGTGCCAAAAGCGAGCCTGATACCGTGGGTTCTTTCCTGGCTCGTGTGTCAACAGAGTTGTTGGAGGCCGTGCTTTGCCTGCTCCTGCGTGCGAACCGGTGGGAATCTGCATCACTGGCCCCTTTGTTCTCTGGGCGTGGGGAGGGAGGTGGAAGCTCTGAAGTCTTTTTCCCCCTTCAAAAGCCAGATGTTCAGACCATAAAACCTTGCAGATGCCATGACATCTGGCAGAGGCCCTGAGACTGCACACGGCCTCCTGGCTCCCTTCCCGGATAGCCGGGCTGGGACAGGGATGGGGCGGATGGGGCTCCAGCAGCCGCCCCCTGCGGAAGGTTCTCCCGTGTGAGGAGCTAATCCAGCCCTGGCCCCCACGTTGGCTCGTACTCCCTGCAGACCTAAAGACCTTTGCAGAGCTGCTTCTTTGCAAATACCATCCACCCACATTACATCTTCATAGTCTTGAGCACTTCATAATCACTAGCCCCCTTCATTCAAAGAACCTATGGTGAGATTTTGAGGTGTGGGAGAAAACTTGATATATTTCTCCTCCTTATTTGTGGGAGTAACATCCGCAGCGTTACCTTCAAATTTGGCCCCATTTTTGCCCCCTACAGCTGCAACAAACAAAAACAGTTATCATTAACATAACTGTTGGTGCACAAGCCAAAGAGTTCACAGCTTGGATTTTTTTTTCATTATTTTTTTTTGCCTTAAGAAGCTGGGATTCATTTGCAGCTCTCATAGTGTGAGGTACATCCTTTCATGTTGTGTTAGAAGCAAAATTGCTCAGCAGAGCAGTAATGCAGATATGGACCTCATCCAAATGCATTTTTAGTAACTTCTCAAATTACAGCTTTGCTTTAAACCTTTGTTTCTAGCAAGTATGTGGTATTTCTACTGCATATTTCTTTATTTCTAGAAAAAAAATCTAGCAAATATACCTGCTAAAGGTATGACTTTGGAAACAAAATTCTTAATGGCTGTAGTGCAAAGTTGCTTGTAAAGAATGAATCAGGGTCAGTCTATGGCATCTTCTCAGAGAACAGGTCTTTTAAGTATCATTTACAGCTCCCTCGCTTTGCAACAATTCTGTCTTTCCTAGTGAAAGAAGAGAAGAGCCCTCAGGTTGAGATGTTGATGCTAAGCCTTCCCAATGGTAAAGAGCAAAAGAAATGCTAATTTGGGGGGGGAGGCTAGTGTATTCAGATAATTATTAATAAAGATTCAGCTGAAATGCCAAATTCTTTTTGGGCCATGTCTGTTCTAGCCAGTTGTGGGAAAAGAGATACGCAGGTGTGGATGAAGGGAGAATTTGGCTGGCAGGGCCTTTATTTGTGTGAGCTGCTAGCCATAAAGAAAGAAAGAAAGAAAGACTTTCTCAGCATTTAGATTGTACGATGGAGGGGTGTTACATAATGTTACATGATCTTCCCCATCCGCCCCAGCTGCATGCAGATTATTTGTATCGTTCTTTTATTCAAGAATAGGACACGAGGAATGCTTTGACTTTGCATTAGAACATGTTGTGATGTGTTTTCAGTCTGATCAGTGTTTCTCCTCTTCCTTTTCCCCTCCCCACCCAAAAAAATGGGTGTGGGAATGTGGGAATAGTCATATAAACAAAGATAATGAAATTGTGTTGTTCAAGAATAGCTATCAATCGATTCATTTGCTTTGGAAATGCTTGTAATGTCTCAGCAGGCAGAATTTTGCATTTGACTTGTGATCACATGGCTGTTTTTTCTTTTGCTTGGGTGCGGGGAAGAATAATAATGAATAAAAAAAAATCCTTTTAGTGATTTTTTGTTTGTTTATTTGTTTTTTTTCTGATCTGTTTTTGCTTGTTTTTCGTTTGTTAGTTTTTTTGCTCGCGTCTGTCCTTGGCTTGCGCTCTGCCTTATGCTCAGCCGTTAGCAAGACACAAAGCTGCTAGCACCGGTACTGCTGTGCTTATATTTATTTATATAAACAGTATTTTACATATTTACTCTCTTTCAGGGACATTTGGAAAGCCTTTATGGAGGCCTCAGCTGGACTCTCTTTCGAGCTGTAGACAGCCAGCAAGTTGCCAACCAAAAGCGTCCCATAGTAATCCTCGTGCCTCGCTGGACTTGGACTCAGAGGCAGATGAAGATGAGAGAGAAAGGACACTTTCTAGAGGAGAAAATAGCATTTATACTTACAAACGGTCCTTGGAAAACTTTAGGACTTCTACTTTCCAATCTTGTGATTCGGATACATAGCTCCTTTTGGACTTGCCATTGATTTCTGGAACCAAAGAAATATTTTGACATACTACCTCAGTGTGGAATTTTATTTAAAAAGGGAAAAAGGAAAGGAAGAAGGGAAGAGAGAAGTGACACAATGCTATGAATTCAGAACAAATAATGCATTTTTATTCAAATAAACAAGAATTGCCAAAATGTTCTAATTTTTATACTGGGAAGACATGCCTTTTAAAAATACTATATTTCTAATTATTTTATGGCTTTGTTTATGCAAATATCTTTTGTAAATTAATGGTGTAAATAATACAGCATATGTATTTCACATATGTATTTCTATGTCAGACTTCATTTTATTGAAATGAGTAGTAGGCATTCTGATTTTGTACTGTTACTTGTACCTTTTACAAATGGAAACTCCATGCTGTTTGCAGGTATCATGCATCTTATTTGCACATTACTTTTAATAAAATATGCTGCCATGTGGTCTTAGTACCACACTAGTGTATGGAGAATGCAGAGTGTGAATTTTATATTTGTAGCTACAGAAAATGTGCATTGCATATTTAAGCTGCCTTCTGTTGCCTGTTTACCTCTTTATTTGTCTAAAACTTGCGTCTCTGGATTTACTGTGTTAAATATGTTCAGCTTCTACAGGTGGGTGTGCTCCTGCCACAAGTACAGGTGGCTGGCAAGGTGGGTTGATGGTATTTGTGCCAAAAAATATACAAATCCTCCACTTTCTGGATTCCCACTGTCAGCTGCGTAGGCACATGTTGTGCATTTGCATGCGCACAGGGCTGAAGCACCAGCTGTCTGTCCATACATGCGTGCAAACAGAGCGCACGCATCTGGTGGGGGATATGCACAGTACATCCACAAATACATAGCAAGCTATTTAGTAAAAGGAGAGAGGGGGAAAAAAAAAGTCACTGGATGTTTGCCTGGTGCCATCACTCTTTTTTTAAGTGGCTTAGTGTTAAGCGTTTGCCAAATATTCAATGCATGTCCAAATTTTTGATTTCCCATACCCTTTCTGCCTCTTTCCACTTTCTGCAGCCACTTCCACGCACAACATAAGGTATTCAAAGTACAAGATAATATTTTCTTTGGTTTAGCTTCTGCTTCTGTTCTTTATTCAGCTGCCCTTTTCTGTTTATAGATAAATGAGATCTGTGCTTTATTCAGTTACTCTGTCAAATTGAGCAATTATAAATTCTTGCTGGGTTAAATTGCACTAGTGAACTCAGTGCCTTTGACTATAAAAAAATCATAGAGGATTGCTTGCTGTAAGATAGTAATTAAAACTAAGTGAAAACACTCTGTTCTGTTTTTCTATCTACAGCTGCATAATGTCTTAAAAAGCTGTGAATACCGTTGTCATCACTGCATTAAAACAGTGTGACTCCAAAATGGTTAATATTACAGGACATCAGCTTTTTATATCTGTATACTTTGAAGGTGCAAACCTACATAGTTGCTAAATCTCTTCTTTTAAACTAAATTAGAAGCAGCTGTCAGAATAGGCCATCACAGACATCATGGCTAAAGCTAGAGCAAGGGTTTTGCTGCAGAGTGCAGCTGAGCTCAGGGCTTTCTGTTGTTTGTAGCTAGAAACCTGGTACCCAGATTGCTGTGAAAATTTCCCTTCAATTTAGGCGCTAGTATTAGAGACAGGAAGTTAATCCATCCTTAGTCACTGGTGGTCTAAGTGCAGAGAATGTGTTTTGTCTGCTTTAGTTTATCATATTGCCAGATTTTCTGACTCTTATTGTTAATTTGTCTTCATTGCTGCCAGATGTGGTGATGTGGTGACAGACATTGATATGGGTACTTCATTATAATTAGGTGCATTTTGAAAAGAGTTTTTTTTTTTTTTTTTTTCCCTTGAGCTAAGCCCAAAGCTTTAAGTCAATAAGGGAAAAAATCTTAAAGTTGATTTTTCTTAATAAATCAAGGTAATTTATCTCTTTTTTCCTCTCCTGACCCCATTTTTGAGGGGTGAGAACAAAGCGAGGGGCATGATACCTTACATTTCTAACTAAACAGTGCTTTTTCACATACCTAAAAAAGAGGAGAGTTAAAAACAGGAACATTTTGCGTTCTAAGATTAATATTTGAGCTTACCATCCATGTTAAAGGGTTATCAAGAAAAAAGCAAACTTTTAATTTGTCTTCTATATAGTGAAGGAAGGAGGAGAGGGTTGGTAGTCGAAACAGTATCGCTTTTTTCTTCCCCTTTCATCTTTCCCCCGCCTTAAATGTTTTTGGACTGAGTTTTCGAGAGTACGCAGAGCCCAGTCTCCCTCTAATCCTTGCACCGAAAGGATTTCAGGGTCAATGACTGTATTTCAGATCCTTCCCATTAATTTTCAAACAGTATCCTAAAAATACAAGTAGATATAATTTTATTTACTGCCCCTTATACCCCAGAAATGGAAATGAGTGCTCATGAGTATTCTTTTCTAAAAAAAAAAAGAAAAAGAAAAAAATCATGTTTGGCCATTTATATGGCAGAAAGCTAAAGCCTCAAGTTGATGTGATAAATTGCAGCTAATAATAAATCTGCTCCATCTTAAAAGATGCTTGGAGTGAAATATCAGTGTTGCAGAATGACCGAACAATTTGCCACTTTATGGCTGGCAGCAACTGGAACCATGTCATGGGCTAACTTACTGCTTGTAAAATGTTATTTAAAAGCCGTATTCTCTTAATACATTGCGTGCTCTACCAGCTAAATTCCTACAAACAGTGAGGTGTGCGGTTTCTGCAAGCACGGAATAGTCATTTTAATGCTCTGTGGAGTTACCTACTTGCCAGAAGCGCTCTGAAACAGGCATTTCCTGACTGAAAAAAAGGTAGATGCTCTGTCCAAGTGACTCTGGGGGTTACCTGCGTAGTTTTGAGACTGAAGATTGTGTGTTACTGCTACTGTCTGGAGCATTTAAAGCCATAAGGTTTGAAACTCTACCGTATTTTGTGCCACGGTGTCAGGAACACAGGCCCAAGCTACTTCTCCAACAGATTTCTTCTTGCTCAGCTGAGGGCTCCATAGTGTCCTCAAATGTTTTTATTCCTGTCAGAAATTTCTTGAATATTCAGTCAGGGCTTTTTTTCCCAGCTATTTTAAATAAGTTAAAAACTGAGGCTTAATGTTCAAAATCCAGTAAACATCTGTGAAGATTTACACTGCAGATACTTGAGTTCTGCCAACCCTATGCCAGGGATGTACCTGGGAGCTGTGTTATCAAGGGCAAGGATGGGCAGAAACGGAAATTGCTGTTTGCAAAGGGGGGGACATGGTATGGACATGACACGTTGCAAAATCTTGTCTTGATTTGTGACATCTTCTCCCTTATTTTTTGTTCTAAATGTATTTCTCATGTTATGGCGGAGCTGTCTGACCTGCTTGATATGGTTTTATTTAGCAGCTCCATCAAATTCTGTCTTTTATGCAAAAAGAAGAAGAGAGCGGAGGATCTCTGCCTCTTTAGGGAAAAGAGGAAAAATGCATATATAAAGGTGCAAGTCTCGTGCATGTGGCTTTACTCACACGAGGCACTTACCAAATACCTTTCTTTATGGTATTTTAGGAAAGTTTTACATCTGGGAATAACGCTCAGTATCATTATTCACTTATTCACTTATGTGTGGCTAAATGGGCTTATCGTGGTTGTTGTCCTAAGCATTAGAATTCAGTATTTCCACTGACTCAGCACTTGTCACATCCTATCCCTCACTGAAGGACATGGGAGACCTCCCATTCCCCACACTGCTTTTTCTCCCTGTATCACAGGCTTGTCCCCTGCTCTTTAATGACACTTTTTTGGTTGCCCATCATGCTCCATTTCCATTTTCTTTGCTTGCCTTTGCAGGCTAGGAGAGATGTGTTCAGTGTATAGAGCACAACATGGCTAAAGGTTAAAGGCACCAGGCATCAGCAGTGGTCAGGCACTGGGAGGAGAAGAGGGGAAGCATCAGGCTCAACATAGCTTTTGGAGTTTGCTGTATGAACAGCAGTAAATGCGTAATTGAGCAGGCAGCATATATAATATCTATAAAATATTATATGTATTCCCATGGATTCCACTATACGCTTTGTGTATTTTAATTCCACTCATTCTCTGTGCTCTAAAATGTCAAAGCAGCTATGTGCCAAAGAACCTGTCATCTCAAGAGTTATGTTTTATTGCATCCAAAATATCCTTTTCTAGTAGACAAGAAACAAGACCCATTTGTTATTCCATATTTGTGTTCAGACTAAATATTGTTAGTATGATGCATATTTTCCCAGAGTCATGTGGTCCATGGGGTCTGCTGTATCATAAAGTGTTGATGTTACTTAAGATTGCCATGGGACAAGACCTAAGAGTAAAATTGTTGGTGATTTAAATTCACAACTTGAAAAACAATTTTATTTTTAGTGACTTGAGTGCAGGATTTTATTTCCCACATAGCTGAGAAGAGAAACATTAATTCCTCTGTAGATTATGGACTGCTCATAGTACTTCAGTAATCTTCAGTGATCACTTTTCCTTAGCCATCAATGCAGTCACTTCAAGGCAACTGTCTTGTTATACTTGTTGGGCATGTCTGTTCACCATGAACTACTTGCCAATAGATACCATGCAGGAACTTGCAATCTGAGCATATGTATATTTTAAAGTCAATGGTGAATGATTTAAAATTATGCAAATTTCAAATATGATTTCATTAGAAACTATGGGTTTGGCTACCTGACCAAACTAATAAGATCCCCAGAACATAAGATAGACTTTGAGATTTTGTAGAGTGATACCTTTACTTTGAAAGACTTGGAATTTGCAATGTCTAAAAAGTCAATCATTTTCTGTTGCAGTGTGTGATCTACTGTCTGTCCTACTATCTCTCAGCACCTCCTTTGTAGGTCTGCATGGAGAGGCCCTGACCTTGGATCCACTGCTGGATATTCAAGACTCAGGTACTGCTTATATTGCCATTTGAAATAGTGCCTTCTTGAGGGGTGGGATTTGAGGTTCTTTTAAGGCAAAATTATTAAAATATGCATCAGTTCTTACGCAGTCAAGGAAGCTGTCTTTGGCACCAATCCTGATTCTAATTACTTATTTTAGAAATCTGTGGGAAAAGATATATTGAAAAAATGGCAACTGATGCCTTATTTATGTCCCACGCTGCTGTAACATGAAGTGAAGGGGGTTTTATTCTTTGTTCATCAACAAAAGGTGAGATTTCATGCTGATTTTTTTTTTCTTTTAATTTTATATCTAAGTATGTCTTTTGTTGACCTGCTGGTATATCACATGAAAGGAAAGTAGTCAGAGATGAAAGGATGTAGGGGAGGAAGGCTGGAGTTCCTGTCATATCATGAAGTGGTTTTGAATAATCCTCTTCACTTGTGCAGATTTTGGGAAGTTTTTCTGTTAACACATCCCAATAAGCTTATTAAGAAGTTATAGCAGCCACTCCATAAATCCCTGAAAGGAGCAGCTGTAGATTTTCTGCAGAATGCCGAGTATATTTGAGCTGGCGATACTTGGAGAAATACTTTTCTGATTCTTAGCCTGCACATGGCAGATTTGTTACTGACAAAGAGTCTCCCAGATGCTGGGGAGAGCTGCGCTTGAAGAGATGTGCACGCTTTCCAATGCTGAAATTTGTTTCAAACTGTTTCTCAGTCTTGCTGAGAAAGCAAGAAATGCCGAGAGCCCAGACATTCTGGACTCTTAGGAACAGCTAGAAGGACTTACTTGTCCTTAGCGCCTGTGTTTGCCATCAAGAGTTGCCTCAGTTTGCTCATGAATTACCTCACTACATGCAGATTTTGCAGACGGTTAGTCTAACATGGCTGAGAAGCAGAGAGCTGGCAAAAAAACACTTAGTCCAATATCACCATCTAATAGCTGCAGTACATCTCAGACGGCTCAGCGACTTTTTACTCACACAGCTGCAAGGAAGCTGCTATTTGAACTGTGGTCCTGGAGGAGCAGCCAGACCTTGTCACTGAAACTAGTTGCTCTACTGGCTTAAAATATCTGTGCTTGCACTGCTACCTGCTGTGGATTTGTGTGACAGCAGCGCTGGGAAAGCGTCACTGCTGCGGCAACCAGGGCCGGCTCTGGCCACACGTGGATCGTGCTTTTCATTAGTGAAACTTTCTTTCTCTATTACTCTTCCCCCAGGAAAGGGGGAATGGGTGCTCTCCATAATTAGTTTCCTCTGCAAACTAATGAAAGCATCAGTGCACTAGTAAGAAGGGAGATGTGAGCCTACTTACAGGTTTTGGCAAGGGAACAAAAAACTTACGTAAAATGTTGCTTAAAATGAATTTAATTTCATATAACTGCGACCACACGGTACAATGGCAAAGTGATGGGGATGGAAAATATGACTAAATCGAAAGCTGTATTGACTTTATGAATAAAATCATGCTTTAGTGTAAGCTGAAGTTCTTTCATGCCTTCTTTCTTTTACCTTTCTTTCTCTCTCTCTCTCTCTCTCTCTCTCTCTTTCTCTCTTTCGCTCAACTGTGTGTTTCACACAGGGCTTGTGTTTCTTTCACCTACTATCATGCCCTATCACTTTCATCTGAAATAGTGGTTTTGTTCAAAGTAGGAGAAAAAAAAAAAAAGAAAGAGAAGCTGAATATGTGACAACAATGATGATGAGTCACTTAAATCATTTCATTTTACTTAAGTCAGAACATCAAAAACTTTCTGGAAAAAAAAATAATTTTCCACATACTAAAAATGGTATACTTTTTGATTTCCTAATTTGAAATTACTTCTTGTTTTATTTTTAAATTCTTAATGAACCCTTGATATATCAAGTGGAACTGAAACCCAGCAAGCGGAGCCCTTTGCCTTATCAGGGCAGAGCAGAACAGACACAGGAGCTCTCCTGGGTGGAGCTGTTGCTGTTGTCTCCTCACCACACATACCTTTCTCTCAAATCCATTTGATCTGACTTTGGCAGGGCCCTGCAGGTTAATTCTCTTTGCTGCCAGAGCATGTTTCTCTTCTACATAGCTCTGACTCAACCAGCTTCCTTACTCTTAGTGCAACAAGCCTTAATATTTTGCTGTGCGATTAGAAATTTTCTGATCACCTTACCCTTGAGAATTGTAGGAAGACAGTCCCTAGGATCACTGAATAACCCAATGAACTATATGTGAAGAGTCCAAGTTATTCCTTCCATTAAACTGAAGTGGAAATAAAATGTTGCACCACACTGGCTTCTCAAATGAGGCAGCTGAGAAAATTTCTTAGATTTTATGAGGTTTGATTATTTTTTTTTTTTAAAGTAAAAAGCAGCACTGTGCTGCAGGATGATAGATATCATATTCAGTATCAACATATGTATTCCTCCCCAGAATCTTTCTGTATCCCAGAGAAAATTTCAATCAGCAAACAGAGTGTAGGAGCAGAAACTGAAGAGCTGTTTGAGAAAGGCTCTTACCTCCACCCACAATTTTCCATCTTTTTAACTACCTTCAACCTTCTTTCTCCTCACAAATCATTCTTTAAGGGAGAAGTAGGGATTGTGTGGATAGTTTATAGTGATCACAAAGAAACTACTATATATATTTGCTGGAATTTTTTATTTTTTAAATGAGGTCTTTCACAAAGAAGTTTTGAATCTATGTGAGCTTCCTGTTTAAGCTTCATATTTTCCTCAGGGGAAAAAAAGTCTGATTTTGGGGCCAGGTGTTTTATATAGCTAAGTTAAAACATGCCTGAAAAGGCCATGATTATTCTCCTGTCTGTACGGTGATGCACTTTTGTGTGTGTGTGTGTGTGTGTTATTTAACATATATCACTTTAACCATATTGCTTATTTCTCTTTGTCAATCTTCTACCACCTTCAATTTCTTTAAAACACTGGAATCAAGAGTGGACATTGTTTTCCTCCTCTTCCTCAACCGTTCTCCCAGATGTTGCCGTAAATCAATTATGGGGCTGACGTAGCATTTGGCTGCATGACAGATGTTCCATAATAATGCAGCTCAGTGAAATGTGGAATTTCTGAGGTACTGCTTGTAACATTTTCAATACTGCTGTAAATTCCCAGCCATGTCAGCACAGGTGGAAGCAAAGCAATAAATAAACTCTGTGTGTGTGTAGGGTGGGAGTGGAGACTGCATGTGCTCACCCTTTCTAGAAAGTTCCCTAGGTGATTCACCGCCTCTGTGATTTAGTTCAACTACTTGAATAAAAAAAAATCCTTGATTACAGTCAAAATAATTTTGCTAACAAAGTTTTAAAGAAGGAATGTGCTGTGAAAATTGAAGTAAATAGGCTGTTGCTCCTATGAGTAAGAGCAGGTCCTAGTAAGCCACGCCAAGTGTCATGGCACCATGTCAAATCACTGAGAAGGAGCCATTTCACTTACCCACCACAAGCTGCTGGGGCTTAGAGGACTGAGCTGAGTTGACCCTCATCATCTTCACAATAATCCATCAGTGAGGTAGAGCTTTATCCTGATGGCTTCAGGGCATTATATGAAACTCCTTTGTTTTGGTATTTCCTTGTAGGATCAATTCCAGGAGGCAAAAAGTCTGCACCTTTTGTTGTTGTTGTGTACTTTTTTTTTTTTTTTTTTTTTGTGTCAGAGTTAATCGGCTTTTAATCCCACTCCTTTTTAGACCACTGAAAGGTAAAGTGATGTTTTGGAGTGTAGCTAATGTTATTCAATAGGTAATTCTGAAGACCTGGTCCCTCTCCAGCCCCAAAGCCCCACACCTTAACATACATGGAGTCTGTTGAGGAGCTGGACCATCCATCCCATAGCAATAGTTTCTGGCTTTTTCCTTTGAATTTGTGATTTTTAACAATGCAGAAGTTGTTAAAAATCAGCTGATGGGGTAAGAGCTGGAGGCAGCTTAGAATGACGATGTTGAGCTAGTCCTGCTGAACAAAGTGAGATGAAAGCTGAGCACTGACTATATGAAAATAACCTTCTTTTACAAGCTATTGCTGCTTAACAGCCAAATAAGAACCTCTAGAGAAATGTGATGTAGAATAAAATATCAAGTTGTGGTACACAATAATATTTATAGGCCACATGCACTGTGACTAACACTGAGCTGCATGCAAAGCTGGAGTTAAAATAGTGTTTATTTTCACAATTGTAGACTCTAAAACCAGATGTTGTCAAAGGTAGAAATAATTACTTGACATTATCAATACCTTCATGCAATTTCTGTCTTTAACTGCCTGGAAATAAATAGAGCAAAGTGTTTATACAGTGTTTCCAAAATTTATTTTAAGTAAAGTCTATTCACCAATACACTACTGAAATCTTAACTGACAAGGAGCTTTTAAAATTTGCAGAATAAGATAGCTATCGTTTTTAGAAGGGTAAACAATATTTTTTCCCCTTTTTTTTCTCTCTTTATTCTTTTATGGTTATCAGCATTTGTATCAGCATTTCCCAAATCAAGCCCACTTAAACCTAAGCTCAAAGTATTTAATTTAAGGGAACATTCTTAGCTCTGCTCTCAGCAGGCCTCCAAAACAATCTAATTTAAAAATTATAATTACTCTGCCTGTTGTGAAATAGCATCCCTAAACCCAACCAGTCCAGAAGGTTTACTACCTGTTCCTTGTTACTTTTGCTGTTCTCAGCCCCTCTCCCATGTCACTACCTCCAAACTAATGCCAGATGAGGTCCTTGCTGTAGGGCTAGGTTCCTGCTTTATCAGACCTGCAGCTGGCTCCTGTGTTTGCTTTTGATGGTTGGGATGGGAAGAGTTGGTCAATAAGAAGGTGAGAAAAAGAGAAAGGAAACAGCAAGGCAAGGAATATGGATTTGTGTGGAATACCAAGCATGGGCAGATAGATATATGAAAACTGGAGGAGCAGAGAAGATGAACTATCAAATCAAACCAAGAAAATCTAAATCAAACAGCAGAAAGACTCTGCTTCCTCTCTGCAGCTTTCCCTGTAGGCTAATGGTGGAGGTGGGAGGAAGGGGAACAGAAATTTTAACAGTCTGCCACAAGGAGGGTTTCCTTTTTAACAGGTTTTTTATTGTAAACTGATTTGTATCTGACATCAAAACTGAGACTATTAACGCCGTGCTCTTTAGTGCTGACTTCAAATGTTCATATAGGAATGGAGGAGAACTGGAGCTAGTCACAGAGTCCAGCTGCTTTTGTCAATACTTTGCCTATCTTGCAGAAACAGATAATGCTGCATTACAGAAACAATCTGAGTTTTCTTTCCTCAATTAACTTAGGTATTGTCAAACTTCTTTTCTAACAGTTAGGAGCCCATTTCTAATTTTCTGCCTAAGTTGACTCAGAACTGGCATTTGTTCAATAGTTTTCAGTAGATGGAAAGAGTCAGGACTCCTCTTCCTTAAACAACTTAATGTCCTTTTCTGGTATCATGACAGTAAACCAAAATTGGTGATCATTTGAAAAATTATGCTTATTTTGAATGTTGCTTTAAATATGGAAAACTTAGCAGAAACTAGGAATAGGTAATCTATAGGTGTACTCTATATATTTGATTAAATTCGCCTTTGTCTGTGTGATCCATCAAATCTCTAATCCCTATAGAACTCTGTAAAACTACAAGAACAGGAGGAGACAAAGGAGGAAAAAAAAATAATTTCTGTTGAATAGAATGAAGAAAAACTACTGGTTTATTCTGTGAGTAGTTACGTTACATGAGTAGAAGTTGACTTTGTTTGAGGTCAGTGGTGTATTCCCATTTACCTTAAGAGTTTAATAAACTTTAAGTTTAATAAAGGTTTTAGAAGTTAATTATAGGAGTAATGGAGGGGTTGTGGATTGCAGAATGGAACATTGTGTTCAGGTCTCTGTTAAAATGTTTTAATTTCTCATTAATGCATCCAAAAATTAGTTGGCACTAACATCTAGTGGAAATAAATCAATTAGATCAGAAACCTGAGTATTAATGGAAAGCAGGAACATACTACCCCACACTCACATTTTCGTCAGATCTCCATTTTGTTCACAGTGAATATGCTTTGCTCGTTAAAGTATGAATTTGAATTCATACATTGTATAATTTTAACACTCTAGTCTAGAATCTGAAACAATATCTGCAGGGAAAGGCAGTGAAGGGAAAAAGTGCAAGACTACACTTTCTTCAGAAGGTGACTAACTAAACAAATGAAGTCATATTCAGACCACCTACATGTCCAGCACTGTTGGAGCAGTGTCTCTTGCATCTAAATTCAAGAATGTAGTGAATAACTCAAGCTGCAGACAGTCTCTATGTAACAGTCAGTATATGTCTAGATTACATTACACTCGTTGGTGGAATTTGTAGTTTTTCACTCATCTGAAAGCAAGATATCTGCCTCACCATCTAGCCTTTCCTTATTGATAATGGAACAGGCCACCATTACTAACCTGGAGCAAAATCATAAAATTGATATTTCCAGAGAGCAATTCATTTGGTCAGCGTCTTTCCTCTACAAGGAACTTCCATGACCTCCAAACTAGAAGCCTAACTGTTAGACAGATTTTTAACTGGATGAAATGAATCCTGAAACAGGTGGTAGATGATTGAAAATGGCCTGAAGCTAGTACTTGTCACAGGTAGCCTGAGATGCATTTTTCTGAATCATAGTTGTGTTTGGCAAAAAAGTTTTTTTTTTTTTTTTTCATAATGTATTTTCACAGAGTTCAAGCTCTTTAAACCTAGTGTCCACTTTCTCATTTCATATTTCACTCTCTTCTTTCAACTGAGACTTGTAAGCGATAAACATAATCTTTTGTTCTGGATTATAATCTCCTGGATTATAAACTTCAAGAGGAAAAATTTCTTATGCCGCTGTTCCCAGATATGGATATTCTAAGTGGCTCTTTATCATTGCCTTCACATTGATTTATTTTGTCAGGTAGACTCATAGACTCAAATGCACCTATTGATACAAGAATTTAAATAGATTCAGAAAGATTTTCTTCTTTCTCCTTTTTATTTATTTATTTTTAATCCTATCAATCCTGGAACACTTCACTGGAGTGCTTTATGAGAAGAGTCCTTGCTTTGCAGAGCCTGGTTTAGCCCATCAGTCAGGTCCTGCTCCACCTTTGGAAGTGCCTCTTTGCCTCCAATGACAATAAACTGTGCTTTGGGCAGAGAGAAGCGATTTAGGGAAGTATCCTAGGTTAGGCTGAACTGGGATTGTACTTGGTGTTCTCACATGTGTTGGAAAGGCTACTTTATTACTAACATATACACATTCTGAAATATTTATATTTGAGTTCTAACAGCTAGGATTTCAATATTAAACTGGATGAAACTATCAGCTCTTTGTTTAGATAAAAACATTTGAAAACAGGCACAGTTTTAGTCACACGCTGCCAAATGACTCTGATTATGAGTGAGGGAGGTGTGCTCAAAGAACATGAAGCAGTATTGTATTTAACCTACTATTTTGTTATAAAATGTTCCATTATGTAAGTACATATTTTGAAAGTCTGAATGGTATAATTATGTTTTGCTGCTGGAAACTCTTACAACTTTATATCACCATCCAGATAATTAAACAAAGGTTAAGGTGTTTCTTAAAATGCAGAATGAAAATAGTGTTTCACAAATAACTTCTTTTCAACAGAAAATGCTGCTCCCTATCAATAAGATCCTGAAAGTGTTTTTGACTTTTCAAAATAGCTCTAGACTGTAAATTTATTTTACTATATTTTCTTTTCTTAAAGTTTCAACCTTTGAATTTTAGTTTCTCTCAGTGAAATATTAGGGTGATTCCCAACCTATGTCTTCATTTTTTTTTTTCTTCAAAAATGTCCACCAAACATTATTACCAGCTTACCTTATCGAACCAAAACCCCTGATGTGCTGATATATCAAGAGTGATATATCATTCTTCATCTATCAGAAGAATCTGATTTTTCTGATTCTTCACCTATCAGAAAGATTTGCTCCTAGCATCATCTGAAAACTTAGGCAACAATAGTTTGGGAGCCTATAGAGATATGTGAGTATTATCCTCGCTGTCTATCGATTTACTTTCTCCTTTCAGATCTGATTTTTTTTTTTTTTTTGGAGTGAATCAAAAGCCAACATCACTCCAGTCTTCAAAAAAGGCAAGAAGGAGGACCCGAGTAACTACAGGCCAGTGAGCCTCACCTCCATCCCTGGGAAAGTGATGGAGCAGCTCATCCTGGCTGCTCTCTCCAGACACATGGAGGAGAAGAAGGTGCTCAGGAGTAGCCAGCATGGATTCACCAAGGGGAAATCCTGCTTGACTAACCTGATCACCTTCTACGAAGGAATATCTAGCTGGATAGATGAGGGCAGAGCGGTGGATGTCATCTATCTGGATTTGAGCAAGGCTTTTGACACTGTCCCTCACAGCATCCTCCTGGGCAAGCTCCGAAGGTGTGGGATAGATGAGTGGACGGGGAGGTGGATTAGGAATTGGCTCGATGGCAGGGTGCAGAGAGTGGTTGCCAATGGTGCGGAGTCCAGCTGGAGGCCTGTACTTAGTGGTGTCCCCCAGGGGTCAGTTCTCGGTCCGGTCCTGTTCAACTTATTCATTAACGACCTGGATGAAGGGCTGGAGTGCTCCCTCAGCAAGTTTGCCGACGATACCAAACTGGGTGGAGTAGCTGATAGCCCTGAGGGCTGTGCTGCCATCCAGAGGGACCTGGACAGACTGGAGGACTGGGCGGCGAGAAACCTCATGAGGTTCAACAAGGGCAAGTGCAAGGTCCTGCACTTGGGGAGGAATAACCCTGGACACCAGTACAGATTAGGGGTGGACCTGCTGGAGAGCAGCCCCGCAGAGAGGGACCTGGGTGTCATGGTGGACGACAAGTTGACCATGAGGCAGCAGTGTGCCCTGGTGGCCAAGAAGGCCAACGGGATCCTGGGGTGCATTAAGAAAAGCGTCTCCAGCAGGTCGAGGGAAGTGATCATCCCCCTCTACTCAGCCCTGGTGAGGCCACATCTGGAGTACTGCGTCCAGTTCTGGGCTCCCCAGGACAAGAGGGATGTGGAGCTGCTGGAGAGAGTCCAGCGCAGGGCTACGAGGATGATCAGGGGCCTGGAACATCTGCCCTATGAGCAGAGGCTGAGAGAGCTGGGTCTGTTCAGCCTGGAGAAGAGGAGGCTGAGGGGGGACCTGATCAGTGTGTATAAATACCTCAAGGGAGGCAGTGAGGAGGAGGGGGGTGGCCTCTTTTCAGTGGTGAGCAGGGATAGGACTAGAGGAAATGGCTTCAAACTGAAGCATCGGAAGTTCCACAGGAACTTAAGGAAGCATTTCTTCACTGTGAGGGTGACAAAGCACTGGAACAGGCTGCCCAGAGAGGTTGTGGAGTCTCCTTCTTTGGAGATCTTTAAAACCCGCTTGGATGCAGCCCTGTGCCACGTGCTCTAGGTGACCCTGCTTGAGCAGGGGGGTTGGACTCGATGACCTCTGAGGTCCCTTCCAACCTTCGGCATTCTATGATTCTATGATTCTATGATTCTATGAATCAACCACTTTCTTCAGAGAGAACTTTGAGACAGGTTTCTGGGGACCATGGGCAGTTCTGCTGGGGCTATTCCCTTGAGGCAGTGCGGCAGCCATCATCCCAGAAAAGGCTTGTGCCTTCCTTTTGCCTTCTCGAGGGCCTCCGAATAAAAGTATAGAACTTGCCACACAGCCTCTAGGCATCACAATGTGTGAATGGCATGACAAGCTGTATCAAAATACCTACCTCATTCCACAGCACTATATCTGGGAAAACAAACAAACAAACAAACAAACTCAGAGAAATAATGACTACTTATCTTTCTTCACTGAGATGCTCAGAGAAGGCTCAGACTCACTGCTATTCATTGCGGTGGCTGCCAGGGTTAGGGAGAGAAGCGTCTCCCACCCAGCCCACTCGGTACCATTTGCTCTGGGGCCAGTCCCTTGGGTGGATGGCTCTGTGCATAAAAGTTATTGGAATATCACAAGGGTGACTTAGACCTTTTGTGGGATAATTTCATGACCTGGTTTGTATTAAAAGTTATAACAGCCTCAGTGCACATAAGTAGAAGAAAGGGTTCTGAGTATCGGCCCATTCTGAGCATCTCTCAGTATAATAAGATTATTTCCTTTTGGTTATGTCCATATCTGTTTCCTTTATCTTAGCCAGTAGACCCCTGAGTAAATCATATTACTACTATTAGTTTTTAATAAAGCTGTGGCTATAACCTTTGATTCAGCACACATATCTTCACTTGTGAATTGAGCAAATGAAAAAAATCACAAATAGCAAAAAAAAATAAATAAATAAATAAAGGAAAAACACATCTGTAGAACCTAACCTGTTCAGCAAAGACAAAAATGGCTCCCAAATAGGAGGTTTGTGAAAGAGATGTGCAGATAAGACTCTTGATGAAATGCTCTGAGTTAATTTGAGTTGGAATCTAAGGAATTAATCATTCTATAGCCCTATGTAGCGGCAGTCCTACCCAGCAGGTTTTTCCAACCCAAGAGATAGAGATTTTTCACTGGGTTCTTTTCTGCACAATATTTACAGTCCTCTGTGATATAGCAGTATAGTGCAGGCATGTGCGCGCTTGGGATGATTTTACATTTGGGGCCATCAGCATTGAATTTCTCATAATTTGGGTGGACTGTATGTTGAATATGCTGAGTGCCTTAATTCTTCATATTTTAGGGAGGAAGGACATTTTGAAATCATAATTAGGGAATATTGATAAATTTACCTGGAACTGTCCTTTTTGGTTATTCTCTGTCTTTTGTATTTTATTCCATTCCATTTCTAATACATACACAAGGGAATGCAAAAGGAAACTTGTTCTTGCTGAAATCAGTAACTTCAGAAAAGTCCATATTGAACTGAGAAAAAAATGAAAAAAAATGATTTGCATTAAAATAGAGAAATTACTTTTACAGGTATAAACCTTATTCATTCACTTTATATAAGTAGTGCCATGTAATTTAGGAGAGCAAATGTACTAGTTTGAATTTAGAATTCCAATCACATTAAAACAATGGGGAAAAAAAAGAAAAAAAAAAAGAAGGCAGCAAAAAGAATCACTGTTCATTTTGCAAAACATCTATAAAGTCTGTTAAATGGCAGTCTTCTGGAGCACAGTTTTCCCAAATGAAATATGTAAGGATCACTGGATTCATTGTCTTAAAGAAATAATTCAACAAGTTCTTCAATTAATTTGGCACTAATTTGGCAAAAAAAAAAGCAAGACAAAAAAAAGTTTGGAGTAAAATCTTCTGTTTACTCTTCCTTTCTTATTAAAATGCTCACACATAATTTTTATTGGTGGCAATTTGATTTTAGCAGATAACCAACAATTTATTACTAGGTTCATGCCATATTGCTTTTCCAGCTTGCAGAAACCTATTTCTTTCATGCATAACACTTTTTAATTTATCAACTCTTGAGAGCACTTAAGCAACTGTGATTCAATTAAACTCATGTTCAATGGCTGTGCCTGTGTTTCACACTTGGCTGATAAAAGGGAGAGATGGGATACATTACAATTATTGATCGGGTATTGTTTATTTATGGTTGCAACCTGTAGGTCTTTAGCAATCACTTTAATTTTGTTTGCATGCCTGGAGATGGCTGAGCTAATGAAGAAAGCTACAAGTATGATATGTATTGAGAAAGGAGTTAACCAAAAGCATGCTTTAACATTTTATCTGCTTATGATAGTGGATTTACAGCCTGTGACTTTGTCAGTTCTATAGAACAATGATCCTTCCTTATATGCATAACAAGGATGTCATGAGTGCCACTATAATCTTCCCTAAACTAGAACAGCCCACAGTGCTGTTTCCAGGGGACTTTTATAGTGATTCTCTCTCTCACCCATTTGTATTAGTTTGCCAAACACCTGTGATAAGCTTTCTGACAATAATGTCATTTCATTTTGCAATATCAACACATCAGAGAAAGGAAAGCATTCTTTAAAAGAAATGACAATGGGGAAACTAAATTAGAAATCTGTGTATGGACATGTCCAAGGTCATGTGGAAAGTTACAGCTGAAAAGATCCAACATCTCTCATTTCTCTTTTGACAGGGCCAGGTTGAATTTAAATTTGGAGGTTGTGTATGAAATTTCAGAGGTACCCATCTCCATCAGGTGAGGGGGTCACACAAAGCCAGACAGAAAATAAATACTGAAAATGCAAAGGGAAGAGAAAGTAACATGAGTGCATAGTTCTCACTTCTTAATTGCTTTATAGTGTTCACAGGGAAGCAGAGATTTAAATGCAGAGAAGACAAAGCAGGAGGGTACCAGAATGGTGCTTGAGATGTTTGTCCTGCTGTGTATTTCACAGGCTCTTCTGAACAATAGCTCTTGGGGCTGTTGATGTGAAAGGGCTTACAAAAACAAGACAAAATGCTGTTCGTGCTTGGCTTTTTATTTATTCGTTTGTGCAAAAGGCAATTGTAAGGGACATTATCCAATTGTAAGGGACATTATCACAAGAAGAGTCACTGAGATTTCTCCTTGGAATTAAAATACAAAAGCCTCCTAGCATGAACATTTCTGCATGTGGCTCCTATCCTCACTAAATCCTCCCTCACAGCCCATAAAAAAGGGGGTTGAATTTAAAGAGTGCAAAATGCTCTTGTAAAGATAAAGTGATTGCTGAAACAATAAATTAGAACTGATGGATTTTTTTCTCTAGATTTTTTATTTTGCATAATTAAATGCTTCTGTATTTGAAAACTCTATTTTTTTTCCATGTTTTAATGACGTTTTTTCTAAAATCAGAAAGTATTTCTGTAGTATTCAGTGGTTTTATTTTTTAAGGAATATTTTTTTTTCTCCAAAAATTTCAAACAATCTGTCTGGAAAAGTAGTAGCAATTGCTTAGCTAAATGGCACCACACAATCTGCACGCATTTGGTGTGATAAGTCCAATTGGCATATTAATGGGAGGAGACCCCAAGTTGGGAAAACATCATCCTTGAAGCAACTTTCAGGAAAAGATACTCTCCCTACAGCCTCCTCTGGAAGCGTCTGCACTTTGGAATGTGCAGCATCTAGATGTGGTGTTTGAACTTGAGCATTTGCTATAAAGATGGGCCTCTTTCCCATCTGGATGAGCAAATTTTCCACTCTGCATAAATGCCTCTGTCCATGCTATCATTAGGTTTCTGCAGTAGAGAACAGTTGCTGTTAATCAAAGAGATAACTGCAATGTTGAGGTACAACTTTCTCCATAAAGTCTCGGTATATTTCCATTATTCAGAAATGTTGCATCTTTGCCCTCTAGGGTGGCAATAATATGTATGATGCTATCATGTCATATGCTCTCTTGTGGGACTTTAAATCCACTGTAATGCAGAGTAAATGCGGAGGTGATATCTCATGACTAGCTCCACTAGCTCATGCAACCACCACCTAGCAGTGGATGAGACCCAGCAGTGGTTTGGCCATAGCTGCTCAGTTGCCTTGGCTGTGGTTCCTCACCAGGACTTGGTGACATCTTCAGCAGCCAATGATTCTCCAGCACCCAAGCTGTCCAAAGGAGAGAATCAGCAGGATGTTGGAGGAAGTTACATATGCTCTCCCAGATATTCCTGGTAGGACCTTATATCTGAGCTGATGTGAGATTTAAACACTGAAGTATGGGTTTTGATTTTGCTTTACTTACTTTCTCTTTGTCATGGCTAGTGACACATTTGGGAAGATGAGGTGTTTACTTGTTTGCTTGTTTTCCGCAGGCTTTTCTTCTCTGCCGTGGCTGTTCTTATATTCCTAGTTTGCTGCAGCTAGCAATTTGGACAAGCTTTTTGCTATATTTGTTGTATTTGTGTTGAGATGCTGCTTTCTGGCAGTGGCTTCTATCTCTAATTTTGCATATAATGGACAAAATAGAAGAAAAACAAACACAATAGTAAAACATGTCATTATGCTTTGCATCTTTTCCATGCTTTTTGCTGATCATACGCGCATCGTTTGTAGGGCTGCCAAGACCATCACAGCTTCAGTAAACTAGCTTTGAGATTGTAATTCCTTTATGATCTATTTTCCTTTTTATTTTGATCGGAATGTTTTAGTAGTGCAGCTTGGAAAAGACACAGGCAAAGGTATTTGGACTAAGTTTCTGGTGAATTAACACAGGTCATTTCACATACCACTGGGCACTAGGATAATGCAGTTTGGGCTGGCAGTTGGCCTTCAGAACATAAATCGAATTTATTTAATTTCTTTTTTAGCTCCCAACTTAGCAGCAAACACTCTTATCAGAAGTCAATGCTATCCTAACAACAGATTACACCTGCAGAAGAGTAATTCACTAACTAAACTAAATTCACTATATTTAGTTTTCTTTCCTTTAGTCCTTGCATCTGCACATGTAATTTCCTTTTTTTTTTTTTCACAAGAAGAAGAAAGAGAGAAGCACTACATTATTTACAGGGAAAAAAAGGTGGCCAAGAAGTGGGTCTGGTGAACTGAAGGAAATCACAGGAATAGTTGGTAATTAAAATGAGCATCTCAAAGCATATTCTTAAGAATCCAATGTGGCTGTCTCTGAAGGGTAATATTTCAAAAGAAGACTTTACAGTCAAAGAAAACAGTGCTGGCTTTCAAAATGTCCCTGCTGCAGGTATCCACTATCTTTTTTTCTCTATCAACGATAAAAGAACCTGAGTAATTCAGATGTAGTTGGCTGCTGCATCAATGCCTAAAGGTTCTCTGGGATAAATCTGACTTAAAATTTTGTCAAATATGAACTGTTGCACTATTTTTGAGATTGTTATGGATTATCCCTTACAATATTATATATTGTATCCCTTACAATAATATATATGCTTTGTGCTTGGGATCCTCAACTCGGTGGTGAAGTAGAATCAAATATTGTCTATGTTGTCTACTGCCAATACAGATCTGAGATTTCATCTTTTGCTTGAGTATCATCATCAAGCACTTATACAAATGAATCAATGAAGCTAGATAATGAATAAAAGTAACTAGATACACACAAAAATGATTTAAAAAAAAGCATCATTTTTCTTATGGAGTCAAAATTAATTGTTCATGTATATATATATATATACATACCTTGTAGGTATATTTTACACAGTCTTACATCTGTGACTCAGCGAGGAATGAGAACACTGGCACTTGCTAGAAAATGTCAAGAGATTGACCTTGCACTTTTCCTGACCACCTCAGTTTCTGAACTACAATTCACTTATTTTACATAGTACATTATGAAAGATATTAAACTGAAAATCTCCAAGGTCTCCTAGTCTCAACATGTCCAAATAAAAGAAGCAACTGAAGCAGTGAAAGCATAAGGCAGTATAACATGAACCTGTAACTGTTGGAAAGTGAGATTAGAACAGCTAGTCAATGCAGCAAATATCTTTGCCATCATCCTTCAGCTTCTTGACCAGGTTCAAAGGCAGGCAGCATCCTTCCTTTTGTCCTATCAAAAGTGACATGTACTGCCATCAAGGTTTCTGATGGATTCTAAACTTCACACATACAGATTTAAACAGAGCAGTCTTGGTCCAAAATATAGGAAGTTATCTGTCAAAGATTGTCCCATTGAAGTGTAAGAAGTTTAGTGTAAAAACACTAAACATAAACTCAGAGTAGGATGTGCTAAGCTAAACCACAGGAGCCAATCCTGAATAAGCCATTTTTTTATACTGGAAGACAGTGACATAGGACTTTTCTAACACTCACTGATCCCATTATGGTAATTATTTTGCTCCTTTTCTCTAAGATAAATCATTTAAAGTTACTGTGGGTATCTCTAGTTGACATTACCCTGTTCAAGTACAGTTATAGTTGATATTACCAGTATCAAGTACAGTATAGTCTTCAGCAAAGTTATCTAAACTACTGAAAAAAAAAGCAAGGCAAATGGAATAAAAAATCTATAAATATTTTGCTATTATTGATCTGTTTTTTCTAACAAAAGGAAAAAGTTCAATTATATTTTCTTTTTTAAATACAATCTCTCAGTAATTCTATATATATTCAATTTATTTTCTAATTGTTTTTCTTAAAAAGATCCATCATGGAAATATTTTTAAATGCTTTCTGTAATTGCCAAGAACTGATTATTTTAATTTGCAGAGCTATGTCAGGGACCGTGTACTACTTCATTATCAGTTTTTAAATGCCAGAGATTTCAGCCTTAGAACAAAGATTCTCATATCCTTGAAATTAGCATTTGGGGAATATCTATTTAATGAAACAATGCTCGGTTTGGTGACATACTATTATGAAAAGGAAGGTGTTTTGCAAAATCTATATGCTCAACAAACTCTATTCCTGTTTTGTTTTCTTTTTGTTCTTTTTTTTTTCTCTCTCTCTCTCTCTTTCTCTCTCTCTCTCTCCACATTGTCTTTCAAACCTACAAATCCTTTGCCTAAAGAGCGGTGAAAGAGGTGTGAAGAGATGAAGGATCTACGAGCATTCATCACTGGCTGAGTGTTATGTTTAGAGGGCAAAAGAAAATAGAGATCTTGAGCTATAAAAGGATGAGTTCAAGGGATGATATGTCCCACTAGCAACATAAAGAGCTCAGGCAAATGAGCGAATCTGACCCAGATTCAGAGCAGAAACAGAGGGTGAGGGCTAAGCAAACACCTCGAATTTGAGATTTACATCAAGCAGATGGAAATATTCCAGCTGCAAGTACTTCATAGCTATCCACAGTTCTTTTTTTTCCTTTGTTACTTTAACTGCTCTGAGTATTTTTGCTTGCTATGAAAACCATAACTTCTTTCCTTACTGGACGAGCAGTTTCTGTGTGTTATTTAGGTTCATAAGGCATTGTGAAACTAATATTTATTTTTAATTTTTGCCTTATAGCATGATTATCAATCTGGAGACATAGGATTTCCTAAATATAGCATATTTTCAGCAATTTCAGCATTCACCAAAAAAATCTTATGGTTAGTAAATTAAGAAAGGTTGCATATCAGTATTTATAGATATATAAATATTTATTATCATTATTGTTATTATTAAAAGGCATCAGATCAGGAAAAAAACTGTTGTAGATGCATTTCTTTACCCTACCATCTGATAGCAATCCTGTGATACTCTTTCCTTCACCTGAAAAAAAAAATGTACATAATTTCAAAACTGGAAAATAAAATCACTTACTGCAAGTGATTGAATTAGTTACCTCCAAAGGCTATTATTAGCAGCAGATATCCCCTGGTGCGGTTTGCATTTATGGTGACAACCCTGTCCCCATTGTCTTAATCCTCTTGCTGCTGGCAGCACAGCTCTCTTCTGGCCCTGTAAGATAGGATTTCCAGCTGCTAAAACATACTCAGTCTTTCTGCCTCCTAATTGTCTCCATAAAGGAATCATTTAAGGTAATTATCATTGTGTTCCAAAGGCACTTTCACCTTGTCTTCCACCTTCTGAGGGTGCATGCAGCATTTGGCAAGTAAAGCAAAATTAATAATGGGCTTTTAGAAAGTAACTTTCTCTTCAGCTACTGGGTTGTGATGAGGGTCCTTAAGGGAAGAGTAAGTTGCACTTACTTCATTTTTAAGGAGGGGATGCAGCCCAAGAGGAAGCCTATTTATTCAGCATTAAAACAAAGGAGAGAGAAACGAGTAGGTAGGGATGCACAGAGCACAAAGCTGAGCCCTGCTGTAATTCCAATAGATGTTCAGACCAAAATTCACATTTCTTTTAGCAAAGAGGCCAAAGGTGGAACCCGAGTCCTGTACACGATGTCAGATTCTCTTCTACACCAAAAGAAAACTGAAAAGTCTCCTCAGGTGACTGTTTGCTGAGGTTTCATAAAATACCCAGAAATATAGAACACATTATAATTATTATATGGCACAGCTTTCTCATTACAACTTTTCTGTCCATTGCACAATATTGAATAGTATCAAAAGACACAGAATTTTTATCAGTTTAAAATATTTTTCTTGTCGGGTGTTAGAAATTCATTTTCACTTGTTTAACTGCCATCAAATATATTTACAGACAAACCACTTTCAGCTCCATGAGTGTAGCTATGTGTGAGTGTTTGTATACATATCCAAACAAAGTTAAATCAGACGGTATGTATGCAATTCCCTTGGGCCTTTGAACCAAGCTAGTGAAAGAAGGCAGCTGGGAAGGCCCCACGGCAGCTGAACCTTGAAATGTCAACAGAGCCAGCTAAAAAGAGCCTAGCCAAGTCAGCAACAGGACTATCCTGGTTGCAGTTGTAGCACTGAGTACTGCCAGCAGTGCAGATCACAGAGCTTGGTTTAGAGCTCTTGGTTGCCGGGTGAGCTTTGTGTGTGGCCACGTATGTGTCATTAGTTTTTGGTGAAGGAAAGACAGGTACAAATGTAATGGGAGAAAGAGCAGGTGAGAAATTTCAAAATCCTCTTGTTTCTCGTTCCCAGACACCATTGTCTATAGTGCTTAGAGTCCCAACCAGCGCTACGCAACTGAGGTTCCCCTCCTTGTGGTCAGACTTTCAGTTGCCTGCAGTCGTCAATGAGCTCTGAAATTAGCATGACTATATTTTAAAAATCCAGCTGTTGGGGCCACATTTTACCCTCTGATGCATGCATGTGGCTTTTGTGCTTCCACAGGAACAGTGACTGCATATCTGAAGACAATCAGGCTCTGTGTTTATGTGCACATACGTGTAGATATGTATCTCTAACAAGTAGAAAGGAAGAAGAAAAATACATTGTCCTGAATGAGAATATCAGGTTCCTGTTCCCATTCTGTACCAAATGTTCTTATTCATCTATTTTTATGCATAGTACTGGCCTATGGTGTGCAGCAGCCTTCACAAAGCGCAAGGCCATTTGGTGAATCTGCTCTGACAAAATCAATAGGTTTGTTCCAAGCTTTTGTCCTAACCTGCATCGGAACCAGTGCCTGAACTGTCTGGAAAGGTTAAAAGTAGTTTGAGAGAAAAAGACAGAAAGAAAGAGAATGAAAAGGACCAAATGTTCTGTTTGTGTTTGGGACAGGAAAGAGCAATACGAAAATATCCCAGCAAGGCTATTCTTGCAGCATTACTGACCCAGCCAAAACCAAGTGCTTCTGGAAATCTTTCAAAAAATCCTATTTGAGTTATTTCCAGTCTTGCTTCCAAACCAGAAAGGCTTGGATAAAGCTTTCAAAGGTTTGAATGCTTATCTGCTGCTTCTTCCTTTGGTCTCTCCCCATGTATGAGAGCCCAGCTCTCCACTGATGTAGCAGATTCCTTCTGTAGATATCCCAGCCTCATCTTCTGTATACTCAGGCCAAAGAACTGAAGGAATGCTATTAGCAGAACTGAATTTGGTCAAACATATGTTAGCTTTCCTAATCTTAAAGAAAGGCATCCTAAATAAGACAACATGCTAAAGAACGTACTGTAACTGAGCAAGAATTTTTTATGATGTTGTCCTTCCTTCCCTCACTTGGATTTTTGCACTGCAACATTTTTAACATCAGTATGTACCCTCTTTGAATAGCAAGCACAAATTATTTAGTAATGCAACCAGCCAATTTTCTATTGTTGCAGAAAAGCTGCTGCATTTCTCTCTGCAGCTGCCTCTATATTTCTGCTTAGTGCTGTATTTGTAGCTCAGGAAGCAGCTGTGGCCTCTATTTTTACTGTGTTCTCTCAGAACAAACAATATGAATTACTTTTTCCCCTCAAACTAAAAAGAGTTTGCCCTGACTTCATTCTCCACATGGTCATTCATATTTGCTTGGAGTCTGAAGTAAGAAAGGTTTCACATGTTATCTGAACCATTTTCCTCATCCCTAGTTACCTTAAAGAATGAAGTGGACCTTAACTTAAAAAAAAAAAGACAGTCTGATTAGAAAAAAAATGGAAAAAAAAAAAAGCACTGCATCTCTTCAATGAATATTTTTCTCTTTCTTAAAAAATATGAGTCCTGGAAATGTCTTTCTTTTCACTATATGTTTGAAGTATGGCACCCATAACTAAACTAAATTATTTCTACAGTCTAACTAATGGTTCAGTTTTCATTTCTTTTTTGAAAGTGCTACCTCAGTCAAATGATTCAAATCCAACCTGTCATTCTGCTTGGTTTGAACAAGTAGTTGCAAGTGAGTCAACTTGCAAGTAGTTAGCAAGAGATGTCAGGGACAACAGGAAGGACTTCTATAAATATGTCAGCAACAAGAGGAATCTAGGGAAAATGTTAGCCCACTGCTGAGTGGGAAGGGTGGCCTGGTGACGGAGGATGAAGAGAAGGCAGAGATACTAAATGCCACCTTTGAGTCTGTCTTTACTGCTAAGGCTAGTCCCCAGGAACTACAGAGCCTGTAGATAAGAGAGAGCACCGGGAGAGAGGAAGACCTTCCACTGATCAAGGAGGATTGGGTTAGGGATCACTTAGGCAAAAAAGCCATCCACAAATCTATGGGCCCCGATGGGATGCACCCAAGAGTGCTGAGGGAACTGGCAGGGTTATTGCTCATCTGCTCTCCATCATCTTTGAGAGGTCATGGAGAGCAGGGGATATGCTGGAGGACTGAAAGAAAGCCAGCGTCACTTCAGTCTTCAGAAAAGGCAAGAAGGAGGAGCTGGGAAACTACAGACTGGTCACCCTCACCTCCGTCCTTGGAAAGGTGATAGAGCAGCTCATCCTAGAGATGCCTAGAGAGCATCTCTAGGCATGTGAAGGAAAAGAAAGTGATCAAGAATAGCCAGTATAGATCCACCAAGGGGAAGTCATATTTCTTATCTATGTCACCCTACTTCTATTCTCATTTTTTTCCAATTGCAGCTTCCAAGTATTACATATTCTTCTGCTTTTGATTATTATATTGTAATAGCCCTTCTGAATATTCTTCTCCCCCCATGAAGGCATGTGTAGTTTAAGATCACATCATACGTTATCTTTGATAAAATTATCAGACTCCCTAGATTTTTTCCTCAGTCATATTTTCCTCTCCTCTAACTAGTCTTACAGATCTTTTCTGAATTGTCTCCAAAAATCAATCCTCCTTGGATCCTACCTACAGGCATAGGAATTTGATTGAGATTCCAGTACCATTAATTTCTGGCCAAATAGAGACGTGATCTTTCCCATTTGCACTTGCTCAATACCTCCTTGTTCCTAATTTCAAAAGTCTTGTTAACTCTGTTCAAAAGGGAATACTATGGGACATTCAAATCAGTTCAGAGCAAGATCATGATTCTGGATCCTTTCAGAATTACTGTGTCCCGTAGTAACATTCCCTCTCTGCTAACTGCTCTGTCAGTATAGTTTATGAAATTTATTTCTAAATTTCTCTGTATATAGAGATACATTTTTTTTCTTTTCACTTGTTCTTATAAAAACACATACTGTTTGCAAGCTTCTTGCTTACCAAGTGTCAGGTTTACATTTTGATAGTAATATTTCTTCTTCATTGTTTGCTAAGCTTTGACTCTTATTGATGTCTGCAATTTTGTTAATGATGTTTTTATGTTATCTTCCAGATCCTTGAGAAAAACTCATTAAAACATACCTCCAATGTGTTACTTAAGGGATCAGACTAAAAGTACACCTGCTCAATAATGATTTTTCTGGCCTCTGCCACTTGCTTAGTTAATGGAAAACATATGTATTGTTCATTGTGTTATCTTTGTAACATCCTATATTCTAATCAAAATGTCCTACGATACAAACTCAAAGGTTTGGCTGATTTTTGTTTATAAATACTGATACTGACACCTTTATCAACTCAATTTAGAAATTCTATCAGGAAAAAAAAAGAATGGTTAATTTGACAACTTTTTTTTTTTTTTTTTTCCGGAAGAATAATTTCACTAGAAGGAATAATATTTCATTCTTTATCAACCTAATATTTACTCATCTATTATTTGTTTAGAATCAATAACAACCTGATAGACTATGTTTAGATGGGTCATCTAACTTACCCTTTTTAAATATCGGTACAACATCATTAAATTTCTTCCAATCTTCTGGAATTATTCCAGTTGTCCTAGAGTTATTGAAAATAGCAGTAACAGCTTAGAGACCCCTTCAGCTAGTTCTTAGAATTTCTATTTAGTGCTCAAGTCATAAGCTCATGGATGTTTGAATGTTCTTGAAAACTTTACGTAGAAGACCTAGGCTGTCTAGGCATAAATTATGAGTAGTGTAGATGCTATGAATAGAGTCAAGTAGATTTTTTTTTCTATTTCACTGTTTTTTTCAAGTATATTTTTACTGCCTTTTCTCTAACAGAGCAAACCTGACACCTTCTGACTTCTTTGAAAAGGAATTTGTCTGTGATTAGGCGGCTTGCCATGAAAGGTGCAAAAGAAATTTGTAACTAAGTCTCCTATCTCGTAAGTTCCTGACTGTAGCATGGTTTTTATTTTAGATAGGGTTCTCTCAATGTAAATATTTGCATGAATAACTATGGTTACATTAATTAACATTAACTGGAACATGATATTCTGTTACCAGATCTCTCCTGGATTAGATGATTGCCTGCATGCATTCAGGTTTTCTAAATGTTTGATGACATACTCAATAAAACATTGGCCCATAAGATCCTGAGCAAGATCCAGTATGCAGTTTAGTCATAACAAACATATCCTTAATAGCTTTTATAACAGAGTAGTTGGGGGAAAGAAGCTATAAAATAAGCTATAAATAAGGTTTTAAATACATATTTTACATGTCTAATAGTAACTGTACCATCAGACAACAGATTAGAGCACTTAGATCAAAGACAGTCTGCAGGTTGGGTACTAAATGAAGAATTCCTTTTTTCTTTGAGCATTAGCTATAAGTATAACATACAATAACACTTCTTATTGGCAGTTACATGCAATAAAACAGCAAGAAACGTGTTTTAATTTAGTAAGAATTGTAAAATGCAACACTTTTATGCATCCTGGAACATCACTCTGAAATGTAGCAGCTAAAAAAATAGACAACAAATATCATATTGCATGAATGAATTGCCTAGAGCAAATAAAGAAATATATCATTTGCTTCAAGATAAGAATTTCATTGTCCTTCGCAACTCATCAACACAGTAATAGCATGGATAAATCACAGTGAGCTATTCTTATAATAAAGATATGTGCAATGTGATGAAGAATTGGACTCAATTAGAGTAATGTTTCAGAAAAGCCACAAACAATGTATTTGTTATAAAGTCTTAAAGGCAGCAATGTGTAGTACACTGTATGCTTATTGCAGTGCCAAAACAAACACGACCACATAAGTGCTAGACTAGTTTGGAGAAACACTTCCTAGACTGTAATCTTGACAGTGAAACCTGTAATTATGGATGCCATGCTGCAATTCCCAGCCATTGTACTTGGTTTATTCAAGCCCATAATTGAGTTGGACATTCCCACATTCTGATTGTCACTAAATTGACCAACTCACCAAAGATAGATTTCATAGATATCAGGTAAGACTTGAAAATAAGGGGAGGCAAAAAAAAAAAAAAAAGAAGAAAAAAAAACAAATGAAGATCTCTGTCATTCTGTCTCCAGGTATAAGGAGTGATAATGACTGGTTCTAGAATGACATAGTTATTCTGCATGAATGAGAAAAACTTCAAAAAGTCATTCAGATAGCCAGGTGGAATCCATCTCATCTATACTTAATCCTCTGAAAAAGAGAGGTCTATTTTCATAGACTCATTTAAAGTGAATAGAGAGATAAATTCCTCCAAAGAATGAATTCATAAATAGAATTAATTATATTTAGGCAATGTCTGTTTCTCTCCACTGACTAGTTTATCTTGTTAGTCTACATGACTAATTTAAAGAAGATATTCAAATATTAATATTTATTTGAGAGAGCTGATACTGATGCTGCTGCTTAATTGTTATTAAGGAAGTAGGTTTCAGCCACTTTTGGTTTCAAAGGTACTTTATTCTGCCTGTTTTAAAATACTGAGCATTCCATATTCACAAAGAAGATAGTATTACCAATGATACAAGCATAAAGGCATTGCAGAGATATTTTGCTAATCCCTCATGAGGTTAAGGAATTACATTATCATCTCTAGTGGTTCTTCACCCAGTTGATAAAAGTATGTTCAACAAGGAGTAAGAAAGAAAGAGAGCAGAAGTTATCATTGGGCTTTCTTGGGAAAAAAAAAAAAAGAAAATTAGTCAAGTCTGATATCTTTGACAGTAGTGGCAGAACTGTCAGTGGCAAGGAAGCATGAGTTTTTAAAAAAGATCAAAAGAGATATCAAAAAGATATGAACTCTTTGGGGCTTACTGATTTAATTTCTTGAGAGCTTGAGGGTAAAGAAGGAGGAATATTCTTTTTTTCTTATTTTAGTGAGGCAACTTCTCAAGAGAGGATCAGGCAGACCATAAGAAAGTGAAAGAAAAAATAAATGTAGAACTACAAACTATTATCCTGGTTAATTCCTTTTAATTGTCTCTCCAAAGTTGTAAGTTTAGGAAGAGTGCAATTAAAGTTAATTAGAAAGTCAGAAATGAGCTAATAAGCTTTAGGATTAAGGCAAAAAAAAAAACCCAAAAAACAAAAAAACAAAAAACAAAACCCCAAACCGAAATCAAACAACCCTCTCGATGGTATAACTTACAGAAAAGGAAAATTTTAAAAAGCCTCAAAAGGAAATAATCTTTAGAATTGTGTGTAGTTTCATGCTGCAAAACTCAAATACACATACTTTTTTTTGGCCAGTGTTGGTAAGAAGGATCCTTCCTGTGATTCTATTTTCACTTGCTTTTTTCTCTGCCACGCTCATGAAAGAGGGTGGGAAACCCTTCTTGAACAAGTTGTGATTTTGTGACAAAGCTAACATGCTTTTCTTTATATCAATAGTAATTAAGTGAGTCAGTAGATAGCTTAAAACATGGACTGATCATTTTTCTTCCTCTGTGTCTGTACAACTGTTTCACAGCATAAGTGGGTTGCTACCATTTTCTGAAATCAGTTAGAAGTGATTCATTTTATTAAAAAAAGAAAAACTGATACATAAACCTCTCTCAAACAAAAACCCTGGGTGCATGTGATGTAAGGTAATTTATCTATGTAATATAATCTCCAAGTGAGGGTTTACAGTCAGTTTGTTCAAGGACAGGTAAATTGCTTTAAGAAGTTGAAGTCTCTAAAAGACTTTCCATCAAATTTTTCACTCCCAGCTAGATAAATTTTCAACTCCATTCTCTCTTTTTCTTGATGTTAAGTTCCAGGGTGAGTGGCAACAGAAATAGCCATCCAGAAATATTTTATTTTTAAATATGAGCCATTAGTTTTTCACCTTTCATATCAAAGTGGGTGAATAATAAAGTGTAAAGTTAGCTTTAACTGGGATTTTTCTCAGAGGACTAGGGAGAAATTTTATTAAGTATTTTTAAGATTAAGAGCCTACATCTTACTAGGTGTTTCCTGTGCTAGACTTTGAACTATTACTAACCTTGGGCATTTCCATAACTTCAGATAAAGAAGGATTTAGTAATTCACTACTGTATTCAGGCAACAGAAATCTGTTTCAAATAAGGAGGAGTTTTGCATCATTGAATTTCAAGTAACCAAGATGCAATGCATTTTATAATTCTACAATAAATCAAAATAAGGGAAGAGGTCCTGCTATAGAGAAAATCAGTGTGGCTGTTAGAATACTTGATTAAGTCAGTGCTTAAAATAACAGTTGAAAGTAGAGCCACTGAATCTCTGCACTTTAGCCTCTGACCTGCAAGGAAGAGTAATATCTTGATAACTTCTTCCTTTGCTTTGTCCATTCAGACCTCAGTGTTTGGGAGCCATTCATATTGCCCAACTTTAGTCTGACTTAAGAGTGTGCTATCAAACCCAAGGCAAACAGTTCTGGAGCCACACACAGGAAGGAGTCTTCCAAGTCTGAGTCTAAGTGAATGCATTTTATTATGAGGACAGCAAGTAAAAGTTACAAGCTAAAAGAGGCAAATCATAACAGCTAGATCTGCCAAAAAGGGACTAGATCACAGCTAGTCCACATTGAACTGTCTGGTACATAGGTATGTTGAGGTTCTGTATCTTCCAGAGCATCTCTGGTAATGAGTTGTATTAATGATATAAGAAAATCCACTTTGCTACTTGCCTGAGTGTTTCTGGAGCTTTAAACCAGTCTGAGAAATAAAAATAATAAATAAATAAATAAATAAATAAGGTATTCAGCTAATTATAAAGGAAGAAATATGCATACTGAGATTTTCTAAGCAGCATAACACAGGCATTACAGGCATTATACATACTCATGCATGCTATAGTTTTAATTTAGAGAGATTTTCAAAGAGAGAAGGAATAAGAGGAAAGTGGCAAATCCTTTCTTGCCTTCAGCTTTTAAAGTATTCCTTAAACGTAACTTAGTGAAGAATATCCATCACTGCTCAGAACAGAGCATAAACTAGCGCCCTGGCTCCTTTTACTGTACTATAACTTATCTTTGCCAACAGTTGTCATCCCCATAACAACTTAAAGTTTTCCCTTGGCTTCATTCTCACAAGCAGTAGCCAGGGAAAATGATTTACTCTGTCTACAGAAGCAACACCAGGAGAATACATTTCTGTTACAGCAGCAGTGTGACAAGTGCAACATGCTAATGTCCCAGCACACGTTGCAAGCATGGAGGGCCCGCTCTCCACTTCTTAGCTTGCTAGTGGAGTGACCTGAGAATTGCAAATATTGCTGGAAATCTAGAAATAGTCTTTGATGTGCATTGAATGATGGATCATGTTTTCTGAGCAGTGTGTAAGTGCAAAGGTGTAACCATTGCCGGTAACCTGTTTTGATAGCCATGACATTTACCTTGGTCAGTTTGATGCTATAGTCGTTGTGTGCCCCTCCAAGTACTCCCAGCCCATACTGCCCTGCCCACCTCCCTGGACCTCCTCTTTTTCTCAGGCTTTTTTTTTTTTTAATTAACCATTTAGTAATATCAACACAATGTTGTGAATTGTTTGGTGGCTTTCTGAAGACTAAATATAGCAGTATTACAGCAACGCAGGAACAGGTTGATATTCTAGAGAAATTTATTTCAAGGATTCTACTCTAGGCCAAGATAGTTTAAATTCCAAATATTTGCAATTTGCAAGAAACTGCCGTAGCCATATTATAGCCTTTGGGATTGCTGGATTCATTCTGAATAATTAAAGTAGTTGAGATATCTAGTCTCTCAGCAGAAAGAGAAGCAATCCATTAAACAAATAAAATATTCACTTCTCTTCAGCCAATTTAACAATTACTATTTGCTCATTAATATTGAGCTTCTTTCAGTATTGCAATTGATAATCTTACTGGAAAATTCCTTCAATGTTAAAGAGATTTGTGCTGACACAAAAGAAAAATTATGTCAATTAAATATTTTTTGTAGTCTCTTTGTTGAGATCACAAGTCACTAGAGCATTTTAAACAATCCTGGCCTAAAACATACGACTCCATCCACTCACTTGTTCATTTAAATATATGTTTAACTTATAAGAAATGGATTTTAAAGAAACCATTACAAGATTTTCAGAATTGAGACTTAGCTAAAACTTAACAGCTGTCTGGAGCATTAAAAATATGTAGGAGAGGAACTACAAGCATTATCAATTTTAGTCGAAGGTTACCCAAGGTGCATATTTTATATATTGTCCTCTCTAGCACAAAATTCGCTTTTCAGTTGTCACTAAGTCCTTCCCCATGCAGATTTAAGCTGCAGAGTTTACTTTGTTTCCTTTCCCCTCTGGCACAGGCCCCAGCTTTGTTCCTTGACTTTTTGTCCTGTACTTTAGTTTTGGATGAAATTTTCCTTCTTTGTGTCTAGCGGGTGTCCTTGGGTTTAGGGACTTCTGCAGCCTAGGGACAATTTATCTCTGGCATAGCTCTGATCTGTCCCTGTCTTTGCATCCAAAGCAGGCAATGAATGTTCCTACATCAGAAGGCTGGAGCTGGAAATTGCTTTAAAAATTTCCTTCAATAAGAAGCTTTAATCATCATGCAGACATCAGCTAAGAAACTTTAATCATTTTGTACACCTCAGCTTAGTAGTTTCTTAAACAAGTACAGATTGCGTTTTCCAAGTAAAGTATCTTTTCATTTGTTATTTTTCACATAGATTATCTTCTTGCACATTACTATTTTTGATATTTCTGATCTTGATTTATTGTTCGTTCAAGAAAGAGCACATCAAAAGGCTTCCAAGGTCTGACAACAATTTAGTTCATAATTATGCAAGCAACAAAGAACCATCTGGTTATTTGAGTCAGACTGTAATCATGACTAACTGGTAACAAGTTAGGGGTGAGATCCATATTCTTTAGACTTGACATAATGGCAAATGAATTTTGAAGTTTGGCCTGCATTATATGAGCTAAAATTGTAGGCCCATTGTTTTTTCTTTCACATATGCAAGGCCTATTGACATCATTATAATAACTAACCAGTACTAACCAGTACTGCTGACTGCAGTATTATTCTATACATGCTTGAGGGAGATAGAAAGTATACCCCAGTACAGAGTTCAACACTCAGTCTGAATTATTTTAACAGAAATCCTTGTACCTAGGCAACACCATAGAATCATAGAATCCTTCAGGTTGGAAGGGACCTCAGAGGTCATCGAGTCCAGCCCCCCTGCTCACGCAGGGTCACCTAGAGCACGTGGCACAGGGCTGCATCCAAGTGGGTTTTAAAGATCTCCAAAGAAGGAGACTCCACAACCTCTCTGGGCAGCCTGTGCCAGGGCTCTGTCACCCTCACTGTCAAGCAATGTTTCCTTAAGTTCCTGTGGAACTTTTGGTGCCTCAGCTTGTGGCCGTTTCCTCTAGTCCTATTGCTGGCCACCACTGAAAAGTGGCCAGCCCCCTTCCTCCTCACTGCCTCCCTTGAGGTATTTATACACGCTGATCAGGTCCCCCCTCAGCCTTCTCTTCTCCAGGCTGAACAGGCCCAGCTCGCTCAGCCTTTGCTCATAGGGCAGATGTTCCAGGCCCCTGATCATCCTGGTAGCCCTGCACTGGACTCTCTCCAGCAGCTCCACATCCCTCTTGCACTGGGGAGCCCAGAATCGTAAACTCAAACTAAGAAAAACTTTGTTGTTTGTTTGTGATTTTTTTTTTTGTTTTTGTTTTAATCACAAGAAATAGAAGAAAAGAAAGATAAAGAAGACAGCAGCATGCTCATCTTTGAGTATCACACTGTTAGTGATGAGAATAGAGTGGGAGAGAAATGGGGGCTATGTAGGGCTCTGACTGAGGAAGCAGCAGCCCCATGCTGTCCTAAGGGATGCGGACTCATCTGAACCTGATCAGACGGGGAGATGAGTTGTTCACTTCAGTCAAGCCTGGAGTCTTGGGTAGCTGGGTTAGGAAGCAGGAAAAACAGAGCAGTCAGCAACCCATTTGACCACCCTAGCCTGAACTACCTCCAGCATAATGTGGAGCAGCTGGAACTGATGTTCTTCAAAGAGGATCTGGAAATGTGGAAGAAAACATCTACCTTTCTCCTTAGGGGAAAAAAACATAATTTAGTAACAAGGAAATGCAGTAGTCATGAAGGCAGGGACATATGTTCTCATATTTAAAAAATGAAGTGAAGTTCATGTTTAATTTTCCTTAGGAAATTGAGATTAGACTTCTCCATTTCTACTTGAAACATTATGTCTATCAAAATACCTTGTATCAGCTGACAAGAATTTGATATTTACCACTGATGAATGTGCAAAGACCTTTAAATCTTATACAGCCATGAGTAGGATACTGGTAAAAAATTTACAGGGGTCAATAAGCTGAAGAAATTTAACCAATTGAATATATCTGCTACAGAACTATATAAGGCTTTAGAGGCAAAATCATGTTTGAAGTGTATTTAATTTGCACAATTTGTTATAAAAAGAATCCATAATTATGCTTCTATTTCTATCAAAGAACTGAGAATTATTTGTCAAAAATATATTTTTAGAGTCATGTCAGGTCAGTAGAACAGTTATTATTTTGATAATAATTTGATTATTTTGAACTCACAACCAATGGAGGAAATTAGGCATTTCAAAGAACCAAGAAGAAAGCCTCCATCCAGAATGAGGGCTTGGCAGTAAGAAATATTAAGCAGACACTTGTGCCACTTCATTCTTCCCTCAGGACTTAAAGCATTGAGAACTTTTTTGATAGTGGCAACCAGTTGATCTGGGCTCCTATACTCTAAAATTGTATTTTTACTTTATGAAACAGAAAGAGAAGCTCAGTCCTATTAGTCAAGGAAACACCCATCACATTGAATGCTATTGATTACCCCCGTGCTGGATACATGCTTTCATTTTCCTTGTAAGTCTGAGAAATCCTCCTCTCTTACCAGACCTTCATCACTAAACTGAAAGACAGTCTAGCCAAGCAAGTTCTCCATTGCTCTTGGCAAGGTGTGGTTATAGTGGAACCAATAATTATGGTCAATGTGCCACAGGAGAAGACAGTGTCAAAATGGAGAAGAAACATGGAAAATAATGACTACACTCCTTATAGTTTGCAGCTCAGGGTACTGAGCTGGCAGATAGAGTGTCTGACTTCTGATCTGTGCCATCAGTGTTATTTCTATTTTATCCTGTCATGCAGGAAAGAACCAATATCATTCTTTTTGGATCATCAGGGTCAAACTGCCTCTTAATCTTTTCTTTAACCCCATATTGTTCCAAGTTCTGAAGGGCAAAGCAACAAGCCCTTGATGGAAGAAGAGCAGCACTATTTATCAGAATAATATGAGCACCCTCTAGTGGGGTGGGAATTGCTCGTCTGAACCTCCTCGGGCTAATACGGGCATTCATACAGTCCTATTTATATCCAGAAGAAGATTCTAGTGTTTGAGTCCCAAGGTACCTCGCATGTAGGTAAGTCCCTACATACATGGATGATAAGAAAAGCCATCCATACTGAATAGTTCTATGCACTACTTTCCTTATGGATTACCTATGGGTGGATCCTTCTGTGTCTTGGTGCTGTGAATCCCTCTCTGAGATGCTTTTTCTCTCCCAGTGCAATCTGAACAGAGCGCTGCCCTGCTTAATGTGAAACAATTTTCTCCAGAAACTAGCTAAGAAGTTTACAAACAATAAATATTTGGATCCAGCTGAAAATATTACTCTTTTTCATAAAGATGCACTTTCCATATTGAAATGAATGTTTCTTCTTATAAATCCATCTTTCCCTCCCCTTGTTCATTAATGGAAAAACACTGCCTGTGTGCTTGGATCTTCTTTTTGGTCTTTTTGGCTTTTCTTTTCCAAAGGCTGGAAGAGTTGAGAAGAAAATGGATAAGGAATTCTAAGAATATATCACTTTTGTGACTTCCATATAGATATAGCCTGAGTTAAGAATAGGTTGCACTTAACCTTGAGTGAAGAATTCTGATGGTAAGCCAAAACTTAAAGTATTTATAATACTTTATAAATATACTTGATATTGTGAGATAAGGGATAGTTTTCAGGTAGTACTGAAGTTCTGTGAGATCCCTTAAAATATTTAACGTGTTTAAAAGAATATGCTTTGTCAGTAGTATAACCTATCATATAATAGCTAGGATCATTAAAGCTTTGCCGAAGCGATGTGATTCATAATGTCACAGCAGTAGACCTAAATGTGACAGAAAATTTGACAATGAGGTAGACATAGTCAAATGTCTTACTTGGCAAACAACAAGCAAGGTCAGTAGAGCAATTTATCTGCATGAAAAGTATGAGTGGTGGACCTAAAGGAAAAAAATATAGCTTTCAAGGTCATGGTGATCCATAATGTAGTGAGCTGGTTCTTTATTCACTTGTCTTTTGTTTTAATCTCTAATATAGAGAGAATAATCTCTAATAGAAGTAGAGAGAAACCAAAATTAAAGTAATAAGGTCATCCTGAAACTTGACCTTTCAGTGGCTTGCCCACTATTAAATATCGGTAAGCCCTGGTAAAAAAAAAAATCCTTCTAGAGAGCAATGGCATAGAAAGGTGTAATGGAAAATGCCTGCATAGCAGTGTATTCAACAGAAGGAAATAATTTCCATTAAACTGTCTGAAGAACAAAAATGAAGAGCAAGCAGCTGTTAAATGTTTTCACATAGTAGGTTAATATGAGTTAAACAGCACATATATCCATCTTGTTTGTGGGTATAGTATGTTTACTGAATACTCTTTCTCTATTCACTTAAAGATTTTAATACAAGGACCCGCTTCTAACACACTTAAAGAAACAATAAAAATAAATAAGTTATATGCATTTCAAAATGTATGAACTGAAGATTTGACTGCATTTTTGAGGTGAAATAACTAAGACATTATTTTTAAATTAATAATTATGTTTTAAATGTTGGCATTTTTGTCTTAATAAAATAAGTATTTCAAATTTCAGTTCATGATTATAAATTGGCAGACTGCACAAGGCAGACTGACTGGCTCCACTTCAAACAATATAATGAAACAAATATTAAAATAATATCATTTTTAAGAGCCATATTTAGCATAAGTTCTGCCTTCGTAGGGATTGGCAATGTATCCTGAGGACTTTCTGAAGATCTTGAACCTGATTCTGACACCAAAGTATCTGAGCAGCCATAAGACTGCAGAAAAGAACAAAAATCAAATCTGGTGCCATTTCTGCATCTTGGCGTATCTTCTGAGCTGATCATATGAGCTGTTCCTTCATTCCTTCATGTTAGCATGTCCAATATGGGAAAGGCTATTTCAAAACAGCAACTTAATCCTGCCACACTAGGTAAATAATCTCATTGCATTCATGGGCCATGTAGTCTCCTGTCCAATACTACATGGAAAGAGGAAAATTCACAAACTGCAAAGACACTACAGATCTCTCCTATTATCTAAGAGTCCATCAGGGTTACAGAACTGACAGATAGGTATCATAAGTAGCACAGCTCAGAAGCTCTGCAAACTCCTGGATCACAAACAATATGGGTGTTTATTGTTACATGGTTGATTTGGTTGAAGAATTTGATTGTTGATTTTGGTGAAGCTCTTTTACCTCCTATTTGCCTCTGAAACAAGAATGCCATTTGCAGTTATATTCCTGCTGCTATAAGGGCAAAGTGAGTGGAGTCACAAAAATCAGTGTTTGGTAAGCCTAATTTAAACATTGCCAGATTCAGAAGTATTCTTTAATTGTCCAGAAGTACAAAATGTGGACCATTCTGAAAGCTGTAAACCTTTTTTTGGCAGCAAAAGATTATCAATCAAAGTCTATATGAAAAGCTATAATGATGACAATACTTTGTGCTACCTTTTTATTCACATACAGTAAAACTATTACAAAGAAACAGTACTCTTAATCTTAATCAGTAATCTTAAGTAGTATTTAACAAAGAGCACATAACTTTTACAGGCATTAAAAGGGCATGCATATACAGTGCAATAATGGAGTTATCAGTAGACAAGGTACAAGCATTGATTAGGGACTCCTTATTCAGTTTACAGCTGCTGATTACTCTCATTTCAACACTATCTTTACAGTTCATATAACATGGTAGGAAAAAAAGCTATGCTCTGATAAAGTAGCAAACCAATAGCCTTCCACAAAGACTTAAATTACTTTTTCCCTCTCAGCTTCTATGACCATGCTTACTGCATGAGTTTCTGTCCGCTGCTTCTTTTTATCCTCAATAACAATTTCCTCTGTCCTGAAATAGCTCATGCTTTGTTACTATAATGTTATTTGTTATTTGTTAATGTTACTTGTTATTATAATGTAATCACATATCACGATATAATGTACACACCTAACAAAAAACAAAATAGGGTTGAATATGGCCAATACAAGACCAATTCTGGTATTTTCTAACTTCTAACTCTTGCATTTAATGACCTTCAGACTATTTGCTTTAAAGGTTTATATACCAGAATGTCTTTTCAGGTACTCTTTTTTTTTTGGTACTTACTTCAAAGGATTGACCTCTGAGGGACACTATTGCCCCTATGACTCAGGACCACACAACACAGGGTCTTAGATCCATTCACAAGACACTGAAAACACGGTTAAAGGTTTATCTCCTAGTTAGGAAGTTTGAGAGGCTTGGATGGGAAAGACTGTCCTTGCAAAACTGTGTTCAAAATAGCCAAACCCAGCTGAATAATTTCAGAGCTGGCTTTCCATTTGGGTACATAAGCTTCTTTGTAGGAGACTGGGAACTACAGAAGGTTTTTAAAAGAAGCTTCACTGATATACAACTTGTGTGTAGCATGAATAAACAGCACAGTTGGTGAATACATTTCTACAAGCAAGTACTTAGCCCATAAATTTATTCTTGGACTCCATTGCAAAATTGAGATTAGAAGTCCTGCTAGCCCAAAATGGTCTCCATTCCAAAAATGGATCCCTTGAATTGATACAAGACAATTAGATTACTCAAATATTTGAAGGCATTTTTGCTATTTGAGAAGAACTTCATTTTTCAGACTGACAGAATTTGCAGGAAATAGCCAGCAAAGGACATACTTTTTTTGGACCATAAAGAAAAACGAACTGCTGAACCTACATAGATATTCAGATATTTAGATTCCTACTGGCAACTTCATGTTTTTTGTCCATGTGGGCAGGATTCATTTGCCAATGCACAGGAGTGGAGTGTCATTTCAGATGCTCAGTCGTGTCCTGCCAGGCCTCCAACTGATTTTGCAAAAGAACTAGTATTCCTATAGATTCTTTGTTGTATATGCTAGCCACACACAGCTGTCTCACATATCTTAGCACATCTAAATGTGACATAAAACACTAGATGCCTATGTTTAGGCAAATGAATCCCAGTTGATGTAATATTTTCCTAGCTTCCCTGCATTAAATCAAAACTTTGGCATCATTGAGTTTTTTCTTTTAACGGACTAACTCAGGATGCATGAACTGCTGGTAGTTATTTCTAATCCATTGTGGAAACCTTTGAAAACATTTTCTTTGTGCAGCCAGATTTTCTGCTGACTAACCTGACTATATACAGATACAGAAAATCACTATCTCCCAGTACTGCAGAAGGCCCAAGATTCTTTTCCATTAAGTAGTCCTACCACTATCTTAACAACTACCAAGGTTAATTCAAATAGCTATTTAAAAGAAACAACACACACACACAAAATACTGTTTGAAAGTGGCTGCACAAATGCATGATGAGTCTCTTCCAGAATGGACAAAAAGTATTGATGGAAATGCTATTTACAAACAGGGAGACTGGAAAAATTAGACTGCCATTTGGAATGAATTGACTAATATTTTTCTGTGAAATGTGAACTTGCATAAAATGATATGCTAATTAGCTGTTTTCCCTCTCAAAAAAAAGCTATATGAGTGTTTACTTTCAACTTACTAGCCTGATTTGTGGACAGGGCAACTGCTACTCTTGACTGTGTTTATGTTACCCCTGATACATCATCCATAAACATATAAATGTCTGTGTTGGAGCTCCCTGTTATACAAGTTTTTACTTACTGATGGAAGACCACTGAACTGGGTACGAGGAATGTACGCATAGAAGTTACCAAGATAAGTGAATTCACAAAGCTTAAAAAGACAGCTAGAAATTCAAACTTTATATGTAGATGTGTTGTTTTCCTCAGTACTTTTGACATTTCTCAGCAGTGTCTTTATTTATTAAGGGGATTTTGTGCTAAAGTTTTAAGATTGTTATAATAGTGTTTACAGTAAAACTGATATGTTGTACTATCCCTTTTCTAAGCCATTCAAAGAAACATTATAAATATGTTTGTTATTAACATATGGTGCTGATACAAGAAGATGACTTAATTCACTGTTATTTATGTAGAAAAATGTCCTAATGGTTCCCAGACTAAGATGAAAAGCTGTTGCGACACCATCTGTATATTAGATAATGTCTTGGCACTTTCCCTATTATACCGTTATAAATAAATATAATGATTAAAACAGGGTGGTGTTCAGTGCATAAAGATACATTCTTGGTTTGCCTTTGTTTCCAGAACAGATCCACCCCCTACTGGCAGCCACTTTTACACACAGATCTGAAAAGCAGAGCTCATGAACAGCGCAGAATTTGATTTAAGCCCCCTGAAGCTAATTGATAGTTTTAATCAAGCTGATAGGCCTACGTTGATATGCATAGGTGACAGATAAAGCAGCTGTATAGAAGGACCTATCATTAGATAAATAAATGAATGGAGGAGGTCTAATTTCAGGAAAAAAAAAAATGATACTGTTTTCATTTGCATAACACTTTCATTGTATTCTCTCTTACTGCTGTCCTCCTTTTTTTGCTTTCCTATGCAAAGTTGCTCTCATCTCTCTGTCTCGCTGCCTTTCAGGAAAGCAGAAACAAGCAGGTTCAAAACGATTGTGAAAATGGATTTTTGTTTTATCTTTCAGCTACCCAACATAAATATTAAACATATAAAGCAGAAGAAAAAAAAATGTCATGTCAGTTTATTAAAGAAAGGGCAAATGGATATGTAATTATGTGTGATAAGTTGGGATATCAATTTGCCTATGTAACTATCTGTGTGAATACATATCCCCTCTCGTAAAACAGAAGTAAAATGTAGTGAAAGTGATTCCAGATATTCAGAAATGATCATACATCTTTACCCCAAATGATAAAAGCTATTTATACTTTTCTTTCCACTCAGGCTAGTGCCTGAGATGCAGAAGGGAAGGAAAAGGAGGGGTGACAGACATTACTGGTCTCACCAAAACCATAGCCCTGTGCTTCTGCATAGATATGGAAGAAAACTTGAATTGGTATTAGGCCAAAACGGAAAGGAAGGCAAGTTATTACATACATCATCTTTCAGCTTAAGGATTCTTTTCTCTGATATTGCTATTATGTGCAGAGCACTTCTTACATAATTTTTTTTCTTTTCCCTTATTACACCACTGCCACCAGCATTTTCAGACTCACCACTTCAAACCACACATAGAGGCCTGCAACTAGGAAGACCTTCTCCAGGGCTAAAGATGTGGGATGCATTCAGTGTGAATATGTCCCGCTACTTAGTGAAAGCTTCATTCAGTTAAGTTGGAGCAACGAAGTAGGGCTGAGAAAATACAGTGTTCAAATGAGTTAGTAAGTAACATGAAGAGTCTCCAGGCCCAGGATATCCTAGTTGTTTTCATGTGCATTTTGGTTTTCTTCATGTGCTGAAGTCAGTGCTGTGGTATCTTTGTCATTGTCATTACTAGTCTGTACTCACAAAACAATATTAACACATAATATCATCTTACCCATCTTTTGCTTTACAAAAATTTTCAAAAGTACCAGAATCACTGGAGATCCTTTAGGCTGCACTTCATTGCCATGGCTTCAAAATCTTGGAGAGGCAGAAATCAACCTGTTTCGTACCCCCATATATCCTCCTACCTAGTTCAAATCTACTTACCAAAAAAACTGCAAATACATATTTGCATAAAGAGAGGCCTTTTTTAAAAAAAGTCCTCTTTCCCTTCTAGCTGTCACTAATGCAAGTTCTCATCCCAGCAAAGCAAACTGCAGCCCTTCATTTGTATCCACCCTCCCATCCGGATCTCCTACTTTCCCATGAGGTTCTGTGTTACTCAAACACCTCCTTTTCCTGAGAGCCACAGAGGATTTTTATGGATTCAGGAAAAGAGTAGAGACCAGGCTACGCGCAGAATAAGGCCCTCGGGAACATGATTTCTAGCAAGACTTTGAAATTACAGAGTGGTTAATCTGTCCTTCTTTACTAAAAACATAGTTATATTTAGGGACCTAGGTGGTTCTTCTAGACTTGTGAGCATACAGACAAAAGATGCATTATACAAAGAAAATGTAATCTCCATTCTTTATTTTGCCATGCACTTACCACATGCCACTTGCAGTCCTCGGTGCTCTTAATACAAACTCTTTTTAAATATAAAGTTTAATTACCTTACATTTCTACTTTCAGACAGAACTGTGTGTTAATTAAGGACCTGAAGCAAAGCTGTATGTAAAAGACTCATAAATCTCCCTGTAGCATTAGGGGTGATGATCAGCTCATCATGCAGGTACTTTGGCCTGCACATTTCTTGCAGAAGCAATTTTCCATCATGCACTTCTGCTCCCCACTTTCCTTCGTGTCCTCCTTTACTTTTCCCCACATGTCAACTTTCAGCTGATGAAGAGGCAGGCAGGCGGGTAGACCAGTACATTCACAAGGTAGATGTTGTATTACGGTTAGTTCTTCTATCTTTTGATGAATTCCTTCCTAACCATTGCCCATAAACACAGCACATACAAACTAAATGTGCTGTTTTTCATATTATTTCCCATTTTAAAATGTAGTATTCACTATGTGTATTCTTTCCTCTCCAGCTTGCTAGCAGATTTAAGCTAATGGCTTTCTGTCAAAATTGTATTGCCTCTGTCCTCAAACAAAAACATAAAAAAAAATGAAATTAAGCTAATATCAACTGTCTTTTAACCTGTTGTGTCTCTGTGATTTACTTAGCCCTATACTGTGTCTCACAGGTACAGTTCTAGGGTGATGTGCTGATTTGGTATCTAGAAGCAGAATCCAATGACCAAGCACTTGTTGAAGGTTAGGGAAAGAGCCTTATGAAGCATAGTGAAACATTGATTGCAGAGATATGTTGCCACTTTTCTGGGCTGTAAGGTTGTGCTTCACGTGGTTATTGATTCTGGCTTCTTCAGCTGGCTCATGGTTTTGGTTCCTCTCTAGGTTTTGCCTCTAAACTTCCAAATCATTTCTCTGTTCCTACTCATGCAAACAGAACTTTGCTTACCTTGATATTTGCAAAATGTACTATGCAAATGGCATGAAAACAGAGAGAATAAATAGGTGTTTGAAAATTCTCCTCCATTATGCATCCAGTTCTAACATCTATGAGCTATTTTTTGTCAGAAATAATAATTTAATACTCCTGATAAAAGACTGTGTGTACCTGCTAGATGTAAACACCAATAGTGAACAAGATCTATTTAACATCATTAATGGGATTATAGATAGAAGTGATGAGATAAGATATCATTTTCATCTGAGTTCTGAGTAAGATAAATACTCATAAATTGTAAACATCTTCCAGAGGAGCTTGTTTGGTACATTTTAAATTACACTGGACACGATAGTTTTCTTGCATGTACAGTCCTGAGTAAGCCTGAAATGGCATATGGGTGATCTGGGCGGCATTAGATTGCATATAAAGATAAAAGAAATTAGATTGTCTCTGGGAAGGGAAAGGCTGTATTTTCTCATGAAACCTCCTTGCTTATTAAATGAAACTTTAAATCAAGTTCCTAAAGTTTTGGGTTTGTCTCCGAAATAAAAGAAGTCCAGAGTAATAATATCCCCTACACATTTCTCAGTGCTGTTTTTGAGCCAATTCCAGCTCAACTCAGACAACATAAGTAGGTCTGCAATACACTGAACAAACATGATGGGTTTTCAGATACTGAGCATGTAGGATTCCTATTACTGCACCTGTTGAAGGGAGAATAGAGACACACCTTTCTGTGGATGAGATCACCTCAGCGCTTTCACTCTCAGCCTTGGAAAGAAAAAAGTGTGAGGTACACTGTTTCAACCACATTGAAAATAAAACTTGGGATCTGTGGGATCTGCTGACTTTCTGTGCCTGCCTGTGTGAGAATTCATTCATTACTAACAAACTTAAAAAAGATGGGAGCAGGAGGCAGAGTGAAGAGGAGAGCAGTCTAGTATTGAAACTGAAGTTTTTCTTTTCAGAAGAACTTATTAAAAAATAAAACTGACTTAAAAAAAATTGAAGCGAAGTTTGATATAACAGCATAAAAATAGTAAAACTGGAAAGTATTTCCTTAGAACATTTGCTCTAACACTTATTAGACATGTAAACCAAATCCAACAAAAACAAATCCCAGGTGTGGAAATTTGGTTAACTCATGACTCAGTTTAAATTTAAAACATAAAATAAAACAGTCAACCTTTACCAACTTGCTTTAATTCCAGATGTTCATGAAGAAAATAGGAAAAGGAGAGAAATCCTCAGTGATTCCTCTTCAAGAAGACCCAGCGCATGACTGAAAAGCTGTGACGAGCCTGGTATTAAGCTTTAGAAAGTAAGCACAAATGAAAAAAAAAACAAGAGCTGATGATCATAGAGTTTTTTTTTTTTTTGTGCATGCAACTACACAAGATCTAAGCTGTGCTCAGAACAGTATCACACACGGACAGAAGTAGGGAGATGCAAGGCAACTTTTTGATCCCCCATATGGACTTCTTTCATCTGTGAGAAAAGGAAAATGCTGACAGCAAACTGTTATTCTCCCTCCTACCTCGAAGGTCTATGTGGGTAAAGAATAGTAAACGGTTTAAGGTAGGAAGAAAATAAGGGAAATACAGATTGCTCCTGAAGAGGATGGGTAGCTCTCTATCACCCTGAGAGGAAACAGGAAATCTGTCTGGGTGGGGCAGGAAATCTCTTCTGCAACTCAAATTCCACTGTGGCATTTGGGGTGGGGGGGAGGGAAAACTCTGATATGTTATTCTTTATAACATGTTCTTTATGGATTGGAAGACGCTAACCTTAGGCCAGGTAAACAGTCTTTCTGGGATTTGTTCTCAAATTTCTAGAAGATCAAAAGAATCAATAGAGAGCTAGGAAATCTACTGAATAATAGAACAGCAACCAGTTGTGCTTTGGAAGGATAGCAGTATTAAATTAGATGGTTCGGCACAAGGCTGGAGTTTTTCTTCTGAGAGTATAAATTCTGACAACCTACAGTTTTAGCCACAAACCACTGTTATAAAAACTTAGGCCTTGGGGGATCCACAGAAGATCATCTAGTTCTCCCAGCTCTCCATCATTTCATGCAGACACGTAGATATAGACTCCACAAGCTTTCCAGGCCATTTATGCCACTGCTTCATTATTCATAATTCCAGTTTGCTCTAAGTCTAAGCTGAACCTTCCTGAAACACCAATGTCATTCAGTTCTTTTTGATCTTATCCACCGGAAATACTATGGTGCATATCTATTTAAAGTTTTAAGTGTTTAAAGTGTTATTTAAATGTGCAGGTTGGGACAATTCTGTGGGATAGACTGGAATATTTTAAGAGATAGTTTATAAAGCAATGACAAAATGTTATTGAATGATGAAAATTTGAGTCAAAAAATGCAGATGGTATCTTAAAAGCTGTGCGGAGGAGTGATTTTCACAGAGATGGCATGAATGAAACTGATTTTTAAGGTTGGCAGCTGTCACCTGGCTCTAAGCTTTCTGAGCTTAAAATTCTACAATCTTTTTTGGACAACATTTTCATAAAATGTTTGGAAATCATTAACATTTTGTTTTTCACTGTTTATATTTTTTTCATGAGTTTACTTTTATTTAAGACCCAGGCACTGGAGCTACTACAACTCACTCTCTAACCACAAATACACCCAGTGTTTCTATAGGTCATTCCATTTTATGTGCTTTGCTGGCAGAGAGATTCAGAGATTCTACTAATATGAAAAATGAGGATACATTATCAATTACAAAAAATATTCTTGTGCAAAGAAAGGTTTCTTTTTTTCTCAAAGAGCCAAGACCTACTAAAAGTATAAGATCTTATTTCAGCGGAGAGATATTTCATATCGTTACAATAGACATGTCTGCTGACAAAACTATCTTAGTATATGTAAACAAATTAGTTCCTCATTTCCTGCTGCTCTTTTTAGGTTACGATTTTTATTTTGCTTTCCTTTGAACTGTCAAGACTAACAGTTCAAAATATTAAAAATTATATCACAGAATCACACCCAATAGCTGCCCGTCTTTACCCTTTCTAACATTGATTTCTGAGACATCAAAGAGCAGCTTTCAAATGCAGAGAACAATATTCCAACCTAGAGGACAACAGACCTTTTGATGCTTGTCTCTACTGCACTGCTAAAGGAGAAAATTCTAGAAGAATGAGATCAGAAACTTAAGTGACTCAGTTCCAGGTATAAAGTTAAGAAGAGGGAGCGTAGCTGTGTGTATCATTTAATATTTTTCATGAACTTCACAGAATCATAGAATGGTTGAGGCTGGCTCTATCAGGGACACCCAGGACATGTGGCACAGGGCGGCATCCAGGCGGGTTTTGAAGACCTCCAGGGAAGGAGACTCCACAGCCTGTCTGGGCAGCCTGTTCCAGGACTCTGTCACCCTCACAGGAAAGAAGTTTTTTCTCATATGTAGATGAAACTTCTTATGTTTTAATTTGCACCCATCACCCCTTGTCCTATCACTGGCTACAACTAAGAAGAGTTTGACCCCATCTTCCCTACATTCTCCCCTCAGTACTTACACATATTGATCAGATCTCCTCTCAACCTGCTCTTCTCCAGGCTAAACAATCTCAGCTCTCATAGTCTTTCCTCATATCATAGATGCTCTGGTCCCTTAAACTTCTTTGTTGCTCTCCTCTGCACCCTCTCTAGATGCTCCACATCCCTCTTATCCTGGTGAGCCCAGAACTGCACACAATACTCCAGGTGCGGCCTCACCAGAGCTGAGTAGAGGGACAGGATCACTTCCCTTGACCAGGACTCCCAGGTCCCTCTCTGTGGAGATGCTTTCCAGCAGGTCAACCCCTCATCTCTGCTGGTGTCTGGGATTATTTCTCCCCAGGTGCACTTCCCCCTTGCATTTGTTGAATCTCATGACTTTCCTCTTTGCCCAACTCTCCAGCCTGTCCAGGTTCCTCTGAATGGCAGCACAGCCGTCCGGAGTGTTGGCCACTCCACCCAGTTTGGTATCATGTGTGCACTTGCTGAGGGTGCACTCTGTTCCCTTATCCAGGTCATTGATAAACAAGTTGAACAGCACCGGATCCAGTACTGAACCCGAGGGACCCCACTGGCAACTGGTCTCTAACTAGACTCAGCATTATTTATTATGACCCTCTGTGCTCTGCAATTCCAGTTCATGGATTCTGCAAATTTTGGGCTTTAGATGTTTCATGTGCCTTTGTAAAATGAGCACAAGTGACTAAACCAGATATTGTCATCTACACTGCAACTATCTAACCTGATATGATATGAATTAATTTCTCTAAGGTAGATTGTACTGAAAAAAAAAAAAAAATCAAGAACTAAGGAAGACATGGGGAAAGGAAATAATAAATGTGGAGAATATATAGGCGTGAAGAACTATTTTACAGATAAACTGCTTGTCAAATAAATGAGCTAGAAGGCGTGCAGGAGCCATCCCCATTCCCCTAAATAGTTCCCAAACTCTTTTTAGGTCATAACTCATGAGACATCTCCCCTTTACTGTAAGACCCCTTTACTGTAGAAGATTTAACCTTCTGCTGTGTATTGCTAGTATCTTTTGTGTGAAAGGTATTTGAGAAGAAGGCAATAAGTATGGAAAGAGAAAAAATTGCAAATATAAATGGGTGACAAACTCTTGAGCACACAAATCCTGTATTAGTTATCTTTTTTCTTTTCGCCTAAGAGTTTGTTATTTTTTTCAGACTTTACCAGTTGACCTAATGGGTTCTTTTTCTCAAGTCTTGCTGTGCTTATGTCCTTAGACCATCACAGATTTACCATGCACCTCTCATAAATAAAACAACTTTGCAATTGCTTTACTGAATTGAGTGGATTTTGATCCCAAATCAATGGCCTTTAGATATTTCTGTATCTGTAAAAAAGTCTTTATTTTCATATAAGACATACAAAATACACCCTAATATACTTTTACATCACTGACCCAGTTGGAATCCCTGCAGTTATGCCTTCACAAGTGGACTAAACTATCGTAACTATTTCTGATTCAAGCTGTTTGTAAAAAATAATCAGGAAGCCTAGCTCTTCTCTGGTGGTTAAAGCACTAATATGGATGAGTTTTAAGCATTTAGAACAGCAGCCTTGCTAATTCTATTTTTACAATTGCACTACGGAGAACACCTTAAAAAATATTATCTTTTTCCATGTGACTTCTTTTTCTAATCTGAATACCTGACTCCTCTGAGACCCACCATTAATCACCTAGGTTAATTTTATAAATCATCCCTTGTATAGTGTAACCAAAGCAAAATTTTTGTTTACAAGGAATTTCTTTCAGAATGCAGATGTTCTTGTTTCCATTTAATGATGTTAACATGCCCTTTACTTCTCTAGTTTGTTAAGCAGAACTTTTATAATAATGCAAAAATAACAAATTATCTTTTAAGTAGAAGAGAAAGGCAATGGTGACCTGTGTCTCTAATCACTAACCCATGCAGTTCAAATATACTTTTTCTCTGATTATTTTATTTATGACACAGTAGCATGCAGTGGAAGAGCTGGCCAATGATAATGTCTTAAATCTTAATTAACTGCCATTCTTTGCTCAGGGAACAAAGGCTGTATCTTTATCCTATATATATATATATATGCATATATTTATAGTAAGACAATCAAGTAGAGTTTGAGAACATGATGTAAAATTTCATGGAGCAAGATGCAGAGAGATTTTATCTCAGCTTTGTCAATACAGAGGAATATATTTCAGGATGAAGATTGATGAAATATTTACTTCCTGGCAAGAAGAAGAAAAGTCTTATTGTTACTTCCTATACCCACTATTTATTCCCACTCACACCACACACTTTATATGGCTTTCCAAGGTAACATGAGGGAAGTCCTTCCTAATAGAGCTGGCATAGTCATGAAATGTCTCTAATCTATGTCCTACATATAAAAGGAGATGTTCAACAGATGTTTTCTTTTGTTTAAATCTGTGCTGAAGCATAGTAAACATATTCAAGTTAAGCATCAGTAAATCAAATTTCATAAAACTTTGCATTGTTTAGTCAGAAACATACTGATTTCTTATGAATTTAATTGCTTGTGTGCTTGCTAATACATCTCAATTGCTTTTACATAAATATATATAAATTAAATATGAATATACATTATGTATAAATTGATATGAACATGCAATATTAACACATATATTTATCTATATATAATTCTGAGTTATTGGTCACTGTATCTTTGAAATATTGTCATCTTTAACTCAAGAATGAATCAGTACAGATTTTTTCCTCCTGGCATATAAAATATTAATTCGTAGTTTAAATATCGGAGCCTTCTATGATACATTTTGTATCGCGTGACATATTTATGATTCGTTCTATGTTGTACTGACGGAGTCATCCTGTTGTCATTCAGGAAGACTGTATGCACTAACATATTATATACATTTAACACTTATAGTGATATTTAGGCTTTCAGACACCCAAAAATACCTCAGCAGTGCTCCTGACCACATCTGCCTCTGTTGAGATAAAGACATCATTTGTCAATATTCTTTTTTTAAAGGAAACAATATGACTTATACCCCACTGCTTTCCAGCATCCAACCTGGACAGCACTGCTACTTCCTCCCCTTCACATTGTTTTGGTGCCTGGGGACCACAGTAAATTGAAAAGGTCTCTTTTAACTCGGTTCAATTCATTGATTTTATTTGCTGCTTAATCCCTCAAATGTCTGCACTGGTTAGGCTGAATGGTAAAGAGCTGTTGCATGAAGGCAGGGATACCATTAATTGATTTCATTTTTTGAGTGCCAGTATCACAAAACTGTGACCTCAGTCGAACTCCCAAGATGAGCAGAATTGTTCCTGACTATAAAAAAGTAGATTAACCTTTATTATTATGCTCTTCTTTTTGTCTTCCCATTAACAGTTCCCCCATCCAACATTACTGAGGTATATATAAATGGAGGAAAAAAACAAATCAGTGGAAAGTGGCATGTTAGGTGAGAGCTCAAGGTTTACTTTTTGCTCTGTTACAGATGCCCCACTCACTTTCGGGCAAGTTGAAATTTGCTTCTTGTTTTTTTTTTAAATAGTTTCTTGCCTATGGGTAAGGTTTTAGGATAGTGATAAATTGAGCTACTGACCAGATGACAATGAAAGGAGAATTTATTTGACTTTAGTGTTTTGTTGAGTCAACTTCATTAAGATTTAGCTCTTGGACATGCATAAGGAAGAAGGAAGCAAAAAATAAGCTGGTGTAAAAGGTGGAATGGGACCAATCCTTTCCAGCAGTTTACTCTCAAATTACATTTCTGTTAGGATGAAACTGTGCCCTCAGTTACTCATTGATAAAATGGGAATAATAGCAGTTTTCTTCCTGCGTTGTTATGAGGATAAACATTAAAATTCATGAAGTGTTTATGCATCTCAGTTACAGAGACCAGATATTATGTTAAATATATTTTAGTGCTGGGATTAATAGAGAAATAAAAGTCTGATTCTACACAACTTTGGATCTGTGATGTAACTTCTAACTAATCCAAAGAAAGAACTAGTGCCTTCCAGTCTAACTTGTCTCATTCATTTGCTTGAAGTTTTAACAGATGTAGATTGTAGATCAAAGTAAGGACTAGCAAGAATCTGTCCAGGGAGTTTAAAGCACATCCCCAGTTGCTGTGAACCAGTACACAACCAAGAGTAGACTGAGGTTTTAAAATTTAACTTAACTGCACAAGACAGTCTCAGAGAAACACAGTATGCTGAGGATGGTATAGTCTTCGCTATCTGTGCCTTTGAAAACTTGATGTGGAGAGAGGAAGTCAAGTTCCATGATAATGCTTATACAATTCTAGATCACTTCACACTATTGCACCCTCTTCACAAGGTTATATTATTCACATAATTTAAAAAATCACAGATTTACTGTAAAAGGACTTTGTGAAATGTTAATATTTAAATTTAAAACAACTGTGTAAATGTGAATAAGTCATTTTTTCCTTCATGTCTGTCCTTTTTTTTGTTTGTTTTTTTCTTTTTTCACATTTGGTTACATTAAAAATCCTTTTGGCATAAGTTCTTCTTAGATACATCAGTGTACTTGAGAGAAATGCTTGGAAAATTAGTTCCATGTACATTTTAAGAAATCTTGCTAACATCTGCATTTTTCCATTAGAAACAGTTTCAAAGGCTACACAGAAAACCAAAGCCAAATGAGGCAAAGTTTAAGTAAGAAAACATGTGTGTGACTTTAAGCCAAGAAAATGTAACAGATTCTTAGGGAAGTCCAGACTCTTCTTTACAAGACTTTTCACAAAACATATTTTGGTGTAAATTGGTATAGTTCTGCTGAACTCATTGAAACTGCCTTTAAATAGCCAAACTCAGGATCTGGTCTACTTTTGGATTCCTCAATACATATCAAAGAGCTGTACATACCTTAAAATTGACTTATTAAATTAATTTTGTATTTGATATTTCTGCAATCAGTTGCAAAATCAAATGCATTTCACATTTAAAAAGGCTTAGATAGGCTATACAAAATATATTTAATAAAAATATTTAAGAAATTCAATGAAAAAGAATTAGAAATGTTTTTTTTTTTTCATGCCCCTCCTGCTCCCTCTACCTCGATTTTTGATGAATAAAGAAAGCATGACCATTTTCTTTTCTATATTTATTTTGAATTTGCTATGTTTTCTGCCTGGAGCTCTACATTTGGAGAACTGGGAACAGAATGACATCATCAGAGACAAAACTTGGAACTGTTTAGAGAGAAAAAAAGGGTTGTACAAATTAAAAGTGATTTCCTGACATGGCGTTAGGAGAGAATGTAAATGAGTTTGTAATTTGACCCTGAGACTGCACAGAGATAGATTTTTAAAACGGGGCCTCATTTTTACACCTTCATTTTCAGGCGTAAATAATGTCCCTGTTTAAAAAACTTTCTCTCTCTCTCTTTTTTTTTTTTTTTTTAATCTCCTATTTAATTTATTTATGTGAGTAAAGTCAAAATTATTTTATAAAAAGGCAGGATTCCATTTTTAATCCAGAAGGTAGAATATAAACATAGCATGCTAAAATAACATGAACCTACTGCCTTAGCACTCCTAATGGCAGCAAGCAGCAACTTGTACAGCAAACAAGGCCACTGTATTTGAGGAGCAGCTGAACTTCCAGATTTCTTATTTTTATTATTCAGGATTTTATTGGCAAATTCACACTCCAGAACATTAATTTGAGCTGTTTCAACACAATAAAACTTTTGCAAACCTTTCCTAAATGTATTTAAACTCTTTTTTTCCCCCTATTTTTATTTCTTTTTGTAATTGGAAAAAAAACAGAGAAGTGTTTTTTAAAGTGGGAAAATAAAAGAATAACCATGAAAACAAGTTTTTCTTTTAGTTCACAATACTATTAAAAAAAAATGCCCTTCTCTTACCTTGAATTTGTCCTCTGACTTTAACTCCCCATACTCCTTTCTTTAGTTCTCTGTTTTTCTTGGCTGTCTCTCTAGTCTTTCCTTCCCTGGAAAATATCAGTGCTGGAGATTTTACACTATTCCATCTGTCAAACTGATCCACAGCTGATCTAATCCATATATTGAAGTGTCAATCCTAAACTAAGGTTTTAACTTAATCTATGTGAAACTAGAATCTCCAAGACCTGAAGCATTTGCATTTCCAACTATCCAGAAGAAGAATCTTAGCTGGCAAAATGTAAATGAAAATATATTTGGTAATTTCATCTCACTGGCTCTCTACCAGCGGGTCTGTGAATCTCCTGTGCCACAAGAAGCTTGCGTGGTGGCTGGCACTCGAGCCTTAACATCCTGGGAATTAGAGAGCTGCAGAACATGGAAGCCAACGTCAAAAGGACTTTTTTGGCTGGATGCCTGGTAGGCTTCCCAAGAGAGAGGAAGTTCTGGCAGCCCTAGCAGGGTTGCCTCAGGATCTGAGAGTTGGATAAACTGTCATCAAGCTGAGCACATTTCCATCTGAAGCCCACCTGGTGGTAATCAGAATTGATTTGCTGCAGTTAAACATCTTGGGTGTTTTGAGAGGAAAACAATTTGGATACATCTCTGCCTTCTCCCTGGGACACTGACTCTGTACTGAGGCATTTTGGCAGCCCTGCTAGAAAGTCTGAATAGCAGTGCAAGTCTCCAAGGCAGCAGAGCTCTTGCCGAGGCTGGCCTCAGTGCTACAGGGCTCTCCTGCTTCTCCTTCCTTACCTGGCTTGGCAGGAAAGAGCTAGCAGGGAAGGCAGAGGTGCCATGAACTATTTCAGGGTACCCCATAGTGATTAAATCAGGAAATAAAAGGGAAACAGGAGGGGAAATTACAAAGCTGGATCACAGCCCTGTAAGGCTCAGTTCAGCGGCAGGATTCAGGGAAAGTAACCAAGAAATTGATGTCTTATTATGAAACAAGGGTATAACTATTGTTTTTTTCCTGAAGAGGGTTTCTGACTATTACCTGACCTTGACAAAGTTACTTTTTCTCTTTTGTTTTAACAAGATACATCACTCAAGGAAGTCATTCAATCTTTGCTGTAGAAGAAGTAGCCTCCTTCTTGCCCAGGGACATCTACTGATTCATCTGCTTGTTTTCTTGTTTTTCTTGTAGAAGCTAGGTTATGATGTGGGCTACACCTAAGGGGCTATATGGGACTGTGAATAACAGTGAGGATAGAGAGGTGGAAACAGGAAAAATATCTTTTTTCTTTCATTGTTCCTACTGTAGTTGTTTAATATGTTAATAAATGAGGACCTTATGGGAAACTTATTTATTTATTTATTTATTTATTTATTTTAAGTCTACTCTAATCATGGTCTTGGAATACCTAATCACTCATATATAAAGCCCTTGAATGTAACACCAAAACGCTTGATGAAAACAGAAATTGAGAATATACAAATTCTTATCTTCATCTTCTGAGAACAGACTAGTTCAAGAAATAAATATTAGCATAATTGTGCAACATCTATATTCAAATAATATACTCAAGTAATTTGTTCAAAGCACTTTCTATCAAACAGTTTAGGTTTCAGTTTGTTAACATTTTCCAATAAATGAACATTTTGTTGAAAAAAAATGCAATCCACTTCTGCAATCTCTGCAGTAATTGAAAATTCCTCTAGGGCTGTAAAAATGATTTGTGCTTTTTTATGGCACAAAATTACTACAGAAGGGTCAAGTATCTAGGTACATAGACAGAATTTGACCAGCTGTGTTATAATTAGAATATTCACTTCTATTTTACATAGTTCATTCACTTGAAAATCACTTTTTCTAGCGAATTGTGTCTTTTCATGGTTTTTCATGGATAGTAACAGAAAACTACCAAATCACTTTATGAGTATTGTCTATTAGCTTGCTTTATTTATCCATTTCAGAAATTTTGAACCCAGAATGAACCATGAGTGAGTCCTAACAGCTGTTTTCTGTTAATATTACTCTGCCTAAAAAAAGTCATTAAACATTTAGGAAAAGATTTTGAGATTTTAATCAGATTACTTACTAAATTGAACATTTAGGAAAAGATTTTGAGATTTTAATCAGATTACTTACTAAATTGATGTAAAAGCCAGCAAAATTGATTGAGATTTCATTTACCGTGACAGATTATTTTCCTTCCTCATAGGAACACACAAGCTGGCTTCAAAGGATTTTTCACTAGATGCTTTTATCTGAGCATTTTCAGTGTAGTAATAGAGCAGAGGCTTGTATTCTCAATGAGCTAAACTCTGCTTATTTAGTAAGGAAATGTACATATAAAAGCTAGAAACCACCAGGTGATGCCTTGCAGTACTTTTCCAGTATCACAGCCTGTCTTTGAATACATCAGTCAGAACCAAAGCGGTTAACTAGAGAGACACATCTCTTTTCCAGGGTTCAGCGTTCATCATGACATACATTGAGATCCTGCCTTGAACTGCGAGGTTTTGCAATCCGTCCTATGTGCTGGCATAATTCTATTATCGATTTCTGCCAGGCTGCACTATAGAGCACTCATTTCACATTGCATTTCAAGGACAGCGTAGCAGACAGGGACACAGTAGTCCAGAAAGGACAAAAATGGAGAGAACCTATTTAATTTGCTGAACACTATGATATGCTGTGTGGAACTGATCTGTCTGTGAGTGCTCTCCGAAGCCAACTCAAAACAGAAAATGGCTGAATGATGAAAGAGCAGTGGGAAAACATAGGTGAGGTTAATGTGCAGTGTTAATGGCAATGGACCTTCTTTGGTCCCCCTAAAAATGTGACTTTCTGTCAAATCAAACCTATGAACTCAAGGTGGGATTTTTTGTTGTTGCTTGGAAGAGGTTCAAGTGAGAGTTTTGTCTCTTCAGGAAAGTGAATCCTGCCAAAAGATTTTTAGTCTAATTTTGTTAAAGCAGAGACCTGAGATTTCTTAGAAGAAAAGAATACAAAGGATAGGAATCTAAATTGGTATTACTAGGCCCAATATTCAAAAAATATTGCACACCTAAAACAGTGAACTTTTTGGAATCTGAAAAATATGAAATGATGGAACAACTCTGAGGACATTTATAACAGAATTCAGTCTATCAAGCTAAATGTGCAGTCTGTGCAGTCTCATGGAAACCACTGTTTTCATAACAGGAATCAGAATCTGAGAAAAGTACTGATAGGAAAATTCTGAATTAAAATGAGAACAAGAAAAGAAAAAAGAGATTTTGCCAGACTATAGAAGAGAATCTGACCAGATTGTATGAAGTAAATGTGTTACCAAACTCAGAGTCAACAAAAGGAGAAGACTACAAAGACGGCAATAAGAAAAGCTGCAGAGGATGTGGAAGAAAACATCTTCGTCCAGACATTGCACAGAGATAAAGAAACAAAGAATTTTGTAAAATAAGAGGAAATATTTGTGGGAGTATCTGGGAGATATATCATTTGCTGCAATGCAAAGTGGAACACAACTGAAATCTTGATTACTTGTAAGGTGGATACTGGCACATAATTGTTTGTATGCAATGGAGTAAATAAATATTATTGGTTTTAGATTATTATTCTCACCTTTCACAAGTATTATTGTCACCTAAAACAGTTCTAAGATATGACATCCCATCTATAAGATCTGTAAATGTTAGGTATGACACCTCTACTGTGGTAAAGGGAATAGTTTGTTTGTCACTAGATTAAATATTCTGAAAAAAAAAAACATGACTTGAGGCACAGCCTGATGGTACTGTGAAAAATGGTGTTGAAATTTTCAAAAGGGTGCTTACAAAAGTAGAATAACTAAGCAGGCAAGGAACAGAAGTCCTCCTAGAACCAAAAGATAGGATTTCATAATATAGTCTTATCTGAATTCTGGTCTCCAACAACCACAATAGGAAATTTGTCCCTATTTCGCACACTTCCCATTCTTCCTAATCTTCCTTCCTTTCCCTGATCTGCACTGATCTGCACACCTACCATTTCTGTGGTGTCTGATCTGTCATTCATTATATTGTTGTAAAAGATGATTCATTTCACTAAGCAAACAGGAAACTAATCCAGCAAAATAATAATTAAAAAAAAAAAAAAGAAAGAAAAAAAGACAAGAGCTTGCCAGGCTAAAAAATGATTTAGATAGACAGATAAGGCAAGTGCCAAACCACTATTGTTGGAAGAAATGGAACTAGAAGAAGAAGAGGCTGAAAACTAGGTGGCCTCACAGGACCTAACATACCACATTTAAAATAAGGTAAGCGTACATTGTGGGTAAGCATGAAACAAACTGAGCAAACACAAAATTTACAGTCTGATTAAGTATCCCAGGACTTCAGTGCCCTCTTAGGAATGCAATAGTGTGCCTAAGTATAAAAATGGGTTCCATGGGTTTGTGATTATTTTTTCTGAAGTTATCACATAAAGGACATATTGACCTCTATCAAAGCTAGTATAGCTTGTAGGAAAGAGTGAAGCATAGACTGTATAGCAAAAGTGAACCATACCTGGCCACAAAAATAAACTTTTGGAATCAAACAGATCTATTCATTACAAAATAAAGAGTTCAGTTATCCTCTTTGCTCATTAATGATTCTCTCCTTTTCTCATTAGGGTACCAGTACTACAGTATCAAAGAAATTGTGGTATCTCAAGTGTTTTTTTTTCATTGCTTTCAAAGAATGTAAACCTATTATTTGCTTACAAGTTTTCAGAGGAAAACTTTTTTTTTTGTCAAGAGTTCAACAGTATAGCTGCAGATCAGCTGATTTCAAAGGGAATTTTTCATTAGGAAAGGCTAAAGATGGTAGGACTACACTGTCATAAACTAACCTCTGTCTTACTGAAAATAATGTGTACTCTCCACCTACTAATTTGTGGGGTTTTTTTGTATTGATCAATATTATGAACATGAAAATGCTTATTGTTATAAAAAAAAAGTGTACTTCTAACTACAGCTACTTGCTTTCAGGAGCTTTAAACATTTATTTCTGCTAACAGCCTACCTAGGAACGCAATCTTGGGCTAGGAGTGCTTGGGTAGTGCGTGCTTCTATAATGGTTCGTTTAACACTACCAGTTGCACTATTGTGAATTTTATTGAAAAAATAATAGAATCATAGAATCACAGAATGCTTAAGGTTGGAAGGGACCTCAGAGGTCATCTAGTCCAACCTACCTGCTCACGCAGGGTCACCTAGAGCATGTGGCACATGTGGCACCCGTCCAAGCGGGTTTTAAAGATCTCCAGAGAAGGAGACTCCACAACCTCTCTGGGCAGCCTGTTCCAGGGCTCTGTCACCCTCACTGTCAAAAAGTGTTTCCTTAAGTTCCTGTGGAACTTTTGGTGCCTCAGCTTGTGGCCGTTTCCGCTAGTCCTATCGCTGGCCACCACTGAAAAGAGGCCGGCCCCCTCCTCCTCCCTCCCTCCCTTGAGGTATTTATACACGCTGATCAGGTCCCCCCTCAGCCTCCTCTTCTCCAGGCTGAACAGGCCCAGCTCTCTGAGCCTTTGCTCACAGGGCAGATGTTCCAGGCCTCTGATCATCCTGGTAGCCCTGCGCTAGACTCCAGCAGCTCCACATCCCTCTTGTACTGGGGAGCCCAGAACTGGACACAGTCTCCAGATGTGGCCTCACCAGGGCTGTGTATAGGGGGACGATCACCTCCCTCGACCTGCTGGAGACGCTTTTCTTAATGCACCCCAGGATCCCGTTGGCCTTCTTGGCCACCAGGGCACCCTGCTGCCTCATGGTCATCTTGTCATCCACTATGACGCCCTGCTCTCCAGCAGGTCCACCCCTAATCTGTACTGGTGTCCGGGGATTTTATAAATCATCACCATAACAATAGCTATTAGCACTATGATTCTAAGAGCTTTAATATGATTTCAGGTGTAGAAACACATGGTCTAATTATCCTTCAAAGATAATAAAGGATTTGGAGGAGGTACAGAGAGTAACACAGTCCTTGTACTTCTATTATTTGAAGTTTTCATATAGAATTTCCCAAATGTCAGTTTTCTGCTTCTTATCTTGCTGAGTTTTCTTTACTGTTATTACTGACTTGCATTCTAAAAGAAAAACTAAAATGCTCCATTTTTTAAACTAAGATAGACATGGTTTCATAGGAGATATGTAAGGCAGTGGCTCTCAACCTCTAACATTTCCAGGATTTCTTCTCCTTTGTTGCATATAAATATTGTTTATCATATTGAATATTTCAAAGAAAAGACACATAAACAGAGTTACATTTCATTAAGCAAAAATAAGGAACTAAAGAGTCAAACTCTGCTAACACTAATCCTTTTATTTATATTCAAATTCAAAATATAAACTTCTGTTGAACATTTTTTCTCCCATCAGTACTTTTTCTATGCATGAAATGGGCCATTTCATTTTAGGAAAGATGGAATATATCCAGAGTTAGAATTATGAGGCTTGCATAAACAATTCTGAACCTGGATAGGCTGTCTTAAGAATCACATCCATTTCTGCTCAATAAGGATGCTTTCAGAATTCAAAGCACACTATGTTATTATTTTTTGAAAATGTCATTTGATGTTACATTGTCTTGCTGTAAAACATTTGTAACATATAATGATGTAAGAGGCCAGCTGGCTGCTGATGGCAACAGCATACTTTACCAGAACCCTCATCAGAAGGACTGTTGAAGGCAGATGGCCCTTTTTAGCTGTTTTATCCCATTAGAGACCTTACCAAGGACAGACGTCCTACAAATATCATAGTGATGGTAAGAACATTACTCTATTAATTAGAAAACCTTCCTGAAAATAAGTTTTAAAGCAGTAGGCACTGGACAGGACCGCTGGCATGAATGTTCATAATCAATATTGCAGACTAAATTCTTTTCTAAACGATCCCTATATACTGGAAAAATTTTTACATGAACACTGAATAGGTACTCAAAGCTGATGAAATACGGGCAGCTACTTTCTATCTTGTTAATGACAGAGGCATAAACATTACAGTGCTTAATGATCATATATCTACTCACTTCACACTCATACTGAAAGAAGTTAAAATACAAATATGAGAAAAAAATGCTCACACTCAGCTGATTATAGGGAGATTAATTTTGATGATAGAGTCATTGAAGCATGTTCTATGGCTTGATAGCCCAGATGCACATTTTCCCCAGATAACAAAGGTTCAATTGGTTATGCTCCTTTTACCTTTAGGGCTCTCAGAAATAATCTTGTCACCATTACTTTTCTTTCTTCTTTTTTTTTTTTCTTTTTGGGGAGGGTATGTTAACTAAAATGCCTTTTTTTTTTTTTTTTTTTTTTGATGTAGCACACTGCATTCCTTGATGCGTAACAATTTCTATTTAGCATTTGGTGAGCTCGTGGTTTTTTGGTGTTTTTTTTCAAATGCATTTGTCAGCAATGAATCTGTTAACATGTTTACACTCCAGAGGGCTATGCTGCCATTCAGAGATATCTAGACAGGCTGGAGAGTTGGGCAGAGGGGAATCTCATGAGGTTCAACGTGGACAAGTGCAGGGTCCTGCACCTGGGGAGGAATAATCCCAGACAGCAGTACAGATTAGGGGTTCACCTGCTGGAGAGCAGCTCCACGGAGAGGGTCCTGGGAGTCATGATTGACAACAAGTTAACCAGTGCTTGTGGCCAAGATGGCCAATGGGATCCTGGCTTGCATCAGGAGTACTGCCAGGTCAAGGGAGGTGATACTGCTCCTCTACTCAGCTCTGGTGAGACCCCACCTGGAGTATTGTGTGCAGTTCTGGGCTCCTCAGGATAACAGGGATGTGGAGCTTCTAGAGAGGGTGCAGAGGAGAGCAACAAAGAAGTTTAAGGGACCAGAGCATCTATGATATAAGGAAAGACTAAGCGAGCTGGGCCTGTTTAGCCTACAGAAGGGAAGACTGAGAGGAGATCTGATCAATATGTGTAAGTACCTGAGAGGAAAATGTAGGGAGGATGAGGTAAAAGTTTTCTCAGTGGTGGCCAGTTACAGGATAGGGGATTATGAGTATAAACTTAAACATAGGAAGTTCCATCTCCATATAAGGAAGAACTTCTTTCCTGTAGGAATGACAGAGCCCTGGAGCAGGCTGCCTAGAGAGGCTGGGGAGTCTCCTTCCCTGGAGATCTTCTAAACCTGCCTGGATGCCACCCTGTGCCCTGTGCTCTGGGTGTCCCTGCTGGAGCAGGGGGGTTGGACTAGATGATCTCTAAACATCCCTTTCAACTTTAACCATTCTGTGCTCTAGGTGACCCTGCGAGGGCAGGGGGTTGGACTAGATGATCTCTGGAGGTCCCTTCCAACCTTAAGTATTCTGTAGTTCTGTGGTTCTGTGATTCTGTGACTTCACAGCATCAGATCCAGTGTAAGGGTAGGGTTCCAGCCTGGTGAAGGAGGAGGTGGTTAGCTGCCTGTGCCACTCACAGCTGTTTCCAGCTCTTTCTAGTCAGTTCTACCTGCTTCCAGTTGGTTCCCTACTGGTTGGCAATAGTCCCATACAAAAGTAGTGGCAGTTGAGACCAGTAGGGTTGTTGGAGAGATGTATGACTGATGTTGAGCCTGGGGAAATTCTCTGAGTGTTCATTTAGTTGTTCAGGCTATGTTTCTCAATACACAAATCAGTAATCGAAAGGTAATTGTAATTGACAGTGAATTAAGTGGAATTTTCCAAGACTTCTTTTGCCTGTGTCTGTGAAAAATGCTTTTTCGTTTCCCCAAACACCTCACAGTCTGTACAGCTAAAATTCTCAAACAGCTTCATAGATGCCTTTCTGCAGATGAACAGCTTGAGTTTAGCCTTTGACCGCAGACTCCAGACATGGCTCCATAGAGAATTTGACTAGATTCTTGAAAAGAAGGATCAGTGAGGATTAACTCAATTTAGAACATTTCCTGGGTATCATGGATTATTTCTGATACTAACTTAATTGTGTGCACAATAAAATAAAGATTGTGTTGCTCTAAGTACTGCACCTCGCAACTCATATGAGTTGGCAGAAAGAGGTGAACTCAACTGCTCCCTCAAAGCATTTTTGCAGAAGGAGAAGAGTGCAGGTTCACCTTTTTCCATGGCTTTCTCTTTATTCTGCTATGTTTTGTGAAAGAGGGACACATTCAAAGGTGAAATCTAGAGTGCAGTACCATTAAAACACCTGATATATTCTTGAAACAGCCTTTTTTTCTTTCTTTAGCTGAAAATTCACTGAGCTTTTGTTATACTTTTTTTTCCTTTTTTTTTTTTTTTTTAGTTTACATTATGACCCACATGCATGGTGGGATTTTTAGATGTTTCCAAGCTCTTTGGCAAATCAGAAGGTCAGTTAATCATACAGCGGCAGCTGAGGAAGTAGCTAGCATTCAGCGCTACATCTACACTGATTTCCTGATTCCCAGAGCCAGATCCATGTTGCATGTGCTGATTTGAGGCAGTTTTGAAACAGACCTAATCTGCATCCAAGGACTGTGCAGTGAATCAGCATGGAGTGTTCCCCTTTATCATACCCAGAGAAGAAGAGTTAGACTGAAAAAAACACCAGAACATTTCTTGGTGTTAAAGAAATCTGCAGGTAAATATTTGTTTGGCAGTGACTCTGTTTAATAGTTTGGGACAGAGGAAGCTGGGTTCATTTACAGATGAGATTCCTCATGCATGAATTACAGTGAACTCAAATAGCTCAGCAAAGACAGCTATAGTGCTATAAGTACTTGCAGACTGCAGCCCTTTTACATGGCATTGCATTGCAAAATCCATCTTTATTTAATCTCTCTCACTATGTTAAACCAGGCTAATGTCTTATTTTTTATATATGTATGTATGCATACATCTATATTTACGTACGTACATACATCTACACTTATACATAAATGAAGTGTGTGTGAGTACATATACACTCTATTACTTGGAAAACTCTTATGCACATAATTGACAGCTAGGACTGAACAGCATGTGATTCTATTCTCATAGGAGCTTGTTTTGTGACCTTGTATAGGACATTTAGACCTGTACACCACTCACTTCACTATATTTCTCTGGAAATTGTCTACCCTAAGCTAGTCTACTAGACTTACTTTGTAAGCAACGAAGAAAGCAGGAGACGAAAAGCATATTATTCTATCTGAGCTGGAGATGCATTTTACAGTGGAATAACTCACCCTTAGGCCAAATCTTCCCATCACTCTTGACCATGAGGAGAATTCAAGTAACTGTCACAGAGAAAACACTTAACTCTTAGACACTTAGTTAGAGTTGAATCCCACCTTTGCCCTTCTGTGCTTCATTAAAATGACAGTTTTACCTGCCTTGTATGTTTATGTTTTTCTGAGAGTTGGCCTTGTCTTTGTATTCACAGTCCCCCAGACATGTGGCAGTTCTGCTCTCTGGGAGGATCCTTTTATGGTCATTGTGTTACAAACAGTATTGATTTTTTTTTTTTATTTTTATCCTGAACAAGATAATATCTCATCTTTTACAATTTAAAATGTGCTTCATGCTCTTGAAGGGAGCATCACCGTGTTTATTTCTTCAGCACAAAATGATGTCTGCTACATAGTTAGGAAGCAGCTGTGCTTCCAGTAATGTGACTTGTGACAGGTACAGTATAGATGGGAACGAGTTGTTGACAGCAGCCACATCATTGCAGTGACGTATCTTGGCTTCATACAACCCATGATGTGAACTGCAGACATGTGCAGGTGGTAGTCACAAGAGAAAGCCTGCACACATGCCTGCTCCCCAGGACATCCATCTACAGACTGCTGTGTACAGTCAAACTTAATTAAATTTTGTTCAATGCTTTTGTTGCTATCTTGAGACTGCAAAGTACCTTTAAACAATGGCCATACTCCCTTTGCACTACACATAACTACAGTACTTTGAGGTGCTGTAAAATGAAAATAATAATAAAATGCAAGCTGTTAGCATACTCGCTACGGAGATTTTGCTATTCTATTTCTGAGTTTCTTTTAAGCAAATCCTACTAATTGTGCTGTGAATGCCTGCAAGTTAGGTATTGTCTTCCCAGTGAATTGCTTTCCATTTACTACTAGTTTATTAATGAGCTGAACAAAAAGGTTCCGCTATTTTATTACTTGCAAAGAAGACTTGGATTATGCTTAGAGGTAAAAAAAAAATCAGTTAATGTGTTCTGGTGAATTAAACTACATTAGTTGAAGGGCATATTACCCAGCCATTTTTCTTAAAACTGTTTTGGAGCTAAGACCTTATACAGAAAAGACCTTTGAGCCGCTGCACCTTGCAGCCCAAATATTTCACTAAAATGCTCAGACTAAAATACCTGTGAACTGGAACAAGTCAGAATCTGGTACCTAAACAAGTTCAGATTTAGAGAGAAACAACCTGATGATTGGTCTAGGGCAGGCCTTTCTTTTAGTTATCCTGATTTATCCTGTCACCCAAAACCTCAAAGGTTCACTTAGGCCAGATTGTCAGAAGTTTACTCCTTGTTAATGTAGGTAGCTCTTATTTATAGTGTTGTCAGGGCACTTCCTAAGCACTGACACACATAGATATATATATCTGCATCAGAGAAGATCTGTATCTGCGTACCTGTATATCTGCATCTGAGAACAATAGCATCTTTTTGCATAACAGAAATTTATGCTGTCAAAACCTGAGTGTAAATCAGTAAGGAATCTGTGATCTGGGGATTATATTATTTCTCTGACAAAGTTTTGTCTTCATTTTTCATGATAAATAAAAAAGTATGGTGATTTTATAACATTTTTTCATTCAAATTAAAAAAATGTAAATAAATGGGATGGGATAGATTTATTGGGATTTCAATTTAAATTAGTGATGCTAATCTGAATTTCCCAATTAAAATTGCAAGAGGGTAAAATTATAATGAAAGTTGGTAGAAAATGAATCAGCTGTACATCAATTTGTATATTGCTTTCAATTCCTTTGTGACTGCGTGCTTCCACTAAAGTACTAAATTATATTCGTTTTTTAGCATCCTATTTCTGGTAAGGAAAGTGCTTGCAGTGTAATATTTTCATAAAGTCTAAATATTCGTGTATATTCTATATTAGTGTAGAATATTTGTGTCTATATAATTACACTATATAGTACATCTGTATGCATTTACGTGTTTTATGTTATTTAGAAAGTTGTTTTCTAATTAAATTTTTGTGTTAATTTTTAAAAGTCTATAAACTATGGAAGAAAATATGAATTTAATATTTTTACTGTTATTTTCTTTCACTCTGACAGCTGGTGAGATTCCGAAAGGCATCAGCTCCTGATGAATTTCTTTGATAAAGATATTTCAATTACAAACAATAACAGGAAAAATAATAAGCAATAATACTTATGCTTCAAATGTAGCTATGTGCTACAACTCAGTGGGTTTTAACAGTAATAAAAGATTGTGTTGGATGCACTATTATTAAGGAATATTCAAGAAAAAATATGTTATCTGCTAATAGCTTTAGCATTTCTTAGAGGGCACATTTTTATTTACTTTAACTCCTACACTAATAAACCACTTCAGGCAGTGTTAAGAGAGAAGCTGTTACACTTTTCTGTCAGGGCACTTCATATTCTTGCGTATAACTATGTGCCCTGTGTGCAGAATTTAACTCTGAGCCCACACAGTGTAACAGCGTAAAGTGAAGCAGTGCAAGCACAAATAAAGCCATCTGGGGCTGTCAGAGAGTTATTTCACAATTCAGAAACCATGGCTAATTTGCAGCATCTGTCAAGAGGATGTCAAAGGTGGGAGGAGCCATCTTCCTTCCAAAACCTAGTTATTTTGATAAACGCTCCGACCTCTGCCCAGCTGAATTTTGTACAGCAATCACACCTCGCTTGGGATGCCATCACTAGGGTTTGCCATCAGAGTAATTATTAAGTGTTCCTGTGGGAACCTTTGCCTGCCAACACTTCACAGCACCTAACTGTGCTCCCCTGAACAATTTTTTCGATGTTAGTTGAGAGTAAAAGGCAAAGCTGCAGCTTACTAATCAGGAACTTCAGAGTAACAGGGAAAATGATTACAAGGTTGGCATTTAGATTGCTGTAAGAGTTCACATCCATGGCATAGAGTGATAGATGGTTTAATGGGAGGGATTGATGTCCAGAGGTGGAATCCATCAATTAGCACTGGGGAAATGCTTCTCTGTATTGTTTTAGATCTATAGTAAACTAGCCAAAAATTCCATTTGCTTTGTAGTGGCAGAAAAACAGCATCCTGAACCTATGAAAGCTGAAGTAAAATTTTCCACTTGTTATCTCTTACCTTTAATCAATATCATTCCATTTAACTTGACAATTTACAGCCTTCCACCACCTGGAACTACACATTATTGTTTGAAACTGCATGCATATGTCATCATATCAACAAACCAAATGTTCCCCTTGCTGTTTCACTTGGTTCAATGTTATAAATCCTTTAACTTTTCCTCTGATGTAGAAAAAATGTTAAATATAGATCCTTCATTCTATCTGTAGCTGCAAAAGAGAAAGGTCTTTTGGGATTGAGTGTGCACTGTTGTATTTCAGAATGTCAGCTAATGGGTATAGGACCTCCTGTATCATTTAATCTAATCTCTATGATACACAATGGCTTCATATAATCCTTTTAGAAAAGTGATACCTTTAAACTGGCTAGGATTTTTACCGCTGTTTTCCCAGAAACCTGGCTTAAAATATAACTACTTTTATGGATAGAAGCCATCTTCTCATTTTTCGCTTACATTGATTTCTGTCTCGTTTACATCATCTTGTTGTAGCAACAACATTGTCCTCTATCTTTAATACTTTCTCTTTCAACCTCAATATACCTCTCAGATCATGTTGGATATGTAATAAAAACAGGCAGTGCTCTACTTAAAAATCAATTTTATAATTGAGTCACACACATGATTGTTAAAGTAAAGCCCATTATCAAGCAAAACTGCCAGAACACTTCCTTCAATTAATCTTTGCAGTATTTGCCCATTGTAAGAAGTTCCCCTGGATTCTGGACTTTTTTTCCTTTGTTTTCCAAAATGATCTTCCTTTCCACTTGAGCAATTGAACACTCTACTTCTTCAGTTGTTCCTCAGATTTAATATGCCTCCTTCTCCCACACAAGAAAAAAAAAATAAAATCCCAATAAAAAACACTCCCTGACCATTCATGACTTGCAGGTTTTACTGCATGTGAGATATGAGGTTCCTTCCTTTGTCCCTGCTTGAAATACTTAAGTGATCCATTTTACTCCCGGGGTGCTTCCTCGTTCTCATAGACTAATAAACATTTAAGACTAGTAACAATCTAATGAGGTATGAGTTTAGCACAATCAGGCTGTAGTTTTCACCCCGCTTTATGTCGCTCATCATGACTGACACCATTTTTCATGAAGAAATAACTTATGATTTACACAATTGATAGTTAAACATTTCTAATTTTGTGCTATTTGGATGTGTGACAGCTAGAAGATACTCAGGTTTCTTAGTGACTGCACTGTATCTGTAAATAACATTTACCTGTGATTTTTTTTTCATACTTGTCAAACCACTGCTTTTTTTTTTCAGAATAATACAATTATTATAAGCATCTTGGTTTTACTTTACTAAGAACAATATATAATGTCTTGTAACTAAGTTATTTCTTTTTAATATTAAATAAAATAGGAATAAAAAGAAACAAGAAACAGAAACCTGGAAAGCAAGTAGAGATGAATATTTATTTTTAGCATTCAGAGGCAGGAATGAATTTGTCATTAAAACCTCTTCTTGATTCAATCCATTTGTTTAATGACTACTTCTACTTCAGCCTGACGATTCAGTATTCTGAACAAACAGAATAGAAGTAACAACTCAAATTTACAAAAATTATTTGGGTCAAATGTGCCCTTTGGTGAAACTCAGATGAAATCTTTCTTCTGAGTTATTTGCTATGACTCATTACTATGTTTTTTAACATCCTTGGCCCAGGAGTCACTTACCTGAGTTAAATGTCAGAAAGATAGATGTCTGAGCCCAAGCAAGTCATGCTAGAATTCCTTTGGAGAGAAATAGGCTCTGCCAGGCAATGACTGATCTGACCATTTAAATATCTAACCTACAATGGAGGTACCTTGCCTCAATTTGCAGTTTTTATATGCAGTCTCTCTCAGGTGGAATAGTTCTTACAGTGCTCTTCTTACAGTGAGGATATGAAACTGAAAAGCTACCACTCCATTTTGTCTAAAAAACTACTTCCAAAGGAGCTGAGAACCCTCCAGGTCACTGTCAGAATGCAACATGAGCTGTCCACGCTTTCCTTATGAGTTGTTTACCCTGTGGCTAAACTCAGTAGCTAACAGAGCACATTTACCCTTCAGTGGGAAGTCACAAGACTAATTTATGCAAAGAAGGTCCTCTGGTGACTTGGTCAAGTTTGCCATTCACTAACTCAATTGGAATAGTTGGAAGTAGAAGGGTTCTATATCTACTGACTGTATCAAAGGTTTCTTGATGAGGAGACCCCAAAGGCACTGCCTCAGAAAGAAAATCTAGTTTCTTTGAGCCCTCTGTGAAAGCTGTACAACTCAGCTCATGAAACTACAAGCTCATGAAACTTTTTCAGGATCATGGAGAAAGTCCTATGATTCCTAAATCATAGAAAACTGGGAGCAATGTCTGTAGAAATATGCTGTTCCCAGCAATACAGCAGAGTATAGTCCATCTTTTACAAGTTTTTTTTAGTCTTCAGAAACACAGAGCTTGAAGACTGATTCATTCTTGCCAATCTAAGAACACCAAGGAGGTGAGGACTTGAGCTATGTCTTGTCCTCATGTTGAACACAATAGTGATTCTGACCCATCTACTTGGACACATATGTCTTGGTACATGTGAACATGTGGGTGAGTGTAAAATCAACTTGCTTAAAGATGTTAAATAAAATCCCCTTCCCCTTCCGTACGACTTTCCACTGATTTTTCCTACAAGCTGCTTTTTCCTTTAAGCTGCTTTACCATTAACATACCATACTGCTCTCATTATTGCTGAGTTCACCCTGAGTGTTTCTTAACCGTTTCTCTAGATTAAGTAGTTGATGGCTTTCATATTAAGGATCAGTTTTCTCATGATTAATCCCACAGTTCCCAGAATAATCTCACATAATTTGGGGAACCTTATTATCATGATTCAGTTAGGAACATAACTGGCTATATTTCCATGTATACACTTACAGACTGCTATTCAGATAATAGGTGTGTTGAATTCACATCCAGAAGTGCCTCTTAACATTGAATATGTAGTATTTGTTGGCTAACTGTGTTCCTAGCTTCTGTAGCTCAGGTGCTGAAGGTTAGGTGGGATGAACGTTTACTAGTGAGTAAAGAGCTCAGTGCTTGACTGGCTAAATTTTAGTAGGACAGAGAATGAAATAAATGGTGTGATGGTAGAGGACTTGAGCCATCTTGCTGATAAGCAACAGATATGACTTCATGATTTCTGTCTGCATGCTGGAGATCATATTCTATCAAATCAGTTCTAACTGGAAACCCGACAAGCACTTTTAGCCAGGATGTTGAAGGAAGCTGTACCTGATAGATGCCTTTGCATGATATTTGGGAAGGCTAGCACACTATACTCTTCCAATGATGGGTTGGTCAGGACTTCTCAATCTTCATGATTTATAAAATTAAGTATCATTTGGTAGAGGTATTTGATTCCGAGTTTAGAAACAGAATTAAATCTCAGATGAAACACTGTCCAATCAACAGTTTCAAAAATGGTTCACAGAGAAAAAAATGTTTCAACTTTTGAGAATTTCAGTGAAACAATGAAATTATTCTAAATTTGTATTTTATCTATGGAACACAGAACTGTTTGCAGGATAAGCATCTTCTTAAAGAGAAAGGCATGTGCAATGCCTAAACATACAAACAAAAGTCAATGGTTGGAAATAACCTCTACATAAGTGCACAAAGCCTAAACTTGGTCCTGAAGTTCTTTCAGCTCAAAATATGCATGTAGACATTTCTTTTAGTGCATTAAGACTATAATAAAAGCCTATAGATCCCATATACACTATAGCGTGTCTTTGACTTCTTACAGTTCCCACATACACAAATGAATGGCATTAAGGCAAAGTCTGGAGCAAAGGAAGACTTGGGAATTAGGGCTTACAGCTCCAGCTACCAAACTCTCCTTAAGAAGTTCCAAATCCCTCCCACATGGTTTTCAAATTTCAACAAGACTAGGGAAGTTGGTGAAAAGCACTATTTATGCTGCTCTGAGTGCAATTTTGTCTGTGTGTGTTTTTCTGCTTAAGCTTCTGGGCTCAGCAGCTATTTCTGGCATGCATTTTTAAGGCCAAAATTAAGCTTGTCCACAGTTCTAAATCCAATCCTGTAAAGCCTGAACAATTCTGCTCCCAGGGAAGGCTTGCAGGGTTAGCTCTTCCAAAAATATATAAGCAAGGGAGCAAAGTATTTGTAACAGAATAGCTCAGAACCATGACTCAAGATTATATGTCTCTACTTTCTAAGAGATCATTCAGAAACTTAAAATAACTTCAAAAATTAATCTGTCAGGATTTATATGAATTGTTTGAAATTTTTGAATATTCTGACTTAGGTAATTATTCAGGTCAGCAGGCTAGTAAGAGTTTTATTTTTGCATATCACCCATGTACAGATGTACCAAGAAAACTTCATCTTGTACTCTAATTTTCCTTAAAGATCACTCTGAATTGCTTATATGCATTGTATGGGATTTAGGAAAGCCTATTAACTTTTGAAGCAATACATTAATCAATAAAGCAAAGGCGAAGAAATGAACATTTCTTAAGGAAACTGAACTGGAAATAGTACCGGTTATCTGAGAAACAGTCAATATGATTGACATGTTAGAGTCTTACACTTCATACAGTATTTTAGAACATAAGTAACATTTTGTGATCCAGAATTATTTATCACACATAAGTTCAGGAATGGATCTTATTAGTAGAAAGGAAGGAATGACTTCAAAATGCCTTTTCAAATTTTAATGAATGCTTCATTATGTATTTCATTTTTATAGTTGGATCTTTTGGGATATTAATAGTTGCTTACAGGTTCTTCAGTTGTGTTCATTCTTAATTTCTGCAGTGTTTTTTCTACTGCTTTCTTCTTCCTGAGTGTGTTGCTGCTCCTACTCGGTCTAGATGACTGTTTTAGTGTTTTCTGAACAGAAGTGAAAGAGAACAGAACAGAGCAGCAGAAAGAAGAGAAGGAGCAGAAGCTTAGTTTGTTTTGGATCCTGTGTTTCATATTAAACTCACTGGAGTAGTTAAGGATAGCATTTTAAGAGGGAGAAAACTTTACATCAGAAAACAAAGTTTCACCAGAAACATTGTATGATGATTTCACTAAAATTTCCTTTTGGAGGAAGGCTTTAAACCCTCACCACAGATCCGTGTCTTAACATCATTTTATATTAAATACCTGTTGACTTGGAATTATTATTTTTTTTTAATTCCACTATTTTGGAATGTTTGTTTTCCCCTAATTATGTCAGCAGAAGTTACAATCAAAAAAATAAAAGATATTGTCCTGACAGTATTGACACTATCGAACCACACTGGGTGTCTAAGATAAATGGATTTGCACTTAACCTGTTAAGAGGATAACAACCCTTCTACTCTACTTCTCCATCACAGTCACAATTGCCAAATTAAGTGCTATTATACTCCATCGTCTGTTTGCCCTTCTGCTACGGCCTAAAGAAAAAAATACAAAACTTTTTCTGGTGTTCTTTATCTTGTGTCATTATCCTTCTGCTGCCTTAGGTCATTAAAATAAATGTTTGGTGCTTGGGCCCATTTATTCTATTGTCAGTGATGAATGTACCTGCTTGATTTAATTTTGTATGCATTTTATATCACCTATTGTATGTTTTCAGGCTTATTAAATAAGTACTCCATCTTCTTACAAAAGATGTAAGTATGATATCTTCTTACTCTTTTTATTTTTAATTATCTTATTTTTAAAACTATGGGTTAGTATGTATTAAAACCTATGCTTAGTATGTAGCATATGCTAAGTGAAATCTGAGTATGTGGTTTTGTTACTACTTCTATTTATATCCATAATGCTCTTTGTGCAAAAATTCAGAATATTACATGTCAGGCAACATAATGATTTTGGATTTTTTCCTCCTCTTTGCCCTCTTTTCTCTCCTTCCTTCACACATATCCTCCAAAACAGATTTGAGGGGGCTTTTATCTCCTCTTCTTTTTTTTTGATGTAAATCATGCTTGGTCTTTTTGCAGCTAGTCATATCCTTAAAACTGCTTTTTTTTTTTTTTTTTTTTTTTTAACTCCTTAAGTTAATCTATGGAGTTCTGCTAAGGAAGAGCCAAATAACGTCTGCTGAAATCCTTGGAAACCTCTTTACCCCTTCTTCTCACAACTGCAAAGCATGCACATCTCCCTTTTCTCGGTGAATTTGTACCCCCATATCCAGGAAACCTTAGCTGGGAGACAGAAGCACATACTTGGGATTGTTTTCCTATTCCGTCATCTTCTTTTCCCTACTTATCCCCCTTAGATGGAGCATCTTTTTTTTCTCTGTTGGATGTGAGGTAGACTACTTTCCATTCTGGCACAGGCTAGAGCAACCATACTACACCATCAAAGAGTAACATTGAAACCACTTAAGCTTGACTACAGCTTGCCAACATCTCACCATTAATACCCTGAAAACCAAATGCCTGTTCAAAGATTGACATTACTGGAAGTCTTCTCTGTGAAATGGAAGCTAGGATCAGTAACAGTTTTAAATTATATATTGCAGCACACCTATACCCCAGTCTCACTGGTAATTTTGGAGAGACTCACATATGTGCATATATGTATTAATAGACTATAAAGAAAATTGGATAAAGACAATGGAAATCTGCTAAACTGTACTTCTAACTCAGTGACTAGGAATTTTTTCCTTTATGAACTGCTTTCTGTTTCTCAAAATGTCGTTATCTTTGATGCCTATATGTAGGGTTGAACTTAATGTTTACACATTTACAAAAAATCAAGACTAATGCTAACAGCTTAGAGTTATCTTTTATGTTAGTAGGAAATAATTCTTGCTCTTATTCTTTATTTCAGTGGTACCCAGAGGCAGGATAAGAGGCCACAGGAAAAACTGAAGCACAGGAAGTGCTACCTGAAAATAAGGAAAAGCTTGCCTGTGAGGTGACAGAGCCCTGGAAGAGGCTGCCCAGAGAGGCTGTGGAGTTTCCTTCTCTAGAGATCTTCCAAACCCTTTGTGACCCTTTGCCACATGCTCTAGGTGTCTCTGCTTGAGGAAGGCGGGTTGAACTAGATAATCTCTAGAGTCGCTTCCAGCCTCAACCATTCTGTGTGATTCCATTTCATGCAAAAAGATCATTTCCTCTATTGCTTTAATATTTATGAACTTTTTTTATGAGTCCCTCCAACTTTTTGACAGCTTCATTTAATACCATGGCATGTGAAGAGATTAGAAATAAAACAAGATCTTGTTCCAATGAATGTGGGATATAACACCAGTAGAAAAAGTGTTCAGCATCAGGACTACTGAAAGACGTAGTACACAGAAAGACTTGAGCAGCAGTTTGGATCTATTTTGGCAATGTATTATGGTGAAAACAAGATCCATTTCAATCAGTATAAACATAGTTACTGCTAATAGATAGCTTAGAAGTGATGCTATCTCTGTACAATCCTTCTGCAGTCACACCAGGAGCACACTGTAGGTATTTCCCAACAATATGTATACAGCCTCACCAATCAGATAGAGAAATATCATTTTTTTCAAATATTTACTCATGGCTTTGAGAAAATTAGAGAATACTGAGAGCATTTTTGCTTCCCACTTATTTCTGGCTTTCCATATCTCTGAACTCCCCATTTTCTTTCATGCTTAGCATTAAAATATTTTGGGAGAAGATGTTACTTTAGAAGAAGCGTAAAGACCTTAAAATCTCAGGAGAAAACTTTTATTGACCTATTTTACAAGGTGTTTTCAGGCCTGATTTTGGATGAAGTTCAGTGCTTGCATCCCAAGTCCTGAGCTCATATACAAACTGAACTAACGTGCAATTTAGTCATGCTGAGTGAGTAACCTGCTGGATTTCTGGAGAGTTATTCTAATAATCTGAGAAAGCAATACCAAAACTATTTTTACTTTTTTTTTTCTCATTTACATAGAAAAGTTATGATAAGCCTATAATTCTTTAAAAAATATTTCAGATATTTAAAAACAACTTGAAGTCTTTAATTCCTGTTTTCTCCATATCTGGTTTTCTGTTACATATTGAAATATCGTAGTTTTACTTATCAGCCCTCCTATATAGTACTGAATTGCATGAAATATTTATGGAAGAGTCTTAGCAATATGCTTTTTTATTATTAAGATTTTTCCTTGTTCTTGTTTTTTATTATGAATTTATCAGCATTACCAATATTTCAGATTCTTGTAATTTCTCTGAGATTTAAATATTCTAAAATGACTGTAAATATGCAGTCAGGTATTATCAACAACCAATATCCTGATATTTCCTATTAATAAGTTTCTCTTTGATTTCTCAGTTAAATAACCTTTACCTTATTGATAGTGATGTAGCATGCAACTGAACAGTTCTTGGCAGTGATGCGAGGTGTTATAATAAACCAAATTACTTTTAAAATCGAAGAAAAGAATGTTGTTTGTACAATGCACATGAGTAATGACTTTGAAAGATAAATTCACATTAAAAAGGCTTATCTGGAGAGATCTACAAGCTTACATGTCTGAGGAGTAGCTAATAAATGCTGAAAAGCTAACCTCAGCAATTTCTAAACACTACAAAACCGCAGCAAGTTATGAGTGTTTTATAGCAACTGAGTCAGTGGCTTGGATTAGACATCCATCCCATACAGTGCTGTGTGTGCCTGGAGTACTTTCCAGATGAGATGTTCAGTATCAGCTCTGCAGGGACAGCTCAAGAGGAATGGAAAAAAAAAAAATAAAAAAAGAGACATTGTTATGTGACCAGAGTCTAAAATCTGCAAAAATATATGTTTTACTGGACATTTGTGTCAATGTGTCGTAACACATCAACTCACCCGATGAGCTGTAACTCCTAGAAGTGCTCATAAAGTGTCAAGGTCCAAGTGGTAGCTTTTTTTTTTTTTTCTCTTTTTCAGAAATACCAGATGGCAACAAGTTACTGTATTGCTATCAGGATAAAGGACAGGTCTGTTTCTTAGTTGCCAGGCAAAGGTTTCTAGTTTCTGTACATCAGTACTCTGACCTCGCATGAAATATTTATGTCTAATATTAACACTGCTCAGAAATATATAAAACTGTCCTTTGCAGATGCCTCTTGCTGAAGATATTGTCCAAAAGAGACAAGCAGAAGTCAGAGAATTTATTCTTTCCGAGTGGTCCTTTGCAGCCAATAGAGCTGGTGCTCAACGTGGATCTCAGACTCCAGCCTTCCTCCTGCCTCGACCATAAGGAAGTTAAAGACAGGACCCAACACCATGAAAGAATCTCAGCTAGTACAAGGAAGGGTACAGATCTCTGTGCAAGGAATACAGTAACAGTAACAGTAACAGTAACAGTAATTTTTTTTAGAGACAGAATAGCAATGAGGATTGCTCAGTGACTATCCCCATCTCAGATATGATTTTTCAGTTCAGAAAAGCAAAGAAATAAAAATGATAAGCAGAAAGAGAAATTCAGAATTAACAGAGACATACCTTTTGTAAGTCATCCTGTTAGTCTAATAATACTTATATAAGGCTAATCATTCACCTTCTGAGATTTGGTCAAAAAAGAAATAATTTTAGATGAGAGAAGGACTGTGAAGCTTTATTATTGCTTTTTTTCCCTCAGATTAAGACAAAGATCTAGTTATTATTTTCATACAGCATTTGCTTTTAATTATTAAGAGGTTTAATAACAACAGACCGTGTCTAGTCCCTTCCAAAGGAGTATCTTCTTCTTGTTTTTTACTTAGACTTGCATCTTTATCAATCAGCCATACATTTCATAGAAAATAAATTGCAACAACAAAAAAGTACTTCAGCAGTCTATTTTCCAGAAATTTAAAATAGAATGCTTGTAGGTGAAATTATACTGTCGCTAACACCTAATATTTCTAGTTTTTACCAGTGACAGACAGTGGTTATAGTAAAATGATACCAAGTAAATCACTTCAGATGCCAATCTGTAACTCATATTGTATAAAGGCATGAGTGTTAGTGCAAAATGTTTTCATAACCTGTTCATCATCTGGCCTTTGGGGTTTGTTCTCCTGACAAGAGTTGATACTTTTTTATTATTATTATTTTATACTGTGGATTTTCAAGTATTATTGTTGTCAGAGAAAAACATTGCTTTCAACTGAACTTTAAAATGCTAAATATTTCAAAAAATAAAAGATTAACACTAGGATTTCTTAAATTTCAGGCAATTATTTTTCTCTTTTTTTCTGTGGCAAATCTCCTTCATAATCATCACCTGCAATAGAATAGGAAAAGGTAAAATAACACCCAAACGAAAACATTTATTTGTTCATTTTTATTTATTTAGTTTCTTTCAATGAAAAAGAACAGAGCATTTTTTTTTCTTTTATATTGTACTGGTGGATGCCCTTGAAGGCAAAATCAAACTCTAATGAGTATATAGCTAGTGGCTTGCATAGGCTGTTTATCTGATTGTGACACTTAATAGATTTCTCCATAGGGGATCCCTGTGCCTCTAAATAAATAATTATGGAATGACTGTGTTAGAACAATTCTGCAGAGGTATGTATGAAACTCAAAACAAACAAAACCAAAGTTAACACTTGCTGACACAGCTAGAATTTGAAAGTCTCCCTGCTGGCCTCTGCCTTGTTCCAGGAGGGGCTTGTCAGGCTACAAGAATGTAAAGACAAGAAAAATCCACAATCTTTATTGTGATATTTTGCAATGTACAATAGAAAGCATTCCAGGATATCTATAGAGAGAGATGCAAACAGAAGCAAGTTCCTCCTCACACTCTGGAGAACTTAGTAGTTTGTCCTAGAGCTTTGGCACTGTGGTTATATGACTTGTGGACCAAACCTGACCCAACTCTGGTGATCTTAAATACTAGCAAAAGAACATCTCTGTCTGCACTCATCCATGTATATCTACCCCAAACCCAGCATAGCCTGCTAATTATATCATTTAAAAGCCCTTGCCAATTAAATCCCAAGTAAAAGAGCAATTTTTGGCTGGTAAAGATGTCAAAGACCTTGAGATTTAATCCTTGAGATTTAAATCCTGGAAGATGAGGATTAAATGATGAGATGATCCTCATATTGATTCCCTTATTTTCTTGCATATTCTGTTCTACAAATTCTAACTAATAAGCTACTAGTAAGCTCTGTGACAGCAACAGAAAATTAGACCTTGATTCAGATTCCTACATCTAGCTTTTGGACTTCACAAGTATCTGAAGAGATATTTGCTCACAGATGAGCACTCAGTGAACACTCAGACCTTTCTGGAGACAATCGTGTAGCCCTTTCTTTCACTGGACATTTTTCCATGTGCGGAGACTTGCAAACAGTTTCACAGCCAAATTATGAATTTATAACATTTATTTATTGGCTAATACGTATAGTAAGCAGTTGAATTAACAATGTTCTGGGCTAGCCACTGATATTATCCGCTCCTGCAAGGCAAACCCCTGATGAACATTTGCTGGTCAGATACTCATCAGTCAGGTGGCATTCTGCATTATTTAGTCTGATTTCACATCATGCTGAGTTGTTGTTTTACACTTCTCTATTTTGTTTTATTTTTTCCTCTCAGGTTTTCGTACCTCTTTGAGTAGATTTTTTTCCTGTTTAGACCTTTAGACTACTAACTACTACTGTTTAAGTCAATAGTTTCACCTCTCTCTATTTTTATCCTTGATGTCTTTAGCTCTTTCACAAACAAAGAGTAAATTTTGTTTGTGGAAGGTCAAGCCAAGATCACACAACCATGCCACATAAAACAGTTCCTGAGTCACAGACACAGTAATATAATGGGATATGATAACTTTAGATTCCTCAAATGCTACTAGACAGCTTATGTTCAGGCAAAAGAGTTAAAGGAGGAATCTTTTACAGTATATTCTCATCTTTTCTTCTTCACATATCACTAACCTGGAAAGCTAGGGGAGTGTATTTGCAGTTGGATCCAACTCTAAAGTTTGGATGGAAGGTGAGAGCTTTTAGTAGGGGACTTGACTATATGATTTCCAGGGGTCCCTTCTGACCTAAATAATTCTATGATACTAGCTGGGATGCACTCATGAACTGCAGTCCTGCTTGTAAGATAGATTTAGTTGGGCTTTCCAAACTATAGAAGCAAGTATAAACTGTTCTCAGTCTGCCCTAATATAAGCTTCCCTAATATAAGGCCTCAATTACAGTCCTTGCTAAGCTTTTTAGGCAATACTCATGCTGCTAGAACCATCCTTGACTTCCCGTGATACATCCAATTGCATTCTACATCTGGCATTGATCTTGCCTCAATGTTTACATGTGGAGAGACCATGTGCTGCACCTCCTATAAGGCCAGATTGCACATCCCATTCCCAGTGAATCTGCCCTGCCTGACGATGCGATGCATGGTAAATATGTGATCCAGATCTTTGAATGGACCTTCATACTTGTCGCTGGTTTCCAAGGCCTCTGGCACCCTTGAGAGAACCTGTAGAGCAAAGAGGCACTCACTCACGTCCTCAGCAACATCAAGAGTGCTTTGATCACCTCAGGACAGGAGAGTTTTATTCCAGCCTAGTAATGGTAAAGTAGCAAAACTATCTTTTTATTATTCTTATCCTGATAATTCTTTACTTAATGCTGCATGTGATGGATTTAATAGCACCATGCCTTCCATAACAATGTCACCTTGCTCAACATGCGAACAATTTGGCAGAATACCTCACTGTTTTGTAATCATATGAGATGGGCTATTTTTGAAGAATTAAACATTTTTGGTGTTGTCTGCTGTTACATAATGTCTAGCCTTTTATATTATAGGTCCCATAGGTGCAGCTTCAGATGAACACCTTGTGGTAATAATGAGTAAAACAGATTTCTGTCTTTGGTCTTCTGCTGTTTTCAGTTCTTTAGGGACCTGATTCTGTAACATTAACGTAAGTGGGAGCTTTGCCTCCAATTTTAAATAGGCATATGATTAGATCGTATTATACTGTTGGAAAGATGGACATGGCCAGGAAGACTAAATTAACTGAAGGTGATTGCTCTGTATCTGTCAGATTTCTCTCGAAGTATTGCACTATTCAGCAGTCTTCAAGGGGAGAGGATTGTGACTTGATATTTTAATTCAGTCCATGTCTAACTTCCCACTAACTTGAAAGAACCAAACCTTCATTATCCAATGTTCCTATAATACATGAGATTTGAAAACTATTGCAAACCAGTAAAGGGGTTGTGAATGAGTATGTGTTGGTTTTGGAAGTTGCAATTATTTCCCCTGTTTGGAGAGAGAATTAATAAACTATAAGGTAGATATTGTGAACAGAGTGAAACTGTATTATGACCCTAAATTATGATCAATTTTCTAGGTTTCTCCTTGAATTTGAAACTCTAGGTACTAAATACTGCAATTAAATCCATCTGAATAAGTTTAACATATTTGTTTGACTCTGTACTCCATTTTACAGAGCAGATTAGAGTAATAACTTTTTTAATATTATGCTTTCAGATCACCAACTGTTCACTCTAATAGTAGCATGTAATTGACTTTCCTGAGGATCACCTCCTTTAATCACAGAGCGTGTGTGATTTTTGTATTGGCTGAGTGTGTAGGCAGTTGGCATATCACCATGCAAACAACAATTTCCTTTGAAACAACAGACATTTTGCATCCTTTTGGCACAGTAATGCACACAGTTATTCAGCACAAAATGACACAGCATAACTTGGCAATGAGTGGTATCCAAAAGCACACAAATCCCTAGTAGTGTTTGGAATATTTTTCTTATTATTTTTACACTGACATTTTATGGGCATATTTTTCAAATTATTTCTCACCAAAGTCTCAGCTGCTATATTATAAAATAGAGGAGGGAAAAAGAGGAAATGCCAAAGGATTAGAATATACTATATAAAAGCAAAAACAAAAACAGAAACACAGCAGACTTAGTCCATCAGTTTCATAATGACCAGATATTATCCCATCTTTAGTGCAATTCAGAGAAGTGGGATTTAGTTTCTTAGCATATCTTTCCTCACAACAGCGTAATAGAGCTCACCTGATTGCAGATAGAAAAAATAAAGATAAAAAGAAAAACTTGGAAGATCATGTACTGCAATTAGCCAGAACTATTTAAGATCCCATTTTTGCTCCCACTTACTAAGGAGAAAAATAATCTCTCTTGACCAGGTAGGAAAAAAAAATGTTCTTATTGGATGTGAGGAGATCAGCCATAGAGTAAATATTGTACTTAGATGAATATCTGGGATTGTTCTTTGAATACTGGTGATTTGTCTGTAAATTTTCTTAGTTAGAAAAGCTCTGCCAGCTACAATATATACACATAAAAGACTCTAGTCTAATCTTATATCAAGATCATATTTTTCAATGATAAGAGTAGTACCAGTGTTGGTGAGACAAGAATAACAGTTCATTTATGACAGAATGGCTGATGTACCTGATGGAGTAAAAACTGTTCAGAGGACTAAGGACTATGTTTCAGCATTCCCTGCTAAAAGTCTAGAGGACTAGAGTGAAATTCATGATTAAATGTTACTTCCTTTGATCAAACGAAAGGTTGTCAGAAACAACAAATGCATCGTTACATCAAAATAGATTGTTGCTGGGAATGGGAGCACTTTCACTAGAAAGACCTCTGCAGGGTAAGAGAAGTTGAAGCTTAGATCCCCAGAAGTGAGGAGGGCCTTACATGCAGCAAACCCCAGTTTCACATGGCAACAAGCAGTACTCTCTAAAGGGATTCAGGGAGCCAAGGCCCTAGTGAGCTCTACAGACCAAATAATAGATAGGTGTTTTCTTTTCTTTTATGCCTAGCTTTGCATCTCCCTCTGTCCACTGAGCACAGATGCTGAATGTCTCTGAGACAATATTCTTCACATCTATGAAGGAAGAATTTCCAGACCAACCTCTTGCCTGAAGCTGGTCAGAGTTGTCTGAGGCAAGCCCCTTTGGTCTAAATCCTTGTGATTTTCATCAGAATTGAGGCAACTTTTCCACTCAGCTATGCATCTAATGCCTGTATTTTCTATTGTCTTTACTCTGAAATAGTCTGTTGATGAGAGAGTCAGAGGTCTCAGTCATGAGTTGGGAAGCAGAATCTTAACTAAGACATTAGACTAAATCTGAGCAATGTTTCGAGGATGTCAGGGCACATAAAGGAGGATGGAGCTCCATCCCAGTCTGGGCTGCTTGCTTACTCTTCTGATGTTTAAGTGGTCTTCAGGGAATCTCTAGCTTTAGCACCTCCAAGTAATAACCAAAGTCTAAACTTGATTTTACTTCAGCTTTTTTCTCATACAGTTATCATCATTTTAGCTCTCGTCAGTTGGACAGGGGAGGAAGAAAGCCAGGGCTGGGTGATGGAAGAATTTTTTTTTTTTTTTTTTTTTTGTCTTTTATGTAGGTCTGATGAGGAAGTTTGTGAATAAGCTCAAGCAACATATTTTATATAGAAATGAGACAATATAAACACAAACAGGAGATTGATGAGCTTGGATCTAAGTGGGAGAACTAGTTTGGTTTTCCAGATGCTAGTTTTGTGGGTGGGCTGCAGAGGTTTAGAGAGAATTTTCCCTAGAGTTTTACCTCTAGAGAAAACCTAGAGTTTTATCTAGTTTTACCTCTAGGGAAGACCTTCCTTAGCAGATTCTGCTTTTTAACCCTCATTATGCTTGTGCTTAAATACTGGCACATAAGATTTCTTTGCAGGGCAGCTGTGTTATTAGTGTAACACTGTTTTTGTTGATCACTTCAATATTTCTCTCAAGGCAAGCAACTTCCTGCAGGTCCTGACACTGACAGCTTACAATAGACTTGAAACAAATTTCATTTACTGATGGTTTAGGGCATTAATTTATTCATGAGGATGTTTTTGAGCTATTAATAAGCTTGTGCCTTTAATACTGTTAGAGGGAATATATGAATTTATGAAAAACTATTTTCCTTGGTGTTTGTCTGCTCTTCTTTTCTGTGACCCATCGTTCTCTTCTGAACTTGAGCCCAAACTGTTTCAAGCTGGCTGTATCTAGAATCTAATATTTTGAGTCAAAAAAAACAAAAATCAACAATGATGAAAAACATGCTCAGGCAAAGTCTTTTAGTCTGCAAAAGAATGAATATAAGCAATGACTTAGAAAGAATGCAGTGCTTTGGGAATTGAATTAGAAATGCAGTGAAATATATTTCTTGTATAAAAACACTTTGAGAGGAAATAAATGGTTATGTGAGAAAGCTGTAATGAGAAACATAATTAATTATTTAGAAAAAAAAAACAAAAGAAAAATTTAAATATATTTCTTTATAAATGGACATATGTTGAGAGACATTGTCTGCATCAGATTTGGAGAATTTATCCTATTCAGCAAGATTTAGAGTCCAAATAAAAATGCAGAGAAGTTTAATCTACAGTTGTGTGCAAGTACATTGCAGCATGCAGATCTCTTGGATTTACCTGGGAATTTTATTCATGCTTCAGTTTGAGCCTAGACTGCAATACCTCAAATAGTAGCAGTCTTTTACTTGGTTTTAAATTTCAGTGTTTTGTAGTATCTGTATCCAGACATAATCTCTGATATAAGGTGTTATTTGACATATATTTGAATATATTCTTATGGATTGTTGATGCTTGGTGAATATTTTAAATGCAATATGTAGGTACTGAATTTATTTTAGTACTGAGTAATGGCTGTGTATTAGCGTGGATTCTGAGCTACTAATTCTGAAGGTAGCAAGGATGGCTGCAAAGAGCAACACTTGCTAAATGAAGACTAAAATCCTCTAGGATTTCCAAGAGGACATCATGCTAAGAGTACTGGGAAGGAGGTAGGAAAATATCCCTTTAGCCTCTCTTTTGAGAACTTTGGGAGTATCCAACTCTGTAGTGAGTGATCTGCACCCCCAAACTGTTCATAGTTATGATGTCCTCGGCAAACATACAGCAGAACATCACTGCTCTGTGATTTCCTTATCTCTCTTCTGATAAGAGTGTTAAGAGTGGTGAAAATGAACTGGCTGTGTAATAGTAGTTATCTTTCTAAACAGTAAGGGGAAAGAAATTGTGCTTATAGCAGCTTTTAAATTTCAAAACATCATGACCATCTATGATTATGATTTGGCAGGAAGCATATGTTTGCTCAGTCACATCCTTTTGGGGAAAAGAATAAAGTCACTAGACCAGTACCATTCTTGCCTGAGGAAAGATCTAGATTACATTTATTCTTGAAATGAAGAGTGGTACACTGAGAGTTTAAGATTGTTCATATACATCAGAAAATAACATTTGTATATGAAAAATGGTCTCCAAGTCCTCATTGTTTTATCTATCTATTTCTATAGCAGTACAAGGTCTTTATATCTCAGCAGGTGGGCTAGTCGCATTAGGCTGACTTGGTGATAGAACCCTCTTAAAAGTTTGTGTTGTATACTTGGGGTTGATTAATATCTTCTGTGGAGTCCAGTATAAAACATCTAGATAGAACTTTATTCGAGGCGCTTTTGATACATTCTTGCTCTATATCTCTACCAGGTCTTTCTATACCACGTTATACCACCCTTTTTCAACTTTCCTGGTTTTTATGCCTTAAGGCCTATACCTTAAAAATTAGATTAGACTGCTGAAGACCAGCTCAATATAAACCATGAACTAGATCTGCAGTCAAACTTTCTCAGATTCAGAGCTTCAAATTAAGTTTGAATTTAAGGTTTTTTTTTGAATATAATTTAAATGATCCTTGAAGGCAACCTGACATATTATCTCAAGTGGCAATTCTAGTTTACTGCCCACAGTTTTAGTTGTATGCATAAATTCTGTTGATTTTGAATAAAGTATAAGAAGCAGCCTGCTAACAAAGGAGTTAACTGAGCAATTTCCACAGAACATAGCATTTAACAACATACTCATTTCCAGTAACATATTTTGAACCCCAGATCTTTTCTGACTTAGAAATATAATTGCAAGGACAGTCTCTCCCTTGCAAATGAAAGCTTATAACTAACTGTGGATGGTTCAATACACATACAAAAGGGCTTTTTAAAAGCAAAGTAAGATCACCTTTCATTTTGGTATTCTTTGATTAACATATTCCCCTTAGTTCTGACATGTTCTGCTTTTGTTGGTCTGTGTGGCAGGTTTTGTTATCTTAACAGTCATTTTTGTTATTCAGTTTGCAAAACTATTCTATGGTTTTTAATCAGTATGCAGCAATTTTTCAGGACTATTTTAATCATGCTTACAGCAGGCCAAGCTTATGACAAAATAATTGATTGCCTGATTTTTATCATACTGTGAGGCTATGGAAATATTCTGTTGTATTGATTAAGGACTCAGCCTTTTTGTACGACAGATTGTTTGTATTACTGGCTTTCAGCCAGCACAAGGTGTGATAAGTTAGAGATAAGCTAATAAATTTATTTTTTAAAATTAAGTCATATATTGGTTTTGATTCTTACTTATTTTACTGGAAAGAGGAGAAAGAGGAGGAGATCCTCATATGTTTTGTCTTTCTCAAGGAAATACAACTTACAGTTTTACATTTTGTTGCTTAAAATGGAATGGATTGTTTATTTGTTTTGTTAATTTACTTGTCTTGAAGAATGCCAGAATCAACCTGCACCACAAGGCTAGAAAGGCACATATATGGGGATGTTGAGGCAGAGCAAAAATAAAAATAAGAATTTCAGAGAAAACTTTCAGAAATTGTGCTAGTTAAAAGTGGCTATATCTGAAATATGTTCTTTGTTGCTGGGAAATTACTCATGGAACATAAGTAGTCTGAAGTTAAGAAGCGTTATGTTTAAGATCTAGTGAAGGTTTCTTATTATTTCGTGCTGCTGTCTCTTCCACCAGTGAAACAATTTTCACAGTCTTATAATTCATGAAGTCTTCTGTGTTCTGCTCAGTCATTCATAAACATGAGATAGATTCATAAAGAAACCTACCCAAGTTGAGCAAGGGAACATTTCCTCTAATGTATATAAGGTCTGCAGAAGTCCAAGGTAGGATACCAGTAGATTGAATTGATTATTAGGAGAATTGTAATTTACCTAGTTGTTTTTGCATTATTTTCATTACAGCAATATCTGTATGAATACCCCTTGGATATTGCTATGAATACCCCTTGGATATTGCTATAACCAGACATATTCATTATTTTGAATAACTCTGTGCCAGATAGGTGATGTGGGTTTGTTGTCTGAGAGCAATTACTGTAGGGCATGTAATAGCTCACACTGTGAGAAAGTGAGACCATATAAATGGCGAAAGAAGCACTTCAGCCTGCTACCTTTTGTCATGCTAGCTCAATAAAGGAGGCAGTAAAATAATCCAGAAAACAACTAGTGAGCTTTAGTGAGTTGATTTTATTCATCAGTGCAAGATCTTTGAGACAACAACATCCACCATTAACTGGCATGATTGTTATAGGAATGGGCTTATCAATTAGTAAATAAGACCTGGCAATTAGTGTGACTAAGTGGAGTGCGCTGCTTGTCCCAATAAAATGCTGTAGCATTTCTTTACCTTGAGTGTACCGAAGGCTCTCAACATTGCATAGAGTTGAAAACTGCTAGCATATTTCTTTACCCAGAATGTACAGGGGACTCTCAACATTGCCAGGTTGAGAGTTCCCTTAACCCGGCATTCCAGGTTAAGGTGAGGAGATGGATACTCATGGTCCAGAGGAGTTGGTCAAGTGCTTTTCCCAATCCCCACTTAACTCATTAATCCTAGACTCAGTCTTTCATACTCCTAAGGAAGGAATTTGTGGCTCCTGTGGTCGTCTTTGGGAGGTGGTGCTTCCAGAATTTCCTGGTGAGTTCCATAAGGTTATCTGCTTTTTGCACCATCAATGAGATGAGTTTCAGTCTCTTATCTAGTGCTCTCCAAACATACCTGTTCTTCAGAAAATTAGGTATTGTGTGCACATTTTAGTGAGGTGAGAATGCCCTGCCTGCACCAGACATCCTACTTTCTATCTTGCTGTTGGGAACAGTGTCAAAAGTTTCTCCATTGCTTTTCTGCCAGGTCAGAAGAGTTGGTGCAGTTCTGCAATTTTCGTTGTTAACTCTTTACTCGCCAATCAACTTTCAAATATGACTTTAGGGTCAGGACAGGGCAAAGGAAGAATATTCAACCTAGATCCTTCTGGGATGATAACAGCAGCTGCATTACTCTAAATGTAGTAATCTATCTGCCAGGTCTTGCAGAGAAAAACACAAGACTCAGCTGCAAATGTTTGAGGTGCTAGTGCCACATCTGGTAGATAGGAAAGTGTTACATGATCAAGTCTCATGCTGAGGGTAATATTTTATTTTTTGTCTTCTCAGAAGTAGACATTTATCTTTCTTTTCCTATCCTGATGTAGTTAGTAAAGACCTGAATAACCCTAATGCTCATTGTGTACTTAATGTGCACTTAACCTCAGACACTAGTACAGGCTGGGGACTGATCTGCCTCAGAGCAGCTCTGCAGAGCAGGACTTGAGTATCATGGTGGATGATAAGTAGACCATGAGGCAGCAGGGTACCCTCATGGCCAAGAAGGCCAATGGGATCCTGCAGTACATTAAGAAGAGCATCTGCAGCAGGTCGAGAGAGGTGATCGTCCCTCTCTGTGCAGCCCTGATGAGGCCACATTTGGCATACTGTGTTCAGTTCTGGGTTCCCCAATACAAGAGAGCTGTGGAGCTGCTGGAGAGAGTCCAGCGCAGGGCTACGAGGATGATCAGGGGCCTGGAACATCTGCCCTATGAGCAAAGGCTGAGGGAGCTGGGCCTGTTCAGCCTGAAGAGAAGGCTGAGAAGGGGACCTGATCCGTGTATATAAATACCTTAAGGGGTGAGGAGGATGGAGCCAGCCTCTTTTCAGTGGTGGCCAGCGATAGGACAAGAGGAAATAGCCACAAATTGAAGTGTTAAAAGTTCGACAGGAACTTAAGGAAAAGTTTTTTGATAGTAAGGATGACAGACCACTGGAATAGGTTGCCAACAGAGGGTGAGTCTTCTTCTCTGGAGATCTTCAAGACCTGCTTGAATGCAATCCTGTGCCACATGTTCTAGGTGAACCTGCGTGTGCATGGGGGTAGGATTAAATGATCTCTAAAGGTCCCTTCCAACCTTAATGACACTATGATTCTATGAAAATCAGATTTTTTCCAAATTAAGACCTTAAGCTGGTAGAATCCCCCAAACAGTCCACTGTAAAAGCAAGCATTAAGAGTTCTTAAACTATCTCTGTTTTGCATCAGATCAGATGAGAAAGGCACCTTAGCCTAAGCATAGCTTCAAGTATATTTAAAATTAGATATATATTTAGCAGCCTTCTTGAATTAATATGCTTTCAAAGAATTTGACAGTTTCTTTTTATCACGATTAAATGGCAGTAGGAAATTAGCTGTATTTCAGAAGTAAGATTACACCTGATTTCCCCTTTCCTTCATAGCTTTTCAGTTCGCTCCATTTTACCCACATGGGAGATGAAACAGGGATCTTTGGATGTTTTCAGAGAATATTTCAGTCTATCCTTCTGTTAGCAAAGACATAATTATGCAAATATGATTCACAACAGAAAATTTTAGACTTCTAGGGAGTAAGTTTGAATTGCAAATATATATAAGCACAAGTGTATGTCAGGGGTGTGTATATATATCCATATATATTTATCTCTCAAATTATTAGTTTAGTGTAGAATTGATTGTGAAATGATAAATCAAATGCTCACAAAACTATTTGAAATATTTCATTAAACTGAACCACAAGCTTAGTTCAATATATTGATGCAACTCACATGCATAGAAACTAAAATTTCATTCTTCTCTGGGCAGGGAAGAAGTCTAGTCATTTCTAGATATTTTCTTCTATTTGTGAGAAAAAACTGTATATATATATATATATATATAAAAACAAGAAATCTGGTTCCTAAGATATATTATTATGATCTATAGGAGTGCATAGTCTAGAAAAGAATCACTACAGCACAGAATATGATGAATCAAGAATTCTTCTCACTCTTGCAAAGGCTGATGTGTTAATCCTCCTTGCATAAATAAAATTCTCCTATTAAATCGAAACCCCAGGGGTGCCGTGATGTATTGGCTGAAAGAATGAAAGACTTGCCTTTGAGCATTAGTAATATAGGCATTTATTAACCAAAGAATATATATTTATTTATTTTCTAAACCAATGTTGGGCAGTCTCCCACAAAGGTGAATGTAAAGTGATGTAGCTTCCTCATTGTCCTTAAGAAGAATATATTTAACGACAATAAGAAGGTTTTCCTCCTTTTTGAGGGGCTAGCATAAGGTGAAAATACCAGAGCAACAGCACCAGTGTGTGCTTCTGCTGATAACTATATTCTACTTGTTCTATCACGCAAGTGGAATAAAATAGGATTCTTTTTTTTTTTTTTTTTTTTTTTTTTTTTGCCAAGGAATTTCTTATGTTTATCAATGTATAATTAAAAGAAATCTGAGAAATGTCTTTCTACTTCTCTTGTGGATCATGCTTAATGGAGAACTTATCCTACTTTTAAAAAAGTTCTACAACTAGAATTTTCCCAGTAAAGGAAAATCTTTGGTCTTTCCCTGGATGGTAAACAATAGAGAGTATAATGATTCATTCTCTCTTCAGTTTTATTATTGCCTTCCAGCTTCTAATCTAAAAGCTCTTAGCATCATAATTACCTCTTTTGGCTTTTGTAAAATGTCACAGTGCCTATTTAGCCAATAGATCACATCACACCAGGCTACAGCTTCACTTTTAAATACTGTATTAATAACTGAAATGTCTGACAGGCTGAGTTATAAGCTTAGCAACAAATTGGTTTCCCTTTTGGCCTTTTCTAGACTTGCTATTACTTTGGACATTAAGAAAGAAAACTGAAGCAAGAGATACCTGGATCCGAAGACATGCCTAGTAACTATGGCTAATCAAAGCCACTCAGACATCCTGCCAGAAATGAAAAATTTAGAGTTAACCCATGACATGCTAGTCATTCATTACATTTGCATCCACAAGGACTTCACATAAATAAGTAGTCAAATTTGTAGACAGAGGTGAGCTGGAATTAAATCAACTGAACCTGAACGAAAAATAAGGAGGACTTTCAATCACATACCTCATACAGGAACTCCAAATATGTAAGCCTGCCTATTTTCTTCTGGCTACATCAGGTAGCTAATAAAATAAATTATTTCTCCCAAATAGGATGGTCTTTTAATCCACAAAATTTCACTCCAGTAGGTTAGTGGAGCATCTGACTTTCTCTCTCTCTCTTTTTTTTTTTTTTTTTTTTTTTTTAACTCCTTTAACCTTTAGAATGTTTTCTTGAGGCTCTCAGAAAATGACTTGACTTGTGCAGTTAGCAGCCACGTCAGATATTCACAAGGATGAACCTAATATTATCTCACTGTCACACCTGCTTTGTATTTCATCATAGATGTGTATGTAGTTCTCCCCTTCAACCGCTCACAGGCAAATTTCTTTTGTTGCCTTGGATTAGCAAATTGCTGTCCTTCTGGGAGTGGGCTAGCTGGGTGAACTGTTTCTTGCTGTTAGCAAACAGCTCTTTGCCACGATCAGAATATTTTCCATATGCAGGAACTGTATTTCATCTCATAGAAAAGCCTCCCAACATGAGTATAATTACACAATTTTGGTCTCCCATCTTTTTCATGAATAGGTTCAGTACTTCAAACTCTATGTGACTGGCAACATGACAGACTGTGTTAGTTCAGAGTGAATACATTGGGGAACAGAATGAAGGCTGCTGATCAGTGTGTCGATGTAATCCTCAATATGGCCAACTCTACAATCATAAAAAAATTGTAAGATTAGAAGCATTTTGAAAATTAAAATTTAAATTTAAAAATTACTGATTGCTTTGTGGTCTACACTAATGGACTAAAGGATATTTCTTTGTCTTTTAATATTTGAGAAAAGATAAGAAATTTAAATTATTCAAAGAAAAGACCATCCATTAACGGAATGTCACTGAAATCACACATAGGCTGTATCAAATGGATGGAAAAATGTTATTTTCTGTGGATTTTCTTTATATCCTTCATGGATATTTATCCTCTGTGGACACTTTAGACTCCAATTATGCAACAAGGAATTTAAATAGAATTGAGGATTTAATACCACATTTGAAATACTTTCAGATGTCTTACTAATGATTTTGATTGTTTAGGGGTTTTGACTAAGTTTGGCCATCAGAATTTTGCCATCTGAACAATTATTATTCTCAAAAATGATAGAATATAGATTAATTAGTGCCATTCTGATGACAGCTGCAGTCAATAACACAAAGAAATTATAGAAATAGCACTATCTCCATTGATAGCTTTTAAAATACGGTACTCATCATTTGGAGAAGTTTCATTCAAATGTTTTAATATTCAAATTCAATAGATGAAGCTACTAGTAACATTCTAGTTTCTAGTAACTTTTGGTCCTAGATGCAACTCAGAAAATTGTTTTAAGCAACAGTTTTCAAAGCATTCTAAAGGATGGTTCTAAATCTTCAGCAATTTTTATAATTCCTGTATTTAAAATAAAAATGCTAAAATTGCAATAAAAAACAAAGGAGCAAACTTTCTATGAAAATTTATCTTTTATGTATTTATGATAGAGATTTTTTTATTTTATAAAATGAATGAACACAATTTTCTAACAAAAATAGGTGTGAATTCCTTTATCATGTCAGGCTTAGATAGATGAGGAACTTGCATTGTTTTTTAAAACTTAACTGTGCTAGAGATTAACATACAGACAAACACACAAATAGTAAATGTGCCTCAGCAAGGGAACTCTGATTGCAAGATCTGTTTTCTGAATAGTTTTCCCCAAAATAAAGTTGATAACTGTGCTTAATTATGCAAAGTCTTTGCAACTGGAAGTTAAAAAGAAGCTCATCTAAGCAACTCTATTCAAATCATGTCTCATCTCTTGCACTCTGGCAAGATATGAAATGAGGATCATGGGGAAGCCTGTGTCTGAGAATTTAACAAGAACTTGTTTGTTTGTGAAGCAAGTGATTTGTCTTTGAGGTGCTATTTTGCTACACAAGGATAAGGTGATAGCCTACTGCATGGCTTGATGGCTCTTCTAAAAATGTGATAAGAAAACCAAAATTTAAATGACAAGTACCCTGTTTTCATATTTTAGAATATTTTTTCATAAAATTAAACATTTTGGGATCAGGAAGATTTTTTTTTTCTCACACGGTCCTAGTGTCATTTTATCAGTTTTGGCTATTGAAATTTTTCAAATGTATTTGAAATTGGATCCATTTTTATCTCCCTTATTTGGATTTGTGTATCTTTTTTATCATCAGAAGCACGCTGGATTGTGGTACATAGTGACACTTCTTTAGCTTTTAGCAGTAAAAAGGCCTAACTAAGACTACTCTGACTATCACCAGAGGAAAGTGGCTTGAAGCGAAGCTTTTGAGAATCATGTGGAGTGGATTGCTTGGGCAAGACAATATGACTGATGAGCCTCCCTGTGCTTCCAGGCACTTTAATGCTCCACTTGTGTTCTCTAGTGTAGGAGGTTAGAGAGATGTGAGCAAAAGGAATTGCACATTTGTAAACAGCTGAATTAGAAAGCCAGTTTCAGGAAGTTTCAGCCAGTTTGTATTCCTCTATTATTCATTATCAGCAAATACTCCAGAGGACAATGAATTCTGCTCTGTAGTTGAAATTCATTTAGGGCTGTGTTTTCTAAGTGATTGCTTTGAAACTTCTGGAGTCAGGTCTGAGACAGCTGATCTGAGATATGTTAGTATACATCTATCTGACACTACTGCAGAAGAAAAAGAATTAAACTAAAAGCTGTTCAGCTTTATATGTTTCTGTTGTACCACCCAAGAAACAATCTTTCTTACTGAATTCTTGCAGTACAACATGCAACTACTCGTTGTCACTTAAAATTCATGTTGTTGTATTTTATCTCTATTGGGAGAAATTAGCTACGAAGCTGATTACTTCTCTGGACCATTTTCTTTCTTCAAGGTGGAAGTAGGACAATAAATAGGATTGCAACCCTGGACTTCAGGAGACCAAACCTTAGTTTCTTCAGGGACTTACTTGAAGGAATCCTATGACTTAAGGGCCAAAAGGGCACATTGCTGGCTCATAGTCAACTCCCAGTTCCTTTTCTGCAGAGTTGCTTTCCAGCCAGTCAACCCTCATCCTCTACTGGTGCATGAGATTATTCCACTCTGTGTGTAGGACTTGCCTTCACTGAACTTCATGAGGTTCCTCTCTGCTAAGGCATGCATCCTGGCCAGGTCTCTCTGAATGGTAGCACAGCCTTCTGGCATATCAGCCTATTTGATAATATGCAGTTATTTGTGATAAGGAGGAAACTGCAGTAGTTTCAGTTGTCTGGTTCCATAAAGGCATGTAATTCTCTAGCTATTTAAGTGACATAGCTAAACTCCTGCTCTCATTGATGTTAAGTAATGACGATTAGTTTTTCAGACATATGGCCCATTTTTCCATGTATAACACTGAAATACGGCATGAGGAACATACCACATGTTTCAAAGCCTTTAGTGATTTATCCTTTTTTTAAAACTTACAATTATTGTTAAGATTGCATATACAGGGCCAGTCTTATTGTTAATATAATTGCTAAATTGAAGACAGTATTCTAAAAATGATTAATATTATTGTATTATTGCTGTTAGAACCTTTTTTTTTTTTTTTTTTTTTTTAAATAAACAGGAGAGGTTTAAATTCAGACTCTTACAAATGATACAAAATCTAAAAACCCAGCGACATTTATAATCTAAAAAGTCTGAAGCTCATGGGGTATGCTAGATACTTCATAGAAGGTAGGACACTTGGAAGGTAGACACTTGCAGTTAGTTATGGTGTGCCAGCTGTTTCAGCAAACCACTCTTCTGTTTGAGAGCACAGAGAGTTATGTTATGAGAAATATTTTTCCAAAACTGAAGAACTTGCAGGTAGATTTTACTTTTGCTGTACAGAGTCATTCAAACTCCTCATAACTACTAGTTAGCCCTGGAGCTGGCACTGAGACAGCCTGGTATAGAAAACTAACTTCATAGTTGCAGTATTCACATTGAAGGTTTAGATCCCATCAGACAGAGGTAGCAATTGAATCTGGGTGCTGGGATGGCTGAGTCCATCATTAGTACGTTCTCAAAGGCTCATTTACAACTATGAATTCTGTGCAGCACAGGGTGCCTCACTACACCTAGGAGTTAGACCTGTGTCTTCAAAACACACCAAGCTTAAACTGCATTGGCAGCCTGTCCTTGGCATTTCCATACATTTGAAAGGTTGTTGTCCTGTCTTTCCATCCCTTTACGATATGCCAAACACTTCCTGAGTATTGCACAGAGAGCCTGAACCCATAACTCATTAAAACCCATAACTAGGGATTCCCCCAGACATATAATTACCTAATGGGGACAAACTGCTGTGCTCATCAGTCCTGTGCCCAAATTCTTTTGTGAACAGCATTGTAAGGAGAACAAAAAAAAAATAGTGATAGATGAACTTAGCTGAACCTCATTGCCTAAATGCAATTCATTTCCTCATTGGAAAAAAATAAGCTCTTTTTTACCTGTGTAATACTTTGTGTAGAATACTTTAATATTTAAATCAAACTACCTAGACATTTTTAAATGTCAAGTGAATGCAGAAGTCTATATATGAATGAATAACATCTTCAAAATAGGTACTGTGCAGATATACTTTAATACTCACACATTTTATTTGCATTTGCATTTTTGTTTTTTAAGTAAGAGAGACCATTTCCACTAGCTTGTTGTTGATTAAACTAAGCCATGAAGCAGCAGATCCAGAGAAGATGAGATGACAAAAATTTTAAATCCCTAGCAGAAGGCTAGATAAAAGCTTTCTTTTATCTGAGGTATACCTGTGAGTTAACTAATTGTGAAATGATAATAAATGATTTAATTATTTCCCATCTGTTAGGAATTCAGTTAGATGCTGCTCAGTTTGCATAGCTGCAGTCCTTCCATCACTCTACTTTGCACTTCCTATCCAGCCTCAAGCACCTAGTGCTGAGTTATGTTATTGTACCCAGAGGCAAAGATGGCAGAAAGCTTTTTTTTAAAAGGCATTCTTTTTTTTTCTTCTTCTTCTTTAAATCTACTATGCCTGTAATGTTATGACTGCATTTACAGCATCCTTTTCTTAAAGTAAAATTATCATTTTTTTCATTCTGAAAAAGCAGTGTATGAATTGTATTTTTAGTACAAAGTACCATAGGAAAAATAGCTCAGGACTTTGAGCCAACAGTATACTAAATAAATTTGAAAATACTGAATCTGTGATTCTTAGAATGAGGACATAAAAACAGATAAGGAGTGACATATCATGCCCAACTCACATAGCTAGTATACAAAATACAACTTAGTATACATATTTTAACAAAAATAATTCCTATCCAGGTTTATGCTTACATAGACCATTGCTAGCTAACCTTAACTTTGCGAGCTACAATACCTTTGGAATTGTTTTTAACTTTTATCATCAAATTCACATTAAAACTCCAGGGGACAAGAAATTCATCATTTACACCTTTACTATGTTGTCATGAGACATGGAGAAAAAATATCATTTTGCTTTTCTTTCTAGGGTAATTGAGAAAAATAAATGTTCAGATAAAAAGGAAAGATGAGATGAAGCACATTTAGCTCAAAAATCTCTTGTTCCTTGTTTTTGAAGGCAATGAGAGAAGAAGAGATACTCCTAGATATCCTGCCTTGGTTTCTGTATTTCTTCAGCCTGAAGGACAAAGGAAGGGATAAAAGCTCTGTCACCATGAATTTAAGACAAGCGTGAGATCCTCATAGTTAATAGTCTTCATTCTCTCCCTGATGTAGGAATTCAGATTTATATTTTCCTTAGTAACTGGCCTGGAGGGAAACCAGTTGACTGTCACTTGAAGTAGTGTTTAAGAATTTGTCTTCTAATCCCCTTAGTGCTAATTAATAGGCTGACCTAACTGTGTATGTTACACAATCATATTCACTCTCAGGTTAATTTATTTGAATAAAAGTAAAGCAAACGGAGCTTTTACCTTTATTTGAGGCTGTCTTTTGATTTTCTACTTGCCTTTGAAACTATGCAGCAAGTTCTTCTGGAAGGGCACAAAGAAAAAAAAAATCATTATAATCTTTTTCAACCCTAGGACTGCTCTTCACTCAGATGTGAAGCGCCTCAGGTGACATGACTTAGGCCAATTGTTTCACTTATCAAAAATAGATAACATAAGCCCTCAGCAAATCTGCCTGCATGGTTGTTTTTTTGACCTCTCATTGAACGTTCGTCAATTGTCACTTTGACTTGCAGACCTACATTAAGATGTTTGAAAAATATTGCTCTGTTGGGGTAGATTCATATTGACACAGTTTTGTTTTACTTAGCACCATATCGTTAGTGTTATGCCATGCTGCTCTGATGATTTAAGTGTACAAAAAAAGCTTTTTTTTTTTTAATGTAGTTTTATTTGAACTGAACATCTAATTAAATTTTTTTAGACCCAATTTTTGCAATGCAGCATTTGACAATGCTGAATAAGAAATGCCTTATGAATATGTGTCTCTATATAATGTATGTCTATATGTAAATGATCATGCTCAAAATAAATGTAGTTATACTTTCTGCTCTGCTAACCCCATTTCACACTGAGTAGTGTAACATCACACGGTCCAAAGGACCACAGGGTCCTTTGGACATATGCATATTTCCTTGCATATGAGGCTTGGAGTAACTCTAGTGGATGTGCCAAAACTGTATTTTATTTAATCTCTTACCCCCAGCACAAAGAAAGAGAAGGATCATGTAGTGATGAGTTAGATGTGATTTTTAAGAGTGACAGGAATTATAGAGTCTTTATCCCAGTGGCATAAGTTAGAGCAGAACCATGCCCACTTAAATGCGTGCTGTGTGCTCATGAGCCATGGACCATGGAATTTGGAATTGCAAATGGATGTTTGCAACTGGTCTTCAGTATGGGAAGGAAATAAAATCCAGATATAGTGGAAAAACAAAGACTATATCAATTTAAGAAAAGTATTACCTTGCATTTATAGAAGAAAACTAAAATATCTACATACAAATATGCACCTGACATACAAACATGATGGACATTTTTATATGATAAATTATTGAGCCATTCTGATCAGCTGCTTTCTTTATGTATCTTCAACCATTTCATCTTACTCTTTTTAACTTTAGGGTTAAGGGTCTAGGGTCTGATTCATTTCAAATGAAGAAACTCCAAACAGTCATTATTAACAAAATGTACAAATTATTGAAGAAATGTTTACCTGTACTTGAACCGTTCTAAAGCCTTTGCCTGTCCGCAGTCAAGAAGACCTCTAAAAATCTTTTACTTGAAAGTGTATTTAATTTCATCAAAAATGAATGTAGGTAGCTGTTGGGATTTTGTTGTATGTGGATAGGCCATTTGAAGCTCACTCCAGCCTTTTCAAAGCAAAAAATATCCCTGTTCAGAAAAAAAAAAAATATGCATAAAGAAGAAAATCTAACTTTTGGAGTACTTTTCAAGACAGATCCATTTTGCTGCACAGATATGAAATAAAATAGCCACTAATTTAGTGGAATGCATGGCTGGAAGGCAGACATCCATTGCAGCTGCTGTTTTCTTTGCCCTTTCAGAGCTCCAGGCTGGTGGAGATGGCAGGTGACAGGGCAGCAGTGCCACCTGCTGCACTCTGGCCAGGATAAACCAGGTCCTGGCACCATCTTTGCTTTTTGGGAAGTGGCAGAGAGAAATAACTGAATGTGTATCAGAACCCATTGGAGAAAAAAAAAAAAAAAAATCCGTTGGAGAGTATAAGAAATATGAGCAACTGAGACACATCTGGGACCCACAGGCAAAACCTAAGAATTTAGAAGTCTTTTTTTTTTTTTCTTACTTTCTTCTTTCAGTTCTTTATTTCCTTCTTTCCTTTTTTATTATTTGAAATTGGAAGGGGGTTTATCCCTTTCCAAACTGTGCTTAAGAGCAGGCTAACACCATCTAAAAGAATCAACATTCATAAAATGTTCCTATGAAAGACATTACTTTTTATATTCTCCATACACCATTTGCCAGGAAATTAATATTTCTGCAACCTCTCAGCATCTAATCTAAAATGAGCAAACAAACAAAATCCAGAATTGCTTGACAAGAATCCTGCGATCTGTGCCAAACTCAGCAAGTATTAAATTTGCTATTAAGAATTGTAAGCTGCAGATTCCTATACTCATGAACTTGAGACCATTCCCTGGTCCAGTCTAAATACAATTTTGTTTACACTGATTTAGTAGCCTTATGAGATTGCCTCGTTGTTTTGCTGAGTTCCCTCAGCAGGTGAAATTACTTGCTGAGCTGCACAAAATCATGCTGGGAAATAGCTGTGCCATGTGTATATCTTGCCAGTATTTATTTAATGTTATGTTACTGCTCTAAAATGAAAAGCAGTAATATTTAAAATGCAGCCAATACAATGATGACCTATAAAAGCAAAGGAAAAAGCTGGGTAACAAATGAAACTAAAATTTACATGCTGGTTTTGATGTCATTGTTTCTGCCCCTACAGCAGCAACTCCCTTTGAGGTTTTGCAAATCACATACAGTACGTTAGTTTTATATCTCTTCCTCTGAGTAATAGATCTCTCTCAAGCTACTGGCATGCTACCTCATTAAAACCTATATTCTCTGAACTGCTGAAGCTAGTATTTTTGAGTTAGGAAGATGGGAGATCTGGAAGAAAATTCACATATTATGATAACTCCATCTCTGGGTTATAGAAAAATTCTTTAAGTATCAGTAGAAATAATTTTTGCTGAAAATGTAAGTATATCAAATCCACGTTCACTAGAAATTTTACCTGAATAATTGACATTTTACTTTTCTGTGTTTCTCCAAGGCCTCCAGTAAGATGGGGATAGAGGGACTAGAAGATCAGATAGTATTCCTGAGGTTGACAGGCTTTCAGGCACTTGTTAGGTGTCTGGGATAGAGTGAAATCCAGACTTTTAGAAATCTCGCTTCAGAGAGCTATAAACCCCAGTTCTGCTAGAGAAAATACACATAGCCTCTCTGCACCTGCGGTACCACATTCTTCACACCTTTCTTCTGCCTCTGAAAAAGGCAGCCACTCCAAAAGCTCCTGATGCTGCCAAGACTACAACAACAAGCACAACCATATGGAGTTCAGCAAAAGCTAGGAGTTTTCTGAGAATCCCAGAAGTTTTTAGCTTGATCTGTCCCCCATACTTTCACATCTACATCATTATCAGTGTCCAGACTAACGTGTCTGGAATTAACTTGTTTATGTAGATTCATCTATTATAATTTCCTTTACTGAAGGGTAGATATCACCTATAACTGAAGAGTGACCTTGTGTACCATGATCTCCTGGAAAGGGTCTAAACAGTGATACAAATGCCCGACTGTCTGGCTTCGGTAGGTCTCTGAGGAATGAAGCTTATTATGTTTTATTTGTGCTAAAGCAGCAGATTCAAGCACAGAATGTATAACAAGAATATCCTTGCTCTGAGAAGTTCTTACAATGAAGAAGTTCTCACAAACAGTGACAGTCTTGCTCTGTGTCAGAAATGCCCATGAATGAGCTTTCCATAGTGTCATCAGCTCTTAACGAGTCTAGACTCTGCTGAATTTCCAGAGTCTGTTCCAATGTCCACAAGCATGATAAGAAATAGATACTACTTCATTTTAAAACATGAAGTTCTTTTAGGTGACATGTAAGAATATCATCCTTTCCATTTATTTCCTAAAGAATGAAATGATTACTGAGGCTGACAGACACTTCTGAACATCATCTAGTCCAACCCACCCAGAGCATCAACCATTCTTCCCCATCTTGTGTTATCTTCAAACTTGTTGAAGGTGCACTCTCTCTTTCCTATTGTCCAGGTCATTAATGTGGATGTTAAAAAATATCAACCCCCAGGAGATGCCATTAGAGACTGGATTCCAGTTGGACTTTGTACCACTGATTGGAACTTTTTGAGCCCAGAACTTTAGGCAGTTTTCATTCCACCTCTCTGACCACTTATCTATCACTTACTTTATCAACTTGTCTATGAGGATGTTATGGGAGACAGTGTCAAAAATTTTACAAAAGGCAAGATTTTGACTTTTGACAAGATGCTCTCCCCTCCTGCACTGAGTTACTTACTTCTTTGTAGAAGCTATCATGTTGACTAAGTATGATTTTCTTTTCATAGAACTATGCAATTGTTCCCAGTCACCTTCTCTTCATCCATCTGAATGAAAATGGTTCCCATTGGAGTTGCTCTGTCTTTTCCCCAGAAACAAAAGTAAGGCTGACTGGCCTGAAATTCCTAAATTGAAGACAGCAGTGATTTTTGCCTTCTTCCTTGGGAGTCCTCAGGAATCTCCCCTGATCTCTGCAGCTTTTCTTATATAATTGAGACTGCCCTCTCAATGGCATCAAATAGCTTCATCAGCACTTGAATGTTCACCAGCTCTTGAATAAGGGACAAATCAGCCCAGTTATCATTTTAATGTAATTTTTCTTTCTGGTTTCTTTTCTTCCTGATTTCAGCCATCTCTTGCAAATTCATATATATATATATGTATCATTAGAGTTGTCTGACAAATTGACGAAAGTGAAGGAATAGCACAAGGCCATGACATTGCAAGTTGCTTTTCATAACTTTTCACTTTCAAAGTTCAATATAGACAAAATTCATTGAGGGGGATGATATGCTCTTAAACATTTAACAAAATTAGTTGTAATTAGACATTTGCAAATATAAAGTAATCTAAATCTAGTACATTTCTTAGGTTGCATCTTGCAGATGCAAGAAAAGATAGTGCTTATGATTTGACAGTGTAAAGTATAGCACTTCACACATACTTTCTTAAGGATAAAAGTACTAGATTTTGATGTGAAAATATTTGTCAAAATATTTTGATGTGAAAATATTTGTCAAAAATCATTTTATATTAAGATTTTCTTTATAGTCTTATGTTTAATTTCCAATACTTTTCAAGACTAAAAGAGTAGAATGCAATCAGTCTTTTCAGAGATAACCTTAAGTTCTATTTTATAATAATTCTTCCTGAACAACACAAGACACCAGTGTCAGCATTGGTTTTCCTTTTGGATATTTCTTTCTAGGAAATCAGTTCTCTCTTCAAAGCAGTTTTATTAAATCATTCATTAGATGTTACCCATCTACTAAGCAGTCACAACATATTTCTGATGTGTTAGAGAATGCACGATGGACTTTAAATGCTTAAGAATTCCACTTATTTTTCCTTTTCATTCGCACCTCCCAATGCTCTGCTAGCCATCACAAATGGTCCTGACTTGCCTGTTTCCTTTCCCAGAGTTACACTCTATCATGTCAAAGGAGATGTTAGGGATAAATAAATTCTATTGGTATAAAAAAGAATGATGCTTTTCTTCAGCCCTAATTTTTCAACTCCTAGAAACTATTAGTTGTGATATATTTCCACCAATGTAAATGACTCAGAGTAAGAAATATGGTAGAAAATGTTGGAACTTAAGCTGCCATCCTCCAGACCAAAACTCCAAGCTTTTTAAATTACAAGTTTCTAGTGATGACATGAATTGCTAGAAATATACAGAGAAATCCACTGCACAGTGCACCTGAATAATGTGCAGTTTAAGTCTTGTAAAGTGAATATATTGCAGTTCCAGTTCCAAAGCAAAGAACTCTAGTGATTCTTAGATCCAGCATTATTTCATGATTCTGAAGACAAGTGCAAATACTACGGACTTAACTAAAAGGTTGTTATATTTATTCTGTAGTCTTGGGTACAGTCAGGTATCACCATCTGGTGTCTAAATGCTAAAGTTTTTATCAACAGACTACTTGAAGAACATATGTGGCACATGGATGGTAGTAATAATAATAATAATAATAATAACTAAAATAAAAGGTGTTAATTTGGAAACAGAAAATTTGTCATTTTTAAGAACTTGTATATCTATAGAGAAATTAGGTTGTGAGGGGTTGGAGGTTTTCAAATAATCTTTCTCATAGTGGATTGTCTATATATGTGCTAGCAGAATGCTTTTATTCTTTGTATATGATTTTTCCAATGTATTTTTCAAAGCATTTAAGAAGACTGTATTTTTATAGTGTTTCTAATCTTTTAAATCAAAGGCAAAGGAGTGAAAAGAAGCAAAGGTCAAGGATTTGATATACCTAGTAATGATAATAGATCTGGCTTTGGGTAAAAAACTGTGAAATCAGCTGTCAGAATTTACCTTCTCTCTAGCTGCAGCATTGCAAGTGCATGAAGAATGCTGAGTGGCTGCTGCTGATTTCCTTAGATTCCTCAGCACTTAATCATATTCCCAATACTGGATGTTTTCATCACCGCAGGAGCTGATCAAATTTTGCGACAATCCAGAGAAATGCCTTCTAAAGGTCTGTTCTATGCATTATAAGTGTTTCACAAAACGCAGTAGTAAATGAAATAAGTTTGTTCTTTCCAAATCCAGGAGTTTGTTTGCAGTTAGTGCCTCTATCCATTTCATGTCAAACCTCATGTTATTGCTGTTAAGATACAGAATGCATTTTTCAGGGATTGCAGGTTTCCTCCAAAATCCAGTGACAAAGAGAACTGCATTGTGTATTTATTATATGTTTGGAGGGTAAAAAGGATTAGAAAGTTGTACCATCAATAATATTCTATTTTTTTTGCTTCAGAATTTGCAGCCTATTTTAGATACAGTAGAAAGTTATTGTTGCTAATTTACTTTTGTTCAATGTTCTCAGTGACAGAATTTAATTATTTCAGCATAATTCATTGTGGGAAAGCAACTGCATCACTTAAAACATAATAATGAAAACCAGTAAACCCTCTCCTCAACAAGGACACTAGGAGAACAGTTAAACTTCTGGTCTCTAATCTTTACTCCGAAAGCATTCTGTATTCGATTAATAAATGGGAAAATTCACCTTACTAACAGTTGTGAGGTTTATCAGGCTTGCTCCAACCCTGACTGTTAACTAATAACTACAGAATATGTTATACTGAACATTGTAAACATGAAGAAGGAGGAATTCCTTTAATTGGGATCTATGTCAGTCTTCAAGATAAAATTTGAAATGCTTTTTACAGGGAAACTTGCCTTCATACAGTACACAAGGAATAGCACTCTGAAGGCCAGTGATAACCATACGAGTCTAGCTGCCTAAAAGATGAACAAAAAGAAGGAACTGCCCTATTCATTCCTCTGGGATAACTGGAAATTATCAGGAAATCCAGAGCAGGTCCTACCTCTCCTTCTATTTAAGCGTAGGAATGTTGTGCTACATGGATCACCACATTGTCCTGCATAAGAAATAACTTTCTGTTACAAGAAAAAAAGAACTGACTTAATGGCATTCTTGGGAGTAGTCCAGATCCTGCAAGCTTGCTAGCATTCACAAATTAAGAAAGATGTTCTCATTTATAGGTGTTTACCCTAATAAACTCTGCTTTTGGGGGCTTCTCTGTTTCCCAGATGACTTAACAAAAAAAAAAGGAATAATGCTCTATACTGGGACACTGCCTTCCTGAATATCCTCTTTTTGAAAGGCATAATTCTCCACTCCATACAGAGATAAACAGCAAATTTTTAGACTGGTCTGTCTTTACATTTCCTTACAATGCAACCTGTCTTTACACTAGTCTTACTCATGAAAGGAGGATAGTGACCATAAAGTTGAGGTCTCATGATTCTAATAAAAATTTTGATTTTCTATGTGTCTATTTTTGTTTGTTTTCCATTTGCTTTTTGTTTGATAAAATGAAAATTTTCTTGGAGAGATTAAAGAATTTAGAAAATAATCTGATTTTTAAATTCTGCCTTTGAAAACATGTGGATTTATCTTCTGAAACAGCAGAAGGTAATGATCAGAAGTCTTTTCTGTGTATTGTTTGTCAAAGCATGTCCTTAACTAATCCAAAACTAATTTCGATCTTTTACTTAATAAGCAGTAGTTTATCACAGAATATGGATAACAAGTTTGGCCTCAAAGTGACAATTAGTAAGTGAAAATCTGTAGAATGTGAGGCAAATAGCAATGCAGAACATAGGAATAAAAATATGTAAATACATGCAACCCATTTTAACTACCTTTAACTTTCTTTAAAATTTGAAACAACACTTCACAGCTAATTTTTATGTGACATTCTGATAGAGGAAAATATCTGAGCTACTTTTTGTTAGTTATGAGTGAGTCATATTGTCTCACCGTGAAGGTGCTAAATGTTTTTTTGAAAATCAAATCTCAAAATTGACTTCTCTAAAATGCCATTTTTTATATTTATTATGAATATACTTTTTCAGCATTAATACCAAGGTTATTTGTAGCCCAAAGTGTAGTGAGACTAACACACCCTCTGTGCATACAGAAGAAGATAAAAACAATAATTTTATAAGAATGCACTATATAGAGAGGACTATCCACTAGATAGAATTTAAAGATTTCTTATTTTTACGGATTTTATAAACTCTGTATATGAAATAATACTTGTTCAAGGTATTAGTGATTAAAAATCTAGAGACAAAGTATAGATTATTATAATCTCCAGAGAAGACAGAGATGAAAATGAGCTATTTAATCCTCCAGCATGCTTTTACCTTGTAGCTCCTACAGTCTATTTACAGTAGCTCTTACAATCTATTAATATATTATAGTATATTCTTCCTGCTTCTTGTCTTTGAAAAGTCTTCCTCAGTTAAAATTAAATAGTAAAATTTGGTAATTTTACTATTTAGTTTGGTCTGCTAGACATTAAGCAAATGATTTAGTTTGCAAAGTTTCAACATCAGCTTTCAGACACTTGAAGAGAGGAAGCAATCAAGGAAGGAAGAGTATGTATCTGTGATTTTCCAGTATGAAAAAGGGAACATCTTTTACTCTTTTTTCCCTGCTCTTGTCCTTTTGAATGCAAATGGATGAAAGAAAGATACAACAGCAAAAGTAGCTAACTTTTCGGTGATGATACAGTACTTTAGATTGATAGCAGAGCATGAAAGAGTAATATGGAAGTAGTTGCATGGATGAGTCCTTGAGCATCCATTTACCTCCTGTCACAAGACATGTATAGGACCTTGTACTCACCAGCTCCTGCAAATATGCTCTCACATCTTGAAGTGGTGCTAAAGCTATTCTGATTAGAGGAGTCCTATCTGCATAATTTGAGGGAGAGAAAGATAAATAGGAGTCATCATCTTTCTCTCCTTCACATCATTACTACTGTTGCTTTGACATTTCTAAGAAAGCTACCCAAAAAAACCCCAGAAACTTTCATTTTAAGGAATCTCAAGCTTTCATATTTTAAAGTACATTTACTTAGATCAATGCTCCATACAAAAAAGAAATCTTTTCAATTTACTCTCATGTTGCCGATAAGATTATAGTGAAGACATGTTGTAATTTGTAGCAATGTAAGTCCTTGCTGTTATGGAAAAAGCCCTTATTAGGCATTCTTATTGAAACAATGTATTGCAAATAAAATTGCTCAGAAAAAAAAAGCTATGAATAATAATAAAGTTATTAGAAATTAGTTTCTAAAGCAGTCTGAAAGTATGAAAGAACAAGAAAAGTCATACTACAGTGAAGAGATGGAATAATTGGTGAATATGTCTGTTACAGTATTAATGCATTTATTGTCTTTCATATATTGAATATAATTTCTTAGTTTTTAGTCCCTCGGGTACTGTTCTTATTAACACCATAGAAGTCCTGCTTGTAATTTGTTGTCAGACTATCCGACAGCGCATTAAAATTCATAGGCTATCTACCTTTTCAGTCATGGGGAAAACTGTTTTATTTTATCCTGTATATTCTGACATAACAAATAATTCAACTGCTCTTACCTGAGAATGCTAGATGTTTTCTGAGCCGTAATTATAGGGTAAGCTGTGAATGTTCATCCTATTCATAAGAAATATTAATGGACCAATATATGCAGCTGATTTTTTGATTAACTACATTTGTCTTCCAGACTAGCTGATATCAGTTGCTCATGAATGAGTTTAAACTGTCAATATGGTCATTCACACAATGAAAAAGATTTCTGATAGAGTACTTATGACTTCTGTAAGCACCCATTATAAACTGTATGGACTCAAGCTCTTCCTATCTACATCTTAGATCTAAGTCTACAAACTGTAATTTTCAAGTGTGTCTTCTTAAGGCAGGATGATTGTGTTACTGGGATAAGGATTTGAACAGCCTTAGTTATCTTCAAAGCTTTTTGTGTGCACTCTTGGAGTGTAGCTATTAATGGAGCAGGCACATAATCTCATGGTCTTCAAAACAGGAGTGCTTTCATGTTTGCTGCTGCATAAGGAGAATATCTGTTCGTATGTTTTGGGAATTTTCATTAATGACTGGAAAATGATCACTTTTTCATGCTAGAGTCTCAGGTTCACCTTGGATATCTCTGTGGAGAAGTTATTCCAATAAGCAGGTTATTTAAAAGCTTAACAAAGGCTTCCAGTGATGCTGGAAATAAAAGCTCATGATTTGAAACTAGACCATATTTTTTTATTTCAGTGAGTCACAGCCTGAATGTAGAATATTTAGCATAAAACATATAAAACATTCACAGATAATTCAGATTTGAAGTTAACCAAGGAATGTTAAGGGTAATAATGATTTATTCTATGAAAGGGTTAAACACTTATTTTGAATGCAGGTCAAGAATATACAGTTTTGTTACACTCAAATATTTGTTATGCTGAAGATAAAAAGACTCAGAGAAGTAGTTTATGCAAACCTAACAGTGCATAACTGAACAAGAAGAGATCATGTTATATTGAATTGGGAGAAAAAAAATCCAAATGCTAGGCTGAGCTCTTCTCATTTCAATGGAACAATAAATATTCTTACTGTTAGAGAGCTAGCTCTATGATGTTTATCCTTATCCCATTTTTAGGCACCATTTTACAGGCACAGTTGATAGTCATGAGGGAGGCTCAGATGAATCAGACTAAAAAAGGCTATCTGGATAATTTTATCTTCACTCATCTGAAATCAAATAAAAACTTTCATCAGCATATCAGGTTCTGGCCTTGAGTCCAGCTCCATCCTTTCTTTTCCCTTATGGATAATGTCTGGCCAGGAAGGAAATGACTACATTTTCAAATACTGGAATGAAATCTGGCCTAATGGAAATTTGGTTGAGTTACTTCCTGAAAACTAATGACTAAACAGAGCTTTCCAGGAGGAGACTAAGATCAACAGAACACTGGCCAGTGAAAGACCTAACATCCTAAAACATCCCCAACACTGATTTCCAAAAATTCTTCTATGTAGCAATCCAGTTTGAGGGCTGAGGTTTAGTGATTTGTGAAAAGTCAAACAAGATCTTATCATCACTTGTTCAACCTAGTCTTTCTTTATTAATTAAGAGTATGAATAGTCCCACTAGTGCATGAGTCCTCAGTTGAAACAAGGAGCAAACAACAGCAGTCATTCCAAGGGTTTCAGGCTTCTTGCTCAAGCATCGCTGAAAATACTGGGCTTCTAATATGTAATATTTCGTACCCAAGCTGTCTAATTCCAGGTTTCTGCATTCTTCAGAATACAGAAGATGCCTATACTTTATTTTCTTTTTTGAACTGATTCCTGAAAGACAGGTGTTTATAAACAGCCTGGTTCATGACTTCATTGGGCATGCGAAATATCTAGAAATCTGGTAGCTATAGGAATGATGAATAATAGTTAATTTCAAAAGCTCAGTGACCATGGAGGACTACTAACTATTCAACCATTTCAAATACTTCAGCATATCTCTAACTTAAATTTCCATAAATAATTAGCCATACCTCTTGGAATTTGTATTTGCAATTTCTTAAATGCTTTAAATGATTAAATGATTTACTTTTTCCTTGGGTTTCAGGTGAAGCCAAGCTGGATGTGAGCTATTTCTCTTAGAGAAAATCAAAATCACCTCTTTGCTTCTTGACTGGAGTCGGGTGGAGTGGTGTTTGTTTTAATCAGTTGTTATACAATGCCAATGTCAGAATCTGCTTCTAGGAGAAAGTTAAGTATACATTCAGGAAAGTCAATTATATTCCTCTTCTGGAATCTTTCTGTTTTCCAGTCCCCTTTTATTCCTCTCCCTTAAGCAGACAAACAGAATTAAGCCTTCAACTAGTGTTCCTGCATAGTTTAATCTCTTTCACAGTGCCGGCAGGGATTAGCTGAGGTGACACAATATCTAATAAAATTTTACTCCAGTAAACTTAGTTTGAAGAGCAGGTGTAAAAACCCCACTGATTGTCATGCATTTAGGCATTCATTCATAAGAAAGCACACTACTGTGCATATGTGGGACAGGATGTTTTTCTATGCCAAAAGGAATCTTCATGCTGTGGAATTTATGCATTTCCCACTGCTACTCAAAATGCTTGTCTGAATGTTCAGGCAGGGGAGAACTCTCTCTGCAGAAGAGGTTCATCTTCTGCTCAAGTCAAGAGGTCTGACTTGTACTATATTCCCTATTCATTGGCAATTTTCAGTCAGTGTTTGCTTTATCATCGCCAATTAATGAGGAAAAGATTGTGGTACTAATTTTTGCTCTAATGTGACGTTATGAAACAAGTAGTAAGTGTGAAGGAGAAAGGAAAAAGAAAACAAACCAGAGACTCCACAAAGATAAATGTAATATCCCCTTTACCCTCAAGAACTGAAATTATTCTGACAGGGTCAGAGATTCTGCTTGGCAAACTATCTTAAATTAATTACCTGCTTGACATTTTAAAGGAAGGGTTCAGATTGTAAATTTAACCTAGACAAAGCATTCTTTTTAATCTTGTCAGTATGCAAACTACTTTGCACTGCAGTCTGTGAATTATTTATCAGAGTAACGACCCTAAAGGGTGAAAGAAAAATCAGGAGTATTTGATCTCAGATTCTGCAGACTGTTGTAGTTCTCTGCCTTAGATCTGCACCTGTTGCAGTTTCTTCATTTCTCTGTGTTTCATCTTACTGATATATAGCTCTTATAGCCTGTTTCTCTACAGTCAAAATTAAAATATTATTTTCCATTTCATTGCATTTCTGTGGCTTCTCAACCTGTGTCCCAGCAAATAAGTGAATCTGTTTTCCAGTGGGGGAAAAAAAAAGACAAAATAAAGGGGACAAAACATCTGCCTTTCTGTTACCATTTTCTTTTTTCTTTTTTTTTTTAACTTGTACATTTAGTGTTCATGACTTCTCTTTTTTTTTTTTTTTTTTCTTGCACCCAGATTAAAGTGCATTCTGTAAGTTGCTACTAATCAATCGCATTAAAACATTGGCCATGTAACAAGTGCTGGAACATCGAAGATGAAGGCTGGTCATGTGGTGTAAAAACCTCTGAAAATGTGAGTTCAGAATCCAGTTCTGGCACAGTGTTTTTGATGTATAATTAAAAACCTGATTTCAGTCTGCTATTTGCAAGACAAAGACAATACAACTTCTGATTTCCTATCTCCTGGTCTGTTTAGAGTTTCAACATGTTGCTTTGTATACTGTTTATTATTACCCAATAATAACCTCTTGGCACAATTTTATTAAAATTAATGATTACAATTCAGAGGTGGAATACAAATTAAGCCATGACATGAGTATTTCCTTGTTGTAGACAGACATTGAACTTAACTGCTTAGTTATTCTGAATTTCTACAAAGATCATAATTGTCTGAGGACATCCAACAAATGAGAATCTGATATTTAGAAGGAATTCTGATATGGAAAGTTAGCAGGCTAAATTCATTAGATATTTTCAACAATTTAACAGATGATACAACTGTGAACATCTTTCACCATGAGAGTATTTGCTCCCTGGATGTGCATTGTTAACTTTAAATGTTTCATGTTTCAGACAGATTCCAGTATTTTCTTTTTTTTTATCCATAAACAAGAGGAACTTTAACTGAGCTGGAATACTATATGAATCAACTGCCTTTCTAAATTTTCACTTTTATCAATTTGTGAGGAAAAAAAGTCCCTTCTGCTTCTGTCATGTAGCATGAAAAATTATTTATTTGCCCTATGTGATTTTCTGCATGTTGCTAGGAGCTGAAATGAAGATGATAAATGTGTTATCCTTTCCTTGAATTTAGTAAACTGTCTAAATGGTTTTGTTTTACAATTTTCATTCTTTGTCAAAGAAGACACCAGAATTTCCCCTTCCTTTTTATCAATGGCTAAATGGTTCTAAAAGCAAGATATGAGAGACTTCAAAATAAAAACTGTCCAGAAAGAATGTATATGAGCTTTTATTTTTATATACTGTTCAACAGTGCAAGTCAGTTCTGACTGTTAATTCTCCTTTCAAGAAAAAATTGTCAGATATCTACTTAGATTCCTTCTCCTCTCAAATAAGTACAACACTTTCTAACTCACCTTCCGTTCCCTCTGATTGGTAGTAATAAAGAGCTTCAGCTTTTCATGAATTGATAAAAAATGAACGATTTATGGCTTAAGATCAGAGCTACCACACTAGTTAATTGCAAGACTTTCTGCTTTCAGGCTGTATCCACTTTCATCTATTCTTACCATTAAACTCCAGGGAAATGGTTAAAGAATTGTGTGCATCCTTCACAACCTGTTTACCTGCCAGTAATTTCCAAATTGCAGATTCCTGTGTCAATAGAAAGAACACGACTAATATACTGAAGACTCATGTTTACTGAATATCCCAGGCCTCTCATTAATGAAGTGTAAGTATGAGCTCTAGTATCAGTGGATACATCCTAATTAGAGATTTTGGCTACTCTGATTTCCCTTGTGATTTTCATTCCACTAATTCCCCTTCTCCTCTTCCTGCCCCCTGCCCCTCATCCTAGCCTACTTAAACATCAGTGCTGCAGGCAGTGATTGGAGTGCATCGTAACACTAGCTATAATTCAAGTGTTCCCTCTAAGTACAAGCTCTCTTTACATTTCCCAGCTGATTTGTGAGGGTGGTTAGGACTTGTACGAGTGCAAAGAATTACCTTTATCTAGGTTTAAATATTATTTTATGCTAATTACTGAAACTATCCTTTAAGATAAATCCTTGATTTTTATGTATGCATCAAGAGCAATCAAGGCTTAGGTGTTCACTGTCCATGACTGCTTTCTGATTTCCTCATGATGGAATTACCTGTGTGACTTTTTCAAGCTGTTCAAATATATATTTTAAAGATGTGATGAATAGACTGTACATTCTTTATGACCTGGGTAGCTGAGGCTGAACATTAGTGGAGAAGTGATATAACAGTGATATCAATATATGCACTGGTGGTCTTGGCTGTATTCCCAAGGTCCAAATAATTCGGAATAAAATTCACCTCGCTGCAGCATCAGATAAGCCCTGCTTAGTGTTTTACTTTGCTTACAAATTAAATTAGCGGACACATAGGCTATTCTTTGCTGCTTGGCACAGTGTGCTCAGACCTTCATCATTTCAACTCTTTTTCATTGACTCAGTACCTCTTTCATTTCCCAGAGTGCATGATTATGAGGTTCTATTATTCTACTCTGTATGGAGATACCATTTGTTTGGAGTTGAGTTGGTCATAGTTAACCTTGCCTTATCACTGATCATTTTTGTACTTTGTTCTTTGATTCTGGCTTAACTTTACCATTCAAAGAGACTGGATACACATGTTGAGATACCTGTGGTGCAAAGCAGGTATTGAGGGTTGCTCTGCAGACGTGATGGAAGTTCTGGCAGAACTTCCCTCACTAGGCTGGAGTGAGATGGTACTTAGTGTTCCATAGGAAAAGAAGACAGTGTGTGTTTGCAGTTCCCACACTGTTAATGATCCTGTTTTCTGTCATGACATGTCACAGTATAATGTCCACATTTTACCTGGTACAGCTTATGTTAACAGAGTGAAAAAGTCTCTCAAATGTGTTACAGATCAAATGAGTGATGTAAGGAGGCAAAGCTCTCTGATCTGTCTGGTAAATAGGCAAATAAAAGTCTGATATATCACACAGTGCGACTGATATATCACCGATACATCACATAATTAGAATTTTAGAGTGTATTAGTAGATAATGTAGATTAGTACATATAAGGTATATTAGCAGACTAACAAGGTATATTAGTATATTAGGGTTTATTAAACAGTGCTTTTAAAGTATAATGTCCCTGTCTTTTCACAGCTTTCTTCTGTTATGCAGTATTCCCTAAATAAATTTGATTTGCTTTGCCTGTATGCTAACAATCCGTAGTTCAAAAATCCCTTAAAATATAGCATCTCCAGCCATCCATTTTGCCACCTTTCACCTTGGATAAGGCATTTATTTAGTTTTAATAAATGTCACCTCAATTCTCACATATCAAACCTCATTAGGAAGTAAATTCCCTGATATAGAAAGACCTTATTAAATCCATTCAAAATAATTATCTCTCAGGATGGACGGTATAAGGAAAGTGTAAGAGATAAGGATATTTTTATAGATTCTACTTGAGCATTTCTTTTTCTCTAGTGATTAGTTTAAGTGCATCTACATTTGTTTAATATTAGTAACAGGTGGCTTTTTAGGTATACCCTGTAAGAAGTGTTCAGTTCCCTCTGTTCTTTTGATTTTTTCCTTTTTTTTCCCCTCCTTATTTAGCTGACGATAATGAGAAGCAATCTCTATATGTATGTTGGTTGGAGGTTTTATTTCACCAGTTTAGTAGACTGTATGACAAGTATTTTATTCTTCAGTAATAATAAATTGTTCTTCGTCTCTTCTTTCAGTATAGAGTTTTCATGGTAAATTATTTTCTATGGCTTAGTCCTCTAAGAATAAGTCCATATCACTAGTTTATTCCCCCTTTTGTGTTCTTGCTAAATGCAGTTCTTATCTAAGGCAGTGGAATTTTCAGTGAAGTTTACCTCACCCACTATCCATTGAATTTTTCGGTTGACCCTGGGAGTGTTAGAGACAGGTGGTAAACTAACTTCTTATATTTGTGCTATTAGGAAGTCTTGAGAAGTGTAACTGAGGGTTTTTTTTTTTTTTTTTTTTTTTTTAATGTATGAGGTATGTTCATTTAAAATTTGGCATCTACATATCTAAATTCCTTAGCTATTCAACCGTGAATGTAATAAGAACAAGAAATCATTCAGCTGCACATGATGGGCTGGATATGGTTTACTGACATTTATGACTGCAAACAGAAGATTGCTACAGCTATTTGAACACTCAGACAGGGTGGTCCTATATCAAGACCAAGATGGAAAGCCAAGATTATGAAACCATTCATGCAGCTACTCAATAGCCAAGTGGTTTTTGACATATCCTAAGGATCTAGGCAGTTATAATTCAAGATCCCTGCTGTGCCTAAGCCATACCACGGGGATGAAGTGTAGCTTTCCATGTCCCAGGCTATTAAAGAGGTTTTTTTTTTTTTTTTTTTGACTCATATCTCTTACTGGAACCATTCCACTCTCTGTAAATAAATACTTACTGAACTGGAGAGAAGCTGACTTCATATCATAGCTCTGTTATTCTCCTTGGATGTTTGTGGGTGTCAATTGAACTTCTTGAATCAGTCGCTGGAACCATTGCTTCTGAACCACTGGTGAGTAAATTAAATATAAGCAACTTAGAGTTTCTATAAAAACAAACAAAAAACACAGATTTTTTTTAAGCATAGAAAAGTTTACTATATCTGGAGACTCTGTCACTGCAGTCCGTCAGTGAAACCTGTGCAGCAGTGTCTGCATGGTCCCACACTCACTTGGGATATGCTTTATCTGGAAACCAATGCCCTACGTACCATTAACTAAGAAGTTTTCCCCATTATGATGATTGCAACTCTCTGTCACTCTGCAATATTAGGAAATATACATGATTTATAACAAGCATGATTTTCAGTTCTTATTAAGGTTCCAGCTAAGCCTAAAGATATTTTCAAGCCACATCATTGTAAAGATGTTTCAAGCCACATTAATTGAACATGAAACCAAGGTTTTGTATTACAAGGTATAGGAAATGGGTATCACCCTCCGAAGCTGCATACTTTCCACAGTGTCCAAATCCAATTGAAGAAATAAAACAAACAGAGAGGTAAACATCTTGGAGCTTACTGTCCTAAATCCTACATTGTGATAATAGTTTTTTCTCTTAGACAACCATCAATTAATTTTCCATTTTTAGAGTATATGTAAGAAAATGATCCTTTTAGCAATTATCAACTTTAAACCCTTACTAATGGAAAGTTTTAAGGGAGCAGCTCAGTGTGGAAAAAAATCAGTAATGACATGGAAATACCATTTTCCTTATTACAAAATGAGATAAAAGAGTCTGGAGACCTTCTACACATTAACAATTACATCTAAATGGAACTGATCTAGAAAGAGATAATAATGGCATATTTCTATTTCTTGATGTAAAATGTTATTAAGAAAAATTATGGTGAATTGTCTTTCACAGTTCAGAGAAAAGATACTTACACAGATGCCTATTTAAATTAAGAATCAAATTATCATCCTGCACCTCATTGTGAAGTAGTCAAAATATTAGTTGATCATGCATTGAGTATAAATGATTCAGAATATGAAGAACAAAAAAACACTGCAGAAGAATGTTAAAATCATAGAATCATAGAATGCCGAAGGTTGGAAGGGACCTCAGAGGTCATCGAGTCCAACCTCCCTGCTCACGCAGGGTCACCTAGAGCACGTGGCACAGGGCTGCATCCAAGCGGGTTTTAAAGATCTCCAAAGAAGGAGACTCCACAACCTCTCTGGGCAGCCTGTTCCAGGG